>NC_029777.3:85110649-85111529 GCF_000817695.3 Arachis duranensis
TTCTCCTTTCAATTTGTCATAGATTATTTTTAGAGCTTTAAATGCTCTTTGATTTATTTTAGAAAACTGTAAATAATTCAACCGATTTTCTCTTTCAAAGAGCTCTTATTTCTTATCTTGATAAGTTACATATATTTCTCCCTTATTTATTATCATAATTTAGTATTTTGGGTTTCATTTAATTTTTCGACCCTTTTTGTTAATTCTTTTATTTCAGAGTTTTCTTCTTTAATTTTTAATTTAGATAAATTTAAAGGACTATTGATTTTAGATTCTCTTCTTTGAAAATTTGATGAAACCGATCTTTTTGATGGTTCTTTTAATAATAGAACTAGGTTTTCAATAGCTTTATATTTTGGTATTTCTGTTTTTACAATTTTCTGAAATAATTCATCGACATAAATTCTTTCTCTGTTTTTAAATATTATACTATGATGGCTATTTGTTAAAGCATAATTTATTGCATATGTAATTGAAAATGGTTCATCATCTTGTTCCATTAAACTTTTTCTATGAAATTTATAAGTTAAACTTATAGATCTACCAAGATTTTCAGTTGATAAAGGTATAGCATATCCAAGATGGGCATTAAATTTAACATTTACATTTGAGAGGGGAGATTGTAGATACTAACTCCAGAGGGGAGTTTAGAATTGGTTTTTCCTAAGGGAATTCTTCTTCAGACTATAGAATCGCCTCGGCAGCTTCCTCCTTGCTCTCCTAGCATATGAGTACTCTTAGCCTCCTGCTTTTTATTGTCTGATGCCTTCTACAATTGTCTAAGCAATCTATTTATAATGGTTGGGTCTGATGGACAATTCCCATCCTTACCCTTCTTATGACGTCATTGCTTACGTCATTGTTTATTATCTTGCACCAT
>NC_029777.3:85111686-85115211 GCF_000817695.3 Arachis duranensis
GATATTTCTGAGACACACAGCTGGCACTTGTGGTCTTCTCTGTCTTTTATCAAATAGCAGAGATTCCTCTTTATCCCTTCGAGGAGCTTTTCTAAGAGTCCAGATAAGTTGTAGAATGCTGATTCAAATTCCACTAAAAGTCTCATCTCTCTTTCTTCAATTTCATTTCTTTTACTGGACACAAGCAGAGTATTTCTGCTTTTATAATTGATTCTTGTGTGAGATTCCCTTGTTATCTTTTGAGTTCTTTCGAAGACCCTTGCTAGTGTGCTGGCTAGTCTACCTTCATGACGTAGATTGTTAAATCTTGAACTTGATCAATTGGTTGAAAATTTTCTGGGAAGACGGACATGAATATTACTTGATGTGCTGGAACCAAGCATTCTTCTTCTTCATTAAAAATAGGTTGACTGTTTATAAATTTTAGGGATATATCCCTTGGATTTACGTTGTCAATCATATTTTTAAATCTCTTTACTGCATCAATGAATCCTGCAGGAAACTCACTAATAATTTTCAAATAATTAAAAATTAAAATTGTATCAATTAATCCATACTGGAAAAACTGATAGGTGTCAGATGGGGAAGCCTCTGGAAATATAACCAGCTTTGTTAGCTGTTCTTTGGCAATAGGATAATATCCCAAGATTGCCTTCTTTTCTTCAGTCCAATTCAGGACTATGTTAAGGGTTTCTCTGAGATTTGATCTACAGACCCTTTTCTTTTCCTTGATTTCAGCCCTTGTAGGAATGTTTCTTATTATTCCTGTTCTCTGGGTTTGAATTGGAGCTTTATCTGCTCTTTTTAGGGTTTGCTCTAGATGAAGAGCTTCATATTCTCTGAAGGATTCCTTTGCTTCTTCCAGTGTTAAAAACCCTCCTTTATGAATTATCCTTGATTGATGTGTAAATGGTGCTGCTTTTTCCCAGGCATCATATACTCCTTTCATGGGGCCATTATAAATTACATAATTTTTTTATCTTGGGTGGATTTTTTGATGATTTCAGCAATTGTTTTATTTTCTGGAATTTTTTCCTCACCTGATTTGTCCACCACGCTTAGTTGGCTGAACTCTGATGGTTTTGGTTGTTGTGTTGATTTCATTGCTTCGATGGCCTTCTTGAGGGATTGGATCTGTGTCCTTATTTGCTGACAATGCTTGCATTTTTCGAGTTCTTGTTCATATTTTTGAATTTCTTGGTCTAATGCGTTGTAGACGAACTCCATTCTCTTGTTAATGTATCTGCAATAACATTTTTGTCACCCTTAATATATTCAATTTTTATTGGATATTGTAACAAAAATAATTGCCATCTTACCAATCGTCCATGATTATAATCAACTTTTAAATTATATCGTATGAAACCTGTTAAATAACTTGTATCTGTCCTTAATGTAAATTCTTTGGGTAGTAAATCAATTTTCCATTTCTTAAGAGATTTAATTGCTGCTAGAGTTTTCCTTTCATGAGTAGCATATCTCTGTTCTGTTGGAGTAAAAGTCCCTGAAATATACCTGCAAAGTAATTTCTTTGGGGGATATTTAGAATCTAGTGATTCTTTTTCTTGTTCCAGACTTTTTATAGCTTTCTTAGCTTTTAGACATCCTGACCAGGTTATGTCTGAAGCATTTGTTTCTACTATTAAGTAGTCATTTTCTTCTGGAATATAAAGTTCTGGAAGTTTTTCACATAATTCTTTAATTCTTTGAATTTGTATACTATCTTTTCATCCCATTTCCATACTTTTTTAGTACTTATTTTTGGAAATAAGCTTTTAGTGTATTCTGTTATATTCTTTAAAAATCCCTGATCAGAAATATAATTTATACACCCTAAAAATATTTGTAATTGTTTTCTATCTTCTATTTTATTAGGAAATAAATTTACCTCTTCTAGAACATTTGGTTGAAGTTTTAGCTTTCCTTGAGTGGATAGAATTAATCCAAGGAACTCTATTTCTTGTTTTGCTATTCTTGCTTTCTTTTTACTAAGAACTAATCCTTTTTCCTTGCATCTTTCTAAAACTATTAATAATTTTTGAAGATGATCTTCTTTATTTTGTTTTGTAAAAATTAGTATATCATCAATGTATACTAAAACAAATTCATTTAACTCTTTTAGATTTTCTTCCATAAATCTTTGATAAATACCTGGGGCTTGCTTTAATCCGAACGTCTTTGATAAATACCTGGGGCTTGCTTTCATCCGAATGGTAATACATTCCATTCGTAGAGCAACACACTTGTTGATTCTTTTGTTGGGCAATTAAAAGCAGTTAATTTCTTTGTTTCTTCGTTTAAACGAAGTTGCCAATATCCTGATTTTGCATCGAGAGATGAAAACCAAGTTGCTCCTTTGATTTTTTCTAAAATAGAATCTTTTCTTGGAAGTTTATGAGCATCACCAATAGTTGCTTCATTCATTTTCTTATAGTTTATTACCATTCTTCGTTTTCCCCTTTTAATTTCATTATTGTTCTCAACGTAAAAAGCTGGAGCCGCATGAGGACTTTTACTTAATCTTATAATTCCTTTTTCCAAAAGATCTTTACATTCTAATGAGAACTCTTCTCTATCTCTCGCGGAATAAGGAATTTTATTTGGAACATTTATCTCTTTTGTGGGATCTTTTAATTTAATGCTTACTAATTCATTATTTGTATTTTTAATATCTAAAGAATTTTCAGCACAAATTTCATCCAAGAGTTCTTCTATCTTTATTTCAAGATTATTTTTTGAAATATTTATCTGAAAGTATAGATTTAAATAACATGTTTCTAATATAGAAAATATTTTAAATTTTAAGATCTTATCTATAGTAGTAGTTGATAATTTTATACGTTTTGATTTTTGATTTATTGTAGAATCGCGTGGAGCTTTTAAAACTATATATGTTAATTCTTGAAAGAATGGATGATATAGCTTTAAAAAGTTATTTCCTATGATAAGATCCATTCCAGAATCTAACATATATATAGATGGAACAGTGAACCTATAATTTTGAATAAAAATTTCAACCATCTCTGCTTTTTGGTCAATTTTATGTATTGATTTGTCAGCTATTCTAACTCTTAATGATTTCTTTAATTTTTTCCAATCAAGTTTTATATTTGAACTAGCAAAGCATTGTGTTGCCCCATAATCTATGAAAGCATTTATAAACTTTTCTGTTATTTTTATAGTAATAAATGTAGCATTATTACTCAGTCTCTGAGTCTGTTTCCGAGACATATTCAAAAATATAGTCTAGGTTATCATCAGATTCTTCTAATGGTTCCATGAAACAAGACTTAGTAATTTTTATTTGTTTAGTAAGATCCTTTTTATCCTTCTTTTTCGGGCATTCATTTGCGTAGTGTCCTTCTTCTTGGCAATACCAACATTTACAATTTTCTTTTTTATTCGGGCAATAATTATTTCTTTGTCTTTTATTTTTATTGTTATTTTCTTTTCTAAAATATCTCCTTTTTCTCCAGTTTGGATAGTATTTTCTTTTTCTAAATTGATATTTTCTTTTTCTTTAAA
>NC_029777.3:85115371-85127772 GCF_000817695.3 Arachis duranensis
AATCATCATTATATATAATATCTTATCATAAGCTGTTGTTTTTGTTTCTAATTCTTCTATTATTTGGTTTTCTATTGATGTCATATAATCTCTTATAGTTCCTTTAGTATGAAACCCTATGTAATTCCAAATGTCCCTTCTAGACAATTCACCAAGTTTTGGATTAGTAAAGGCTTCTAATAAGAAGGAATTCAACCAGTTTTTGAAAATTTCTTTTTCGTTCTTTTTGCAGTCTAAATCGAGCATTCTTTTTCCTTCCATTTCCTGGATTTTAGGAACGTATTTTGATGGTATTTTTGTATATTTTGAATCTTTATTTATAAACCCTTTTTTAAAAGCATAATTATCAAAACCTGTTTCCCATTTAAATTGAGATTGATTATCCTTAGATGTTCTAGCTTCATTTTTTACTTGTATTGGAATAGCTGGTTCTTCGTCACTAGAATAATCTAGAATGTGTTCTTCATTTTCTATATTTTCAGAATTTACTAATTCTTCTTCTATTTGAAAACCATGTTCCATAATATTATTTTCTTGAGCCATTTTTAATTGTTTAAAAAGCATTGTAACTTCTTCTAATTTTTCTTCAATATTCATAATTTCAATGGTGGTTTTACTTTTAAGTCTGTTATATTGATTATATTTTGAAAATTTTCTTCTTTGAGATTCTCTTTTTTCTTATTTCTTTGAAATTTTATAGATACTAATCTTTCTTCAAGCATATCTACTATAGAATTTAATTGTGGGTTAAAAGTATGATAAAGATGTGGGGAATCATTTCCATGGTAGCATTTTTTAGAAATTCCGTGTGAAAAATAAGTTTTTTCAGGTTTTTGAAGTGCTTCAATAAAACTTATAGTAAAATAAAGATTTTGAGAAAAATCATTTTGTATTGATTTTAAGAATTCAGTGTCATTACAATTAACATTGGTTAAAATCATTAGTTTTTGATCTATTAGTTTTGATAACTTAATTATTTCTTCTCTTAAATCTTCTAATTTACTTTTTTCCATTAGGTGATGCTTTTCTTTTTGAAGAGTTATGTTTTTAAGTGAAAAGTGTGGTTTTAGAGTGTGTGGTTTGGGTTTTGCCACGTAAGCACATCTTTAAAACAACATCTGTACCCTATATTTCACTTTTTTTTAAATATTGGATGACAGTTGATAATACATAATTATTTTAAAATTTATAAAATTAATGAATAATTAGTTAATAAATTAATTATTATTTAAATAAATTAAAAAATTAAATTTTATAATTAATAAAATAAAAATAATTAAAATATAAATTTTAATTTTAATTTTAAAAATTTTGATCTAAAATTAAATTAAATAGATCAAACTAGATAAATTAAATTCATATTGAATCTAAGGCCGAACCCAATTCACCTAATATTAAGAGTTTTATTCTTCCTTTTCCTTCTCTCAAATGAAACACATTTTACCTGAAGAAAAGGGAAGAATATTCAAATCCTTGCTCAAATCTTCTATTCCACATATCTTTTCATTCGGAGTTTTGATTGATGAGCCATTAGTGGCCGCGCATTCTTCACGGAATTCTCTACAAAATTCACCGAACAATTTGGTAAGGAACTTGAGATTTCATGCCCAGTTCATACCTCTTCAGTTTCGAATTTTAGGATTTTGATTTTTTGATATATTATGTAATTTTGATATTTATGATCAAATTAGTCTTGAAAACTTATTGGGTCTTGTCCCAAATTTCTATTGATAAGGTGAGAATTCTCTAAATCTTGTGAAATTATTGGTATAGTGAATCCTATATTGATTTAGTGATATTTGTATGGTGTTAGATTGAATTATGAGTTTTTGGAGATAAATTGATGGAAGTGAAATCTTGAATTTGAATCTTGGAGGCTAGATTTTCTGTTTGGTGTATATTTGGAGCTTTGGACATTTGTGAAATGGTGTATTTTGTGGCGTTCCAAACTTAAGCAAGAATCAGTCAAGATATGGTTTTAGTTTTTCGTAGATAATATATAATATTCTGTGAAAATCAAGGCTAGTTGATTATAGATTAAGTTGAACTAAATAGAATTGCTAAGGTTTAGTAAATATTGTGTAAATTATTAAGTTTGTGATAAGGGTGTGTTGAGTATTGATATTAATGAGGGTTGATAAAAATTATTTATGATTGTGGTGCATGATGATGATAGTAACTTATGATGATGAAATTGATGAATGATGTCTGTAATTTGGATTGAAAATTGTTGAGTATATTGATGAGATTATAGGTATGGATGATAAAAAAATGATTGGAACATAGATGAATGATGATTGCGTGGTTGTTTTGGTTATAAACTTATGCTATAGGATTTAAAATTTGGAAAGCATAGGGGTTGTGGTGTTTTTGGCAAGAACTTGATTTTTAACCAACTTCGTTGAGTCATAACTCGATTTTCGGACCCTTAAATTTTGTCAAACTTGTTTTAACTAAAAATTGGGTTTGTGAAGTTTATGCCGTTCAAAAAACAGAAGAAAAATCATTCAAAACGAAAAAGTTATGCGCATTTGAAGTTTGGTGCAAAAATATGATTTTTTTTATCTTTAGCAATTTTTTTAAGAAAGGGAAGGCATGCATACGTGGAAGCCTGCGCGCGACACAGGATTTGGACTCTACTCAGATGTCATGCATACACGAAAGGCAATGCATACACAGAAATTCCCATTTTTAGACACTCGCGTACGCGAGAGTACACACACGACGCGGGGGATCACCCCTGTTTTCAGACTCGCGTACGTGGAACAAGGGTCACGTACGTGAGGTACTCAATTTTTGCACATTGTGCGTATGCACAAGGGCATGCATATGCAGGGATCCCTGTTTTGGCAAAAATATAATTTTTCAAAGTTTAACCAATCTTCTGACTTTCCAAATCTCTGTAGTTATTTTCTATGGTCCGATACCTAGTGATTCAGCTCAGCAAATAGAGTGAACCTATAGGGGATGTTGAGTGGCAGTGAATGGGTTACGAAAGATAGAGTTCTAACTGAGAAACATGTGAATGTACTAATCATTATATGAATGAGAACTATAATGATGTTGATTAATTGAGAATGGCGAAGTATTGATGAATTATGATTAATGATTGAGTTAATGTGGATTATTTTAGGAAGTGCAAACATATTATGAATGTATGAATGATGAATGAGATATAATTGATGATGAATTCAAAGTTTATTTTCACTTATAAATTGAGACAATTGTTGACCCTTTATACGTAAGATGTGACCGGGCACTTTAACTTCACGAGTTCTCCCATGGGCATGTATATAAATGAGTTTGAGTTTGGGTTGCTTCACCCATGTATAAAATTTGAGCTTGGGATTTTGTCTCTCCCATGGTTGAGCTTGGGATATTTCCTATGGATAATATTAAGCTTGGGGATGCACGTACAGAAGGATTGTCCACAGTTAGCTACCAGTACATATCACACTAGTTATGTAACCGACAGATGATATCATCAGCCATAAGACAGGCATACATCATATGCATTTGAATGTTTTGTTTGAGTATGCATTATCTTGGTTTGCCTAACTATTTATCTATGCTCGTTTGCTAATTGTCTCTTTGCCGTATTTATATTCTACTTGTATTTTCCTTACTTGAATTGTATGTCTGTGCAACTGAGAGACCCCTCGTACGACGGAGGCACGATGAGGGTAGTTTCACCAATGTTTCGGAGGTTGGATGAGGTAAAAGTGAAGTATTGAGTTAGGATTAGATTCGGAACTAGAGAACTTTAGACAGTTTACCTAATTTATGATTTAGTTTATCCCTTAAATTTAATTTTGAGTGTCGGAGTTTTAGAATTGTCTCTGTCCTTCCAGGAACCTTATATATTATGTACGCTGGTATCTTTACCATGCTGAGAACCTCCGTTCTCATTCTCTACATATATTGTTACTTTCAAATGCAGGTCGAGAGCACCTCACTGAGCGTCTGGAGTTTCTTCTGCAAGCAAAGTTTGGTATTTTAGGATTTTTGTATTTTGTTTTATACCTTGTTTATATGTATATAGACTCTCCTTTTGTGTATTTTGAATTTTGTCCCTCCTAGACATTATTTGGAGAAACAGGTTTTTAACTTTCTGTATTTTGGGATATTTAGGATATATATATGGTATTTTCCAGCTGGCCTTGATTTCATAGGTCGAGTTGGGGGCTTGATATTCTGTATCTTTTGCTATTCCACTCTTATGTATATATTTCTTTATTTTATTTCCTATTCTAATTTCTGTACACACGAGAGATGCGCTTTTCAATTTTGCGACTTGTTGCTTAAGTTTTCTTTCAAGATTTTTCGATTATAAATTCCTTTCAACTATTATTATATATCTATTTTTTAGAGGTCATAATATCACAGTATTTTTGTTTTATGACTTAAGCATAAAACTCTGTATAATATTACAGTTATGATGTAGTTATATATTTTATTAATATATTTAAAACAATTTTAAATTAAAAAATTGCTCTCAATAATTTGTATATAATAAGAAAAAAGACAAAAAAATTTATTGGAGGTGATTATCGTATTAATAAAAAATAAAGGTTTTTTCAAAAAAACAGAACATGGTGGGAGCTAATAAATATATAGTGGACGTGATTTGATATATGATGGGAGTAATTTATAAAAAAATAAATAATTTAAATGTGAATAGATATAAATGACAAGTTAAAAATCGCACACTACATTCATTTTGTGGTTTCTATTCTTGTTGTTTTTCTTTTTTCTATTATTTTTTTCATTTTTCTATTTTACTTTAAAAAAATGTTACTAAAAAAAAGAACGAATGATAAAATTAATTTGAGAGTGTATTACAATCAAGGTTGTGAAAACAAAACTGATTAATAAATTGGTCAAATAACTAGTTCAATAATTTAACATATGATCGGAGTCAAACCGATTTAAATAAATAAATATTAAAATTGTTTAAAATATTAATATAAATTTTTGGATATTCCAAAATAATAATTAAATATTAATAAATTTCAACATTATATATTCCTAGTATATCTAATTTGCACTAAAATATTTATATTCAACATAATTATTAATTAATATATATACAATGCTAACAATTTAATATTAATAAATTTTAAGATTTTATATTCTTAATATATCTATTTACACAATAAAATTTCACATTCAACATAATTACCAAATAAAAATTTACATTTAATACAATTAGCAATTACAAATTACATTTATTATACCTTTTAACCTAAAAAAAATCTTAAATCATAATCTTACCCCCTCTCTCTCTCTATATCTCTCTCTCCATTTATTATACCCTTAAATCTTAAAAAAAATTCTTAAATCATAATAATCTAATTTTAGTCATTCTCCTTTCTCTCCTGTCAGCTATCACTCTCCTTCTTATCTCCTTTTTCATTTTTTCACGCCGCCTTCGAGCTCTGCTTCCATTGTCACGCACCCTACTGCTTCAGCGCCATTGTTTTGCTTTGATCTAGAGACGTCGTTATAGCTGCAAATCATAGTTTAAAGGAGTAGTAGTAGACAAGAACAATTGAGACAGATCTGGATAGAGGCAAAGCCAGGCGCGAACCAAGGCGAATCACTAAGAGACGGGCTGAGAAGAGAGCAGTGCAGTGAAGAGTAGGAATGCAGTAGGCAAATTTGTAATGTTAAATATGATCTAGGTGGTTTGTTTTGCTTCTATTTTGTTTGCTTTTTTTCTTTGAAGATGGTTTATTTATTTTTCTGATCGGTGATGTTGTAATTCTTCTTTATTGTTTGGTAACCACTTACCTTGATTGGGTGGTAATTCTTGTAATCTATCCAAACAAAAAAAGAATCTGTTACATTTAGATATGATCTATTAGAAAAATTAGGGTTTGGAAGATTTCAAATTGGAGTTTTTTTAGATTTGAACCCAAAAAATAGTACTGGTTTAACCGGCTCGACGATTTACCAACGATTTTGCCAATTTTTTTCTGGTTTTTTGCAAACAAGTTTTATGTGTGAATTGAACCGGACAAAAAACTGATTTTCAGTTAACCCGATTGAACTAGCCAATCCAGTTTGATTTTCAGAACATTGATTACAATAGTCAAATTCTATTTCAGACACACGAAGGTAAAAGATTTATATATGAGAATCCATGTGACATTTTTTCTTTCACAATATTATTTGAAAAATAAAAGGGTATAATTTGTAAAATGATAGATGCTCAAATATTACAGAGAGTGACCAGTATTTTATACAAGTATCCTATATTAGTATTGGTGGCTTCATACAATTCGAGACGAAATATGTCACTCATGAAGCATATATTTCAATATATTATAAAAGTCGATCACAAGAGTCTGATATCAAGCTATATGTTAAGTTTGAACACTGATGAGCGGATATTTTATATGCTTTTTGGCATCATTTTCATATAGTTTTCATTATGTTTTGTTTAAGTTTTATTATCTTTTCATAGATTTTAGTGCAAAATTCACATTTTTGGATTCTGCTTTGAGTTTGTGTGTTTTATGGTGATTTCAGGTATTTTCTGGCTAAAATTGAAGAGCCTGAGCAAAAGTCTGATTCAGAGACAGAAAAAGGACTGCAGATGTTGTTAGGAACTTACCTTCATGCATACGAAAGAGATTTTATGCAGCTACAGAAGTCCAAATGGCGCGCTCTCAACGGCTATGGAAAGCTAACATACACGAATTTTCAAAAATGTATAATAGTTTATACTTTTCTTTGGAAATGAAGGCCTTAAACTGGCGTTCAACGCCAGCCACCTACCCTATTCCTGGCGTCCAATGTCCAAAAGGGAGTAGCTGGCGTCCAACACCCAAAAGGGAGTCCCAAGCCAGCGTTCAACACCTCTAAAGAGTCCTAGCACGTGGAAACACTCTTAGCTCAGCCCAAACACTCACCAAGTGGGCCCATAAGTGGATTTTTACACTATCAACCTAGTTTATCTTATTTCTGTAATCCTTAGTTATTAGATTAGTATATATAGGAGAAGATCAATCTTGTTTAAGACCTTCTACCTGATCTTCTTCCTCCCCCAATTGAATTCATCACTTTTGTACAGTATCAGTCACTAACCTCATAAAGTTAAGGTTAGGAGCTCTGCTGAGTTTCATGGATAAATAATATTACTGTTCTATTTTAATACAAGTCTGATTCTATTCTCTTTTGCATTCTCATTCTTCATCTCATGAATTGAGGGTGATCCGTGACAATCACCCTTGTTCTACGTGGGTTCCATGCAAGTCCTGACCCAGATAGCGTTGAATTAAAGCTAGGGATTGCATTGCGGATTCCAATAGAGTACCTGGGCAACTTTGGATACGTGACATGAAATCTCATTGACCGAGGGTAAGTGAGGTTTTTGTGGCATTAAGGCTAGAGTTAAAGAAGCAACACTTTTTGATCCGGAAGATTTGCCTTGTTTGTGGCACCTTGAGTAGGATCGTGAAGGGGAGTGGATTGCTTAGAGCTTCATCTTCTGCTACAGTGAGAAGCCTAGAGGTGGCTTGATAAGAGGACATAAGTCACTTCAACATTGTGGATTACTGCAGTAGAGGAGGTTAACTTGATGAGAGCACATGAGTTAATCACTTACGGCTGCCATTGAAGGAATCAGAAAGTTATTAAAGAAGACAGTAAGAAAAGTTAATCCGGAAAGACAAAGCATCTCCGAAATCTCAACCGGTCTCATACCATTGATTTCACACCTATCTAGTAACATTTTATTTATTTATCTGTTTTATGCATTTTTCCGTGACAAACTATATTTTCGATTCGCCTAACTAAGATCTGCAAGATAACCACTGCTTGTTCAAACCAACAATCTCTGTGCGATCGACCCTCACTCACTTGAGGTATTATTTGGATGACCCGGTATACTTGCCAGTCTATCTGTGCGAAACGTGCGGAGTCAGTTTTGTGCACCAAGTTTTTGGTGTCGTTGTCAAGGATTGTTCGAATTTGACAAACTACTGGATTATCTTCTTGCTTAGATTAGGCACTTTTTACTATTTTGATTGAGTCTTTTATTTTTTTCAAAAAAAATAAATAAATATTTTTTCAAAAATCTTTGCTTTTCTTTATTAATCTTTGTCTTGTGTTTGAGTCTTTTGTTCTTGTTTCTTGTTAAAAGTTTGAACTTTATTGGTTTCTTTTTCAAAAATAGTGTCCTTTGTTTGAGTCTAGTGTCAATTCTTAAGTTTGGTGTCCTTTGTGTGTTTATCTCTTCTTTAAAATTTTTGAATATGTTCTTATTGTTCTTTCTTGGTATTCAAGTTGTTCTTGATTCTTTTCTTATTTTGATCTTAAAACTTTTAAGTTTGGCATCTTTTGGTGTTTGTTTTCTTAATTTTTGAAAAATTAGTACTCTTTGATCTAAAAATTTTAAGTTTGGTGTCTTTTGGTTGTTTTTCTCTTTCTTCATTAATTCAAAAAAAAATCCTTTTTATCTTTATTTCAACAAAAAAATTTTGAAAATTCCAAAAAATTTTCAAATTTTAACTTCAAATCATAACAGAAACTCTCTGAGACCACTCACAGTTTCATAACAGAAACTAGGTCCTCCATCAGAAATCTGGAGGTACAAGTTGGTCAACTGAGTAAGAGAATCCCTCAAACTCCTCCTAACACTCTTCCTAGTAATACTGAAGTAAACCCAAGAGAGGAGTGCAAGTCCATCACTGTAGAAGCTGAGGCCAAATCTGAAAGGAATACTTTGGCGTTGAACGCTAGTAAAGAAGACCTTACTGGGTATTCAATGCCCAAAATGGCACACAAGCTGGCGTTGAACGCCAGTAAGGAGGTCCTTATTGGGAGTTCAATGCCCTAAAAGCCACAATCACTCGCGTTGAATGCTTGTAAAGAAGTCTTTACTGGGCGGTCAACGCCCAAAAATCCACCATCACTAGCGTTGAACGCCAGTAAGGAGGTCTTTACTGGGCGTTCAATAGCTAAGGCAGCATAAAAGCTGGCGTTGAATGCCAGCATAGGGATACAAGTTGGGTGTTCAATGCCCAACACAAGTCCTGGCATTGAATGCTACAATAGGGGTAGTTGGCAACCCTAAGCGCACTGAGAACTCCCCTATTGAAGAACCGATAACACCCAAGGTTCATGAGGAGCCCATTGAAGTTTCCTTGAATGCTTGCTTAAAGATCATATAATCTAAAGAGTACACTTCCTCTGATGAGGAAGAAAAAATTAGGGAAGAGCAAGTTGCTTGGTACCTAGGACTTCTGATGAAACTGAATGCCAAGCTATTTGGCATAGAGATATTGGAGGATACCTCAGAAGCTGCCGAATCCCAGACGCTTCTTGATTTCTTGCACCATAGGCACCATTACCTTTGATAAGGCTCTGTGTGACCTAGGGTCAAGTATAACCCTCATGCCACTCTCTGTAATAGAAAGGCTGGGAATCTTTGAGATACAAGCTTTAAGAATCTCACTAAAGATGGCAGACAAGTCAATGAAGAAGGCATATGATCTGGTAGAGGATGTCTTAGTTAAGGTTGAGAACCTTTACATCCCTATAGATTTTATAATCTTGGACACTGGGGAGGAAGAGGATGAATCCATTGTCTTTGGAAGACCTTTCCTAGCTACAACCAATGCCATCATTGATGTAGCAAAGGGAGAACTGATTTTACAGTTATGGGAGGACCACATCTTGTTCAAGATGCCTAACCCCAACTCTCTCTCTGATAGAAAAGAGTCAGTTGTGCAACACTTAGTGTTCCAACCCTCTCTCTTAGTACAGAGACATACACAGCCCCAAACACCAACTCTAAGTTTGGTGTTAGACAGCCATTATCAAGCACTGAAAATACTAGTACTAAGAAGAAAGTACCTAAAGGCTGGAGGGATAAGAAGATTGATAAATCACTATTTTATGATTTATCTTGCGCTCAATTGAGTGATTTTATCAATTCTTCACCCACTTATTCATATGAATTGCATGGTTTTACAATTCCTTCCTTATTTTATGATATATGTGACAATATGTTTCCTATGCCTTAAAAATGTTAAATTTAATTATCCTTTATTATCATTCGATGCCGTGATCTTTGTGTTGAGTATTTTCAGGCTTTATAGGATAGGAATGGCTTAGAGGACAGAAAGGAAACACGCAAAAATGGAAGGAACGCACAAAAAGGAGTTTTTGAAGAATCGGCAGCGACGTAAACGCATGGACGACGTGACCGCGTGCCTTGCGCAAAATGGCATCAATGCGAACGCGTGAATGACGCGGATGCGTGACTAGCGCGAAACACAACTGACACAGACGCGTGAAAGAGAAAAACTCCAGATGACGCGAACGCGTGACCCACACAAACGCGTGACGGATCCCACATGCAGAAAATTGCAGAAGTCAGCCCCAGCAATTTCTGGACCCTTTTCGGTCCAGATCCAAGCTCAGAAAACATAGATTAGAGGCTATAAAATGGGGGAATCCATCCATTCATTCAACATTAATACAACATTCATTATTCACAATTTTAGGATTAGATGTAGTTTCTAGAGAGAGAGAGAGGCTCTCTCATCTCTCTTAGGTTTTAGGATTTTAGGATTAGCTTTTCTTATTTAGTTTTCTCTTCTACTTTTTCTTCTAGTACTTTAGTTTATTTACTTTCCCTTGTTGATTACTTTATGTTGCTATTTGGTTTATGAATTTTCATGTTTAATTCGATTTTCTATTTATTGCAATTTGAGGTATTTCATATTTATGATTTTAATTTAGCTTTTTACACTCTTAGTTTTGGTTGAGTAATTGGTGACACTTGAGTTATCAAACTCAACTGATGATTAAAAATTGGAATTCTTTGCTAATTGATTTGAATTCCCCTAACTCTAGTCTTTTCTTAGGAATTGACTAGGACTTGAGGAATCAAATTGATTTATCCACTTAACATACCTTTATAGTTAGAGGTTGACCAAGTGGGAGCAAAAGCCAATTCTCATAATAATTGATAAGGATAACTAGGATAGGACTTCCAGTTTTCATACCTTACCAAGAGTTTTCTTAGCTATTAATTTATTAATTCCTGCAATTTATTTCTCTTGTTCAAACCTTTCAAAAAACCCAAAAATACTGTTTTCCATAACTAATAATAAAACACACCTCCCTGCAATTCCTTGAGAAGACGCCCGAGTTTTAAATACTTCGGTTATAAATTTTATTGGGTTTTGTTACTTGTGACAACCAAACTTTTGTATGAAAGGATTCTCTGTTGGTTTAGAAACTATACTTACAACGCGAACTTATTTGTGAATTCTTTATCGATAGAAAATCCGTTCGTCAAAGATCCCCACTGAAGGCCTCTCACCTGTCATGAGAGTTGTCTTCACTGACAACCCAGTCATTCCACATACTGTGAACAAGATTCTGTCTCTGGAACATGTGGAACTTATCCATGAGAGCGCAGGCAAGAAGTTCACTATAAGGGTCGAAATTCTGAGCTCCTATCCATCTCTGTACGGAGCTAACCGTCAAGCTAGTGACGTTAAATGAGCGCTTATTGGGAGGCAACCCAACCATAATTAAAATTATTTCTGTTTTTTATTAAGTTTTAACATTTTAATTTTCATGTTTTCTTTAAGTTTGTGATCAATTGTAGTAGTTAGAACAGAAACAGTCGGAGCTGAAAACAGAACACCCTAGTGCAGGAACCCTGTTGGCATTGAACACCAGCCAGGGAGGCCAGAGTGGGCGTTTAACGCCTATAAAGAGCAGCATTGTTGGTGTTGAACGCCGGCCAGGGAGCATGAAGCTGGCGTTAAATGCAAGCCAAGGGGCACAAACCTGGCATTGAATGCTAGACAGGAACACCCCAAGGGGTGTTCAACGCCAGCCAGGAGCAGAAGCTGGGTGTTTGATGAGCAGATAATTTATACGCTTTTTGGTATTGTTTTTAGTAAGTTTTTAGTATGTTTTAGTTAGTTTTTATTATATTTCTATTAGTTTTTAGTTAAAATTTACTTTTCTAGACTTTACTATGAGTTTGTGTGTTTTTCTGTGATTTCAGGTATTTGCTGGCTGAAATTGAGGGACCTGAGCAAAAATCTGATTCAGAGGCTGAAAAGGACTGCAGATGCTGTTGGATTTTGACCTCCCTACACTCGAAGTGGATTTTTTGGAGCTACAGAAGCCCAATTGGCACGCTCTCAACGGCGTTGAAAAGTAGATATTCTGGGCTTTCCAACAATGTATAATAGTTCATACTTTGCCTAAGATTTGATGGCCCAAACCGGCGTTGCAAATCAACTTCAGAATTCCTGGCGTTTAACGCCGGAACAGGCATAAGAATTGGAGTTAAACGCCCAAACTAGCATAAAAGCTGGCGTTTAACTCCAGAAAAAGTCTCTACACATGAAAGCTTCAATGCT
>NC_029777.3:85127986-85129519 GCF_000817695.3 Arachis duranensis
GATTGAATGACTGTGACGAGCTTCAAACTCCTGAAGGCTGGGCGTTAGTGACAGACGCAAAAGAATCATTGGATTCTATTCCAACCCGATTGAGAACCGACAGATGATTAGCCGTGCTATGACAGAGCGCGTTGAACATTTTCACTGAGAGGATGGGAGGTAGCCATTGACAACGGTGAAACCCTACATAAAGCTTGCCATGGAAGGAGTCTTGCGTGCTTGAAGAAGAAGACAGTAGGAAAGCAGAGATTCAGAAGATAGAGCATCTCCAAAACCTCAACCTATTCTCCATTACTGCAAAACAAGTACTTAATTCATGTTCTTTTATCAACCCTGATAATTATTGATATCCTGACTAAGAGTTACAAGATAACCATAGCTTGCTTCAAGCCGACAATCTCCGTGGGATCGACCCTTACTCACGTAAGGTATTACTTGGACGACCCAGTACACTTGCTGGTTAGTTGTGCGGGATTACAAAAGTGTGATTGCAATTTTGTGCACCAAGTTTTTGGCGCCGTTGCCGGGGATTGTTCGAGTTTGGACAACTGACGGTTTATCTTGTTGCTTAGATTAGGACTGTTTTATTTTGTTGGTTTAGAGTCTTTTATTTGAGTTTAGTTTCATATTCTAAGTTTGGTGTCTTCTTTGTGTTTTCCTTTAAGTTTTCGAAAATTAGTGTCTGATTTTCTAAAAATTTTAAGTTTGGTGTCATTTTGTTGTTTTTCTCTTTCCTCATTTCAAAAATTGATTCTTTTTCAAAATAATTTTCAATCATATATTTTCAATTGCTAATTCCAAAATCTTTTTAATTAACTAATTGATTTAGTTTTCAATCTGCTTTGATTTTATTCTCTTTTGGTTTTCAAATTCTTATTTTATTTTCCATTTATTTTATTTCATTATTTTCGGTTATTTAAAAAAAACAAAACAATTTTACTTTACTTGTGAATCCATATCATATTCCCTTTCTCCATCATGGACCTAAGTGGAATTGAGCAGTCCAGAAGGACTCTGGGGTCATATGCTAACCCCATTATAGCTGCATATGGGAGTAGCATTTGTATACCTCCCATTAAAGCAAGCAACTTTGAGCTAAATCCTCAACTCATTATTATAATGCAGCAAAATTGCCAGTATTTCGGTCTTCCACAGGAAGAACCTACTGAATTTTTGGCACAATTCTTACAAATTGCTGACACAGTACGTGATAAAGAGGTGGATCAGGATGTCTACAGACTATTACTGTTTCCATTTGCTGTAAAAGATCAAGCTAAGAGGTGGTTGAATAACCAACCTACAGCAAGCATAAAGACATGAAAACAGTTATCAGACAAATTTCTGAATCAATTTTACCCTCCAAAAAGGATGACACAGCTAAGGCTGGACATCCAAGACTTTAAACAAGAGGATAATGAATCCCTTTATAATGCCTGGGAGAGGTATAGAGGTATGCTAAGAAAATGCCCTTCTGAAATATTTTCAGAGTGGGTACAGTTAGACATCTTCTACTATGGGCTTACAGAAAAAGCT
>NC_029777.3:85129660-85130733 GCF_000817695.3 Arachis duranensis
AAAAGAAGAAGTTATGGCAGTAGCCACTGATCCTAATCCTCAAGAACAGATGGTTGAGCTTAATCAGCAATTACACCTGATGACAAAACAGTTAGCAGAATTTAAAGAGATGCTCCAAGAAACTAAAATTGCTAATAAGAACATAGAATCACAGTTGAATCAGGCAAAACAGCAGTTATCTAAACAGATAACATAAGAATGCCAGGCAGTTCAACTAAGGAGTGGGAAGACATTGAATAACACTGCTCAAAGTAGCAAAAAGCCAATAAAGGAACAATTGATAGAGGATAACCAAACCACTGTCCAAAATCCCTCTGAGGACAGTAAGAGCCCAGAGAGGAATACTCTTGGCATTCAAATGCCAGAAAGGGGGAAAAGCTGGCGTTAAACGCCCATTTCCTGCCCAGTTCTGGCGTTCAAATGCCAGAAAAGGGGGAAAGTTGGCGTTAAACGCCCATTTTTCACCCAATCTTGGCATTCAAACACCAATGGGGAATCAGACACCTGAGAGTGCTGATAGTAACCCCTCTAAAAAGGCTTCTCCAACCACTTCTGTAAGGAATAAACTTGCAGCAACTGAGGTTGAAGAATATAAAGCTAAGATGCCTTATCCTCAGAAACTCCGCCAAGCAGAACAGGATAAGCAATTTGCCCGCTTTGCAGACTATCTAAGGACTCTTGAAATAAAGATTTCGTTTGCAGAGGCACTTGAGCAAATACCTTCTTATGCTAAGTTCATGAAAGAGATCTTAAGTCATAAGAAGGATTGGAGAGAAACTGAAAAAGTGTTTCTCACTGAAGAATGCAGTGCAGTCATTCTGAAAAGCTTACCAGAAAAGCTTCAAGATCTAGGAAGCTTTATGATACCATGCACATTAGAAGGTGCTTGCACCAAGACAGCCTGTGTGACCTTGGAGCAAGCATCAATCTAATACCTGCATCCACTATCAGAAAGCTTGGGTTAACTGAAGAAGTCAAACCAACCCAAATATGCCTCCAACTTGCTGATGGCTCCATTAAATATCCATCAGGCATAATTGAGGACATGATTGTCAAGGTTGGGCCATTCGCCA
>NC_029777.3:85131702-85134064 GCF_000817695.3 Arachis duranensis
CTCATTCAGCTCCTGTCTTAACCACCTAGCACTTGTCCTGAAAAGGTGCCAAGAGACTAACCTGGTTTTAAACTGGGAGAAATGTTACTTTATGGTGACTGAAGGAATTGTCCTTGGGCACAAAATTTCAAGCAGGGGAATAGAGGTGGATAAGGCAAAGGTAGAGGTAATTGAAAAATTACCACCATCTGTCAATGTTAAGGCAATCAGAAGCTTTCTGGGGCATGCAGGATTTTATAAAAGGTTTATAAAGGATTTTTCGAAAATTGCAAAACCTCTGAGCAACCTGCTAGCTGTCAACACACCATTTGTGTTTGACACACAGTGTCTGCAGGCATTTGAGACCCTGAAAGCCAAGCTGGTCACAACACCAGTCATCTCTGCACCAGACTGGACATTGCCATTCGAATTAATGTGCGATGCCAGTGACCATGCCATTGGTACAGTGTTGGGACAGAGGCATAACAAGCTTCTGTATGTCATTTATTACGCCAGTCGTGTTCTAAATGATGCACAGAAGAATTACACAACCACAGAAAAGAGTTACTTGCAGTGGTCTATGCCATTGACAAGTTTAGATCCTATCTAGTAGGATCAAAGGTGATTGTGTACACTGACCATGCTGCTCTTAAGTACTTACTCACAAAGCAGGATTCAAAACCCAGGCTCATAAGATGGGTGTTGCTTCTGCAAGAGTTTGATATAAAAATAAGAGACAGAAAAGGGACAGAGAACCAAGTAGCTGATCATCTGTCCCGAATAGAACTAGTAGCTGGGGCGTCCTTCCCTTCTACTGAGATCTCTGAGACTTTCCTAGATGAGCAACTCTTTGCCATTCAGGAAGCTCCATGGTTTGCAGATATTGCAAATTACAAAGCTGTGAGGTTCATACCCCAAGAGTACAGCAGGGTGCAAAGAAAGAAATTAATTTCAGATGCCAAGTACTACCTATGGAATGAGCCATATCTCTTTAAGAGATGTGCAGATGGAATGATCCACAGATGTATACCCAGAGAGGAAGTACAAAGGATCCTATGGCACTGCCATAGATCACAGTATGGGGGACATTTAGGAAGTGAGCGAACAGCCACTAAGGTCCTCCAATGTAGTTTCTACTGGCCTACACTCTATAGAGATGCCCGAGAGTTTGTGCGTAACTATGACAGTTGCCAAAGAGCTGGTAACTTACCTCATGGATACGCTATGCCTCAACAAGGGATCTTAGAGATTGAATTGTTTGATGTATGGGGATTGACTTCATGGGTCCGTTCCCGCCATCATACTCAAACACTTACATTCTGGTGGCAGTGGACTATGTATCTAAGTGGGTAGAAGCAATTGCTACACCCACTAATGATACTAAGACCGTGCTGAAATTTCTCCAGAAACACATCTTCAGTAGATTTGGTGTTCCCCGAGTCCTAATCAGTGATGGGGGTACTCATTTCTGCAATAAATAGCTTTACTCTGCTATGGTCCGGTATGGAATTAGCCACAAAGTGGCAACTCCGGATCATCCACAGACAAATGGACAAGCTGAAGTCTCTAACAGAGAGTTAAAAAGAATCTTAGAACGGACTGTAATTGCCCGAAGAAAGGATTGGGCAAAGAGCTTGGATGATGCTCTGTGGGCATACAGAACAGCATTCAAGACTCCAATAGGAACCTCTCCATACCAACTTGTGTATGGTAAGGCCTGTCATCTGCCCGTGGAACTGGAACATAAAGCCTACTGGGCAACCAGATTCCTAAACCTAGATGCTAAGTTAGCTGGTGAAAAAAGATTGCTCCAGCTAAATGAGCTAGATGAATTCAGACTCAGTGCCTTTGAAAATGCAAAGATTTATAAGGAAAAGGCAAAGAAGTGGCATGACAAGAAGTTGTCATCCAGAGTCTTTGAGCCAGGACAAAAAGTTTTGCTCTTCAACTCTAGGCTCAGATTGTTCCCAGGAAAACTTAAATCCCACTGGAGGGGTCCGTAAGTGATTATAGGAGTATCACCATATGGATATGTTGAGCTTTAGGATACTGATTCTGACAAGAAGTTCATTGTTAATGGACAGAGGATCAAGCATTATCTTGAAAGCAATTTTGAGCAAGAATGCTCAAAACTGAGGCTTGAATGATCCTCAGTGAAGGTCCAGCTAAAGACAATAAAGAAGCGCTTGCTGGGAGGCAACCCAGTCATTAGCAGGTTATCTATTTTGTTTAATCAAAGTTTCATATATATTCTCAAAGGGCAAATATCAAAATTGAAGGAATTCACAGAGTTACAGAAGGATTCAGTGAAAAAAGCAGAGAAAAAGAGCTTACTGGCGAAAAAACACCAGTAAGGGGTACTTTGGGCGTTTAACGCCAGTAA
>NC_029777.3:85135163-85145036 GCF_000817695.3 Arachis duranensis
ATTGAACATCCAATCACCAAGAAGTCAATGGAAGGACAAATGCAAGACAACTCTATCAAGAGGAGGGCGCAGGAATTCCTCCCTGAATTTCCTAAAATTGACTACTGGGCCAGCCTAGAAGCATCTATCACCAAGTTGCAAGAAACTATGGAACAACTTAAGGAAGAACAGCAGAATCAGAACTGCATGCTCTGCAAATTGCTGAAAGAACAAGAGAAGCAGGGGCGTGAACTTCAAGAGTTGAAATGCCAAAAGTTCTCCCCTCAAGTTGAGGGAGCATCCACTTCTCAAAATCAAGGTTGTTGAGTCCTAACTCTGTGATAACCTCTATCATTAGGGGCCTATTTGAAATTTTGTTTTCTATTACTATTAGTCTTATCTTATATCTATTTTTGAGTCTTGTTCTTAATTCATGATTAATAAAATTTAAGGTTCATGTCTTAGAGCTATGAATGTCCTATGAATCTATCACCTCTCTTAAATGAAAAATGCTTTAATCACAAAAGAACAAGAAGTACAGGATTTCGAATCCATCTTTGAAACTAGTTGAATTAGTTTGATGTGGTGACAATACTTTTTATTTTTCTGAATGAATGCTTGAACAGTGCATATGTCTTTTGAATTTGTTGTTTTAAGAATGTTAAAACTGTTGGCTCTTGAAAGAATGATGGAAAAGGAAAACTGTTATTGAGGATCTGAAAAATTATCAAATTGATTCTTGAAGCAAGAAAAAGCAGTGAATACAAAATTCAAAAAAAATATTTTACATATATATATAAAATAATAAATAAATAATAAGGTTGTGATCCAAGGCAAAAATAGTGTGCTCAAGAACCCTGGACACCTCTAATTGGGGACTCTAGCAAAGCTGGGTCACAATCTGAAAAGGTTCACCCAATTATGTGTCTGTGGCATGTATGTATCCGGTGGTAATACTGGAAGACAGAGTGCTTTGGGCCACAGCCAAGACTCAGAAAGTAGCTATGTTCAAGAATCATCATACTTAACTAGGACTGGAGACTTTAGCAAAGTTGAGCTCTGTGACATTTATGTATCCGGTGGTAATACTGGAAAATAAAATGCTTAGGGCCACGGTCAAGACTCATAAAAATAGTTATGTTCAAGAATCAACATACTTAACTAAGAGAATCAATAACACTATCTGAACTCTGAGTTCCTATAGATGCCAATCATTCTAAACTTCGAAGGATAAAGTGAGATGCCAAAACTATTCAGAAGCAAAAAGCTACTAGTCCCGCTCATCTAATTGGAGCTAAGTTTCTTTGATATTTTGGAGTCTATAGTATATTCTCTTCTTTTTATTCTATCTTGATTTTCAGTTGCTTGGGGACAAGCAACAATTTAAGTTTGGTGTTGTGATGAGCGGATAATTTATACGCTTTTTGGCATTGTTTTTAGTAAGTTTTTAGTATGTTTTAGTTAGTTTTTATTATATTTCTATTAGTTTTTAGTTAAAATTCACTTTTCTGGACTTTACTATGAGTTTGTGTGTTTTTCTGTGATTTCAGGTATTTGCTGGCTGAAATTGAGGGACCTGAGCAAAAATCTGATTCAGAGGCTGAAAAGGACTGCAGATGCTGTTGGATTCTGACCTCTCTGCACTTGAAGTGGATTTTCTGGAGCTACAAAAGCTCAATTGGCGCGCTCGCAATGGCGTTGGAAAGTAGACATCCTGGGCTTTCCAGAAATGGATAATAGTTCATACTTTGCCCAAGATTTGATGGCCCAAACCGGCGTTGCAAATCAGCTTTAGAATTCCTGGCGTTTAACGCCGGAACTGGCATAAGAATTGGAGTTAAACGCCCAAACCGGCATAAAAGCTGGCGTTTAACTCCAGAAAAAGTCTCTACACATAAAAGCTTCAATGCTCAGCCCAAGCACACACCAAGTGGACCCCGGAAGTGGATTTTTACGTCATTTACTCATTTCTGTATACCCTAGGTTACTAGTTCACTATTAATAGGATCTTTTGATATTGTATCTGTGCCTCATGACACTTTACACATTTCTCATTGTATCTTCTACAGCATGAGTCTCTAAACCCCATGGTTGGGGGTGAGGAGCTCTGCTGTGTCTTGATGGATTAATGCAATTACTACTGTTTTTCATTCAATCACCGTGCCGTGACAGGGTGCGTTGAACATTTTCACTGAGAGGATGGGAGGTAGCCATTGACAATAGTGAAACCCTACATACAGCTTGCCATGGAAGGAGTCTTGCGTGCTTGAAGAAGAAGACAGTAGGAAAGCAGAGATTCAGAAGATAGAGCATCTCCAAAACCTCAACCTGTTCTCCATTACTGCAAAACAAGTACTTAGTTCATGTTCTTTTACTTTTTACAATCAACCCTGATAATTATTGATATCCTAACTGAGAGTTACAAGATAACCATAGCTTGCTTCAAGCCGACAATCTCCGTGGGATCGACCCTTACTCACGTAAGGTATTACTTGGACGACCCAGTGCACTTGCTGGTTAGTTGTGCGGGATTGCAAAAGTGTGATTGCAATTTTGTGCAACAGTGTTCAACACCCACAAGGAGGCAGGGAACTTGAATTCCCTAGCCGCACAAGATCAGTGGGTCCCACAAAATCTCCACTTATCCCACCTTCTTCTCTCTCTTACTTTCACTCTTCCCTATACACCCTAACCCAATCACATCCATATCTCTTCCCAAAACCATCATAACTCCCACCAACCCCACTTACTTCAAATTCAAAATTTTCCACCCATTCATTTGAACCCTACCCAATCCCACCCCTATAAATACCCCTTCTTCCCACCCTTCATACACACAACATTCATACACTTAACTCCCTTGGCCGAACCTTTTTTCCCTCTTTCTCCACTCTATCCTCTTCTTTTTCTACTCTTTTCTTCTTATTTTTTCAAGGACGAACAATGCTTTTAAGTTTGGTGTTGAAAAAGCCTTGCTTTTTGGTTTTCATTCACACTTATGGCACCCAAAGTTAGAGAATCCTCTAGAAAGAGGAAAGAGAAAACAATTACTTCCACCTTTGAATCTTGGGAGATGGAAAGATTCATTACCAAAACCCATCAAAACCACTTATATGAAGTAGTAGCAAAGAAGAGGGTGATTCTTGAAGTCCCCTTTAAACTAAAAAAGACTGAGTACCTAGAGATCCGAAGAGAGATTCGGAAGAGAGGTTGGGAAGTCCTAACCAATCCTATTCTAGAAGTTGGAATCTTGATGGTGCAAGAGTTCTTCGCAAATGCATGGGTTACCAAAAACCATGACACTAGTGTGAACCTACATCCCGAAAATTGGAGCACCATGGTCCGAGGGCAACTCTTGGATTTCAGCCCGGAAAGTGTAAGGTTGGCACTCCATTTGTCAGTGATGCAAGGAGACCCACATCCTTACACTAGGAGGGTCAACTTTGATCAAAGGCCGGATCAAGTCCTTTCAGACATTTGTGTAGAAGGAGCTTAGTGGAAGAGGGATGCTCAAGGTAAGCCTATCCAACTGAGAAGGCTTGACCTCAAGTCCGTAGCTAGAGGATGGTTGGAATTTATTCAATGCTCTATCACCCCTACTAGCAATCGGTTAAAAGTGACCATTGACAGAGCCATCATGATTCATTGTATCATGATTGGGAGTGAGGTGGAGGTACATATGGTAATACCTCAAGAGTTGTACAAGATAGCTGAAAAGCCTTCCACCTTAGCAAGGTTGGCATTCTCCCACCTTATCTGTCATCTGTGCAATTCAGCTGGAATTGTCATAGAAGGAGACATTTCTATTGAGGAAGACAATCTTATCACTAAAAAAAGGATGGAGCAAACTAGAGAGCTAGCACATAGACCACAGCAAGAGCATATGGAGCTGCCTCAACAAGAAATCCCTGAGATGCCTCAAGGGATGCATTTTTTCTCCCCAAGGCTATTGAGACCAACTGTATACTTCTCTAGGAGAATTAAGCTCCAGCATGGATCAGTTGAGGATGAGACATCAAGATCATTTCACCATCCTCTATGAAATAAGAGAAGATCAAAGGGCTATGAGAGGAGATCAAAGAGTTATGAGGGAAGAACAACAGAGGTAGGGGCATGACATAGAAGAAATCAAGCACTCCATTGGATCCTCTAGAAGGAGTAGTAGCCGCTATCACTAAGGTGGATTCGTTCCTTACTTCCCTTTGCCTATGTCATTTATCTGTTTTTCATGTATTTTATCTTATTGTTTGTTTCTAGTGCATGATCATCTTTATGTCTTAAAGCTATTAAATATTCCATGCATCTCTCACCTTTCTTAAAAGAAAAAAATTTTAATTGAAAAAGAAAAGTAAGATGCATGAATTTCGAGTTATATATTAAGAATAGTTCAATTATTTGATGTGGTGGCATTGCTTTTATTTTCTGAATGCATGAATGAGCAGTGCATATTTGATGTTGAAGTTAAAAAATGTTGGCTCTTGAAAGAATGATGATGAAATTGAAGTGTTATTGGTAATTTGAAAAATCCAAAAACTGATTCTTGAAGTAAGAAAAAACTGCAGAAAAAAAATATGCGAAAAAAGCAGAAAAAGAAAAAGCCAATAGCTCTGTAAACGAAAAGGCAAGAGCAAGGATCCAAGGTTTTGAGAATCAATATTTAGGAGGGCCTAAAAAAAACAAAATCTTGGTCTAAAAAGTTCAAATGAGCTGCTCCCCTAACTATATGCTTGTGGTGTGAAGGTGTCAAGTGAAAAGCTTGAGAATGAGTAGTTAAAGTCGTGATCCAAAGCAAAAAGAGTGTGCTTAAGAATTCTGGACACCAATGGCTGGGGATTCTAGCAAAGCTGAATCACAATCCGAAAGGGTTCACCCAGTTAAGTGTCTGTGACATTTATGTATCCGGTGGTAATACTGGAAAACAAAGGGTTTAGGGTCACGACCAAGACTCTAAAGAAGCTGTGTTCAAGAATAAAAAAGAACTAAACTAAGAGAGTCAATAATATCATTGGGATTCTGAGTTCGTAAAGATGCCAACACTTCTGAGCTTCAAAGAAAAGCGAGATGCCAAAACTATTCAAAAACAAAAAGCTACTAGTCCCGCTTATCTAATTGAAAACTCTGAGATTTATTGTATTATTCTATTTCTTTTTAATCCATCTTGTTTTTGGTTGCTTGGGGACAAGCAACAGTTTAAGTTTGGTGTTCTGATGAGCAGACATTTTATACGCATTTTGGTATCATTTTCATATAGTTTTCATTATGTTTTGTTTCAAGTTTTATTATGTTTTCATAGGTTTTAGTAAAAAATTCATATTTTTGGATTCTACTTTGATTTTGTGAGTTTTATGGTGATTTCAGGTATTTTCTGGCTAAAATTAAGGAGCTTGAGCAAAAGTCTGATTCAGAGACAAAGAAAGGACTGCAAATGTTGTCAGGATCTGACCTCTGTACACTCGAAAGAGATTTTCTGGAGCTACATATGTCCAAATGGTGCGCTCTCAATGGCTATGGAAAGCTAACATCCATAGATTTTCAAAAATATATAATAGTTTATACTTTACTTTGGAAATGAAGGCCTAAAATTGGCGTTCAATGCTAGTGGTGTAAGAAATTGTGATCTCTAATAATGGAATTCAACTTGGTGTGCACATTTACTAACTCAGCACTTTCTTCACAACCTCGCACAACTAACCAGCAAGTGCACTGGGTCGTCCAAGTAATAAATCTTACGTGAGTAAGGGTCGATCCCACGGAAATTGTTGGTATGAAGCAAGCTATGGTCATCTTGAAATTCTCAGTCAGGAGGATAATATATGGTTATGGAGTTTTCGAATAATAATAATAAATAAATAGAAAATAAAGATAGAAATACTTATGTAAATCATTGATGGGAATTTCAGATAGGCGTATGAAGATGCTGTGCTCCTTCTGAATCTCTGCTTTTCTACTACCTTCATTCAATCCTTCTTACTCTTTTCCATGGCAAGTTGTATGTAGGGCATCACCATTGTCAATGGCTACATCCCATCCTCTCAGTGAAAAGGTCCAAATGCTCTGTCACAGCATGGCTAATCATCTGTCAGTTCTCGATCATGCCGGAATAGAATCCATTAATTCTTTTGCGTTTGTCATCATGCCCAACAATCGCGAGTTTGAAGCTCGTCACAGTCATTCAATCCCTGAATCCTACTTGGAATACCACAGACAAGGTTTAGACTTTCCGAATTCTCATGAATGCCGCCATCAATTCTAGTTTATACCACAAAGATTCTGATTAAGGAATCCAAGAGATATGCGTTCGGTCTAAGGTAGAACGAAAGTGGTTGTCAGTCACGCGTTCATAGGTGAGAATGATGATGAGTGTCACGGATCATCACATTCATCATGGTGAAGTGCAACGAATATCTTAGAACAGGAATAAACTGAATTGAATAGAAAATAGTAGTAATTGCGTTAAAACTCGAGGTACAGCAGAGCTCCACACCCTTAATCTATGGTGTGTAGAAACTCCACCGTTGAAAATACATAAGTGATGGTGGTCCAAGCATGGCCAAATGGCCAGCCCCTAAAACGTGATCACAGGATCAAAAATACAATCCAGGATCCCGGATGTCTAATAAAATGTCCTATTTATACTATACTAGCTATTAGGGTTTACAGAAGTAAGTAATTGATGCAGAAATCCACTTCCGGGACCCACTTGGTATGTGCTTGGGCTGAGCTTGATCTTTACACATGCAGAGGCTTCTTTTGGAGTTGAACGCCAAGTTGTAACGTGTTTTTGGCATTCAACTCTGGTTCGTGACGTGTTTCTGGCGTTTAACTCCAAAATGCAGCATGAAACTGGCGTTGAGCGCCAGTTTACATCATCTAATCTCGAATAAAGTATGGACTATTATATATTGCTGGAAAGCTCTGGATGTCTACTTTCCAAAGCCGTTGAGAGCTCACCATTTGAAGTTTTGTAGCTCTAGAAAATCCATTTCAAGTGCAGGGAGGTCAGAATCCAATAGCATCAACAGTCCTTTGTCAGCCTTCTTATCAGAGTTTTGCTCAGGTCCCTCAATTTCAGCCAGAAAATACCTGAAATCATAGAAAAACACACAAACTCATAGTAAAGTTCAGAAATGTGAATTTATAATAAAAACTAATGAAAACATCCCTAATAGTAGCTAGATCCTACTAAAAACTACCTAAAAACAATGCCAAAAAGCGTATAAATTATCCGCTCATCACAACACCAAACTTAAATTGTTGCTTGTCCCCAAGCAACTAAAAATCAAATAGGATAAAAAGAAGAGAATATACTATAAAGCTCAAAATATCAATGAATATTAGTTCTAACTAGATGAGCGGGACTTGTGGCTTTTTGCTTCTGAACAGTTTTGGCATCTCACTTTATCCTTTGAAGTTTAGAATGATTGGCATCTCTAGGAACTTAGAATTTCAGATAGTATTATTGATTCTCCTAGTTAAGTTTGTTGATTCTTGAACACAACTACTTTTATGAGTCTTGGCCGTGACCTTAAGCACTTTGTCTTCCAGTATTACCACCGGATACATAAATGCCACAGACAAATGACTGGGTGAACCTTTTCAGATTGTGACTCAGCTTTGCTAAAGTCCCCAGTTAGAGGTGTCCAGAGCTCTTAAGCACACTCTTTTTACTTTGGATCATGACTTTAACCACTCAGTCTCAAGCTTTTAACTTGGACCTGCATGCCACAAGCACATGGTTAGGGACAGCTTGATTTAGCCGCTTAGGCCTGGATTTTATTTCCTTGGGCCCTCCTATCCATTGATGCTCAAAGCCTTGGATCCTTTTTACTCTTGCCTTTTGGTTTTAAGGGCTATTGGCTTTTTCTGCTTACTTTTTCTTTTTCTTTCTATTATTCTCTTTTTTTGCCACTTTTTTTTCGCAAGCTTTTGCTATTCACTGCTTTTTCTTGCTTCAAGAATCGATTTCATGATTTTTCAGATTATCAATAGCATTTCTCTTTGTTCATCATTCTTTCAAGAGCCAACAATTTTAACATTCATAAATAATAAGATAAAAAATATGCACTGTTCAAGCATTTATTCAGAAAATAAAAAGTATTATCACCACATCAAAAATAATTAAACTAAATTCCAGGATAAATTCGAAACTCATGTACTTCTTGTTCTTTTGTATTAAAAACATGTTTCATTTAAGAAAGGTGAAGTATTCATGAAATTATTCATAGCTTTAAGACATATTTACTACATACTAATGATCATGTAATAAAGACACAAAAATAGATAACATAAAGCTTAACAATCGAAAAACAGAGAAATAAGAACAAGGAATGAGTCCACCTTAGTGATGGTGGCGCTTTCTTCTTGAAGAACCAATGATGTCCTTGAGCTATTCTATGTCTCTTCCTTGCCTTTGTTGCTCCTCCCTCATTGCTCTTTGATCTTCTCTAATTTCGTGGAGAATGATGGAGTGCTCTTGATGTTCCACCCTTAATTGATCCATATTGTAACTCAAATCTTCTAGAGAAGTGTTGAGTTGTTCCCAATAATTGTTGGGAGGAAAGTGCATCCCTTGAGGCATCTCCAGGATTTCTTGGTGATGAGCTTCCTTATGCGTCTCTTGGAATCCATGCATAGATGGCAAATAAGATGAGGAAAAGCTAGCCTTGCCATGGTGGAGGACTTTTCGGCTATTTTGTAGAATTCAAGGGAGATGACTTCATGAACTTCTACTTCCTCTTCATTCATGATGCTATGAATCATGATGGCCCGATCCGTAGTAACTTCGGATCGGTTGCTAGTGGGGATGATGGAGCGTTGGATGAACTCCAACCATCCTCTAGCCACAGGCTTGAGGTCCAGTCTTCTTAATTGAACTGACTTGCCTTTGGAGTCTCCTTTCCATTGAGCTCCTTCAACACATATGTCCATAAGAACTTGGTCTAACCTTTGATCAAAGTTGACCCTTCTTGTGTAGGGGCGTGCATCTCCTTGCATCATGGGCAAGTTAAACGCCAACCTTACATTTTTCGGACTGAAATCTAAGTATTTCCCCCGAACCATTGTAAGATAGTTCTTTGGATTCGGGTTCACACTTTGATCATGGTTCCTAGTGATCCATGCATTGGCATAAAACTTTTGAACCATTAAGATTTTGACTTGTTGAATAGGGTTGGTCAGAACTTCGCAACCTCTTCTTTGGATCTCATGTCGGATATCTGGATACTCATTTTTCTTGAGTTTGAAAGGGACCTCAGGGATCACCTTCTTCTTGGTCACAACATCATAGAAGTGGTCTTGATGGGCTTTAGAGATGAATCTCTCCATCTCCCATGACTCAGAGGTGGAAGCTTTTGTCTTCCCTTTTCCTTTTCTAGAGGTTTCTCCGACCTTAGGTGCCATAGGTGGTTATGGAAAAACCAAAAAAGCTATGCTTTTACCACACCAAACTTAGAATATTGCTCGCCCTCGAGCAAGAGAAGAAAGAAGAAGAAGAAGAAGAAGAAAATATAGAGGAAAGGGAGAAGTGTGTGGTTTCGGCCAAGGTGAAGAAGAGAGGGTTGTGGTTTGTGAAATTGAAGAAGGATAGAGGGGTTTATATAGTGAAGGGAGAGGGAGTAGGTTCGGCTATTTAGGGTGGGTTTGGGTGGGAAAGAGATTTTGAATTTTGAAAGTAGGTGGGGTTTTTGGGGAAGAGTGGACGGATGTGAGTGGTGAAGAGGTGATGGGAAGAGAGATTGAGGTGATTGGTAAAGGGTTTTGGGGAAGAGTATTTATTGGGTTGTGTGAAGAGGAGAGAAGGTGAGTTGATCCTGAGATGATTGATGAGCGGATATTTTATACGCTTTTTGGGGGTAATTTCATGTAGATTTTAGTATGTTTTAATTAGTTTTTAGT
>NC_029777.3:85145392-85145764 GCF_000817695.3 Arachis duranensis
CATGCTGCTGTCTGGAGTTAAACGCCAGAAAAACGTCATGATCCGGAGTTGAACGCCCAAAACACGTCATAACCTGGAGTTTAACACCAAGAAAGGCTTCTACTCGTGGATAGCTTTAGTCTCAGCCCCAGCACACACCAAGTGGGTCCCAGAAGTGGATTTCTGCACCAATTATCTTAGTTTACTCATTTTCTGTAAACCTAGGTTACTAGTTTACTATTTAAACAACTTTTAGAGACTTACCTTGTACCTCATGACATTTTCAGATCTGAATTACATACTTTTGACGGTATGAGTCTCTAAACTCCATTGTTGGGGGTGAGGAGCTCTGCAGCGTCTCGATGATTCAATACAATTCCTTTGTTTTCCATT
>NC_029777.3:85145864-85185689 GCF_000817695.3 Arachis duranensis
CAACACTGAGATTGCATTGATTTTCAAATAGATCAAATTGCATATCATCATGTGTTTGCATGTTATGCAAACCAGTGCCTTGATTAGCAAGTTTATGTCCATGAGGTTTACCGGATGAAAGAGCTCAGAAAGGTGTATAAAGCCAAGTTTAGGCCATTGAAAAACACAATAATATGGCTTGTGGTTGGAAGACCAAGGATGATACATAATCTTATCCTCAGGCGAGTATACGAAGGTCGTCCAAGAAAAAGAATTTGTTTCTTGAATGAAATAGATATGCGCAAGATGTGTGGTCTAAGGCGTTGCCGGCTGTGTGGTGTCGAGGGTTATAGTCGTAGTAGATGTCCTCATAGGGGTGGATCAAGCATAGGTGGCAATGCTCGAAATAGTTAGTGGTTTTATGCCTAACATACATAGTTACACTATTTTAGCGTAAAAATCTTTGTACCTAATGCATGAACTTATTGGTGTATTGTTCTTTTGGTTTGAATTGCCAACTATTTTATTAATGTCTGTACATATTTAAATAAATGCATCCACAGAATCACTTAAACTACAAATCAAACAAAATAATGTCTAGTACATCAAATTTAGCATAGTTCAATTTACCACAAAGATAAACTTAAAACAAGTACTTAAAGATATTTTTAAGTTGAACATAATCTATAAACAAAATCATGATAGAAAAAACAATAAAGTTCTAATAATGACGAACCAAACGAAGAGATACTACTTGCTAGAAGTTTTCTTCACAACCTTTGCCATACTCTTTATTTTTCTTCCAACATCTTTTTATTATTAATGGGGTAAATTAAGTATAGCTTCTTCACAAAGGATCAGTCTTTAAATCGTAACCCTCGTCACGAGCACATGCAGCAGTTATACAATAAAACACAACAACAATAGCATTACGTTAAAGTTGAATTTACATAAACCAAAGACATATTTTCAAATCCGATAACCATCAAGTGTTTATGCATAATATCCAAAACTCAAATGATATAAGCAAAAATAACATTACTTTTAAGTTCCATTCATTTAAAGTAAAAACAAATAGAATACATGCACCAGGTGTAACTACATCCTCCATATTCCCATCAAGATCATCATCATCATCATCAGCGTCATCGTCGTCGTCATCGTCATTATCAACACTGTCGTCCACCCTGTCACGGGTGCATTTACTAGGGTACAGTGAAAGGCTTCTTTCTCCGGCACCTCGTCTTCCATTTCTACGTGAATTGTTGATGCAACAATGTTAAGATCAAAATAAGGTATGCTCCTATTATGACCTGTGGGATCGGCAAATTCAAACTCTCGACCAAGATCGCTCCTACCTTAATCAAAGGAGAATAGACCCCCATACGGGTCCCAGATTGTCCAGACATCGATGGCATATGAAGTCTCAAATCTAAAGATGTACAACCAGGAACCACTTTAACTGGATTGTTGTTCTACTATTGGAGGATTTGACTTTGATCTGGACAACTTTTCCAATGTGATAGATTTAGATCATGAAGAAAATTCCCACAATTGGTTTATAATGGCTTAGTCCATTTTAAGAATAAAGAACTACTGTTGGTCCACATGAGGAGAAAATGAGATCCCTAGGTCCTGATTGTAAAGCCCGCTAAAATCTATAAATAATTAGTCAATAAATTAAATTTTAATATGGAAAATTAAAAATATAAATCTAATATTAAAATAAGATAGAGCTTGTTAAACGAGAATTTTGACACCAATTTCAAAGAATTTGGCCCAAGATTGGGCCGAACGGGCCGAACCAGACGAACCGGGCCCAAAATGGGCTAAGGTCCAATTCAGCCCCTTTAGCACTTAACTGACACAGCTTCCCTTCCTTCATCCTTTCCATTTCACACTGTAGAATTTGGAGAAAGGGAAGAACAATTAACACTTTCAAACCCTTGGTCAAAAATTCAATCCACCATAACTTCTTGTTTCGAGCTCCGATTGACGATCCGTTTGTGACAATGCGACCGCGGCGTCGAGCTCTATAAAACCCATAACATTGTAAGGTAAGGAAGCCATTTTTTCTTCCTTAGTTTCTTCGATTTTAGTTCTGAATTATTGGGCTTTGGTGCTGAAATTTTGTATAATTTCTATGTTTAGGATCGAATTAACTTGGTGGACTTGCCGAGTCTTGTTCTAATTTTTGTTGGTAAGGTGAGAATCCTAAAAACCTAATTTAAATCATTGATTAAGTATTTTTGGGTATTGAATTTTGTTTATGAAGATGTGATGTTATGTACTAGGTGATATAAGCATAAGAATTGAAGCATATTTGTGGAATTTGGAGGCTTAGAAATTGGTATTGGTGGCTGGATTTTTGGTGTAAGGGCTTGCAATCTTGCCTTGTGGGTTGTCTCGGAAAAAATGTGGAAATTGGCCAAGGTATGGTTTAGGTTTCGCGTGTTTAACATTTAAGGTGTTGTGAAGACTTAGGCTAGAAGAATCATAGGATAAGTTGAGTTGATTATGTGCATTAAATGATTAGCCTTGTGAAGTTGGGTAAAGTTATGGTTGAACTTGTATTGGAATTAAATGAGTAATAAAAGGTTATTTATATAAGTGATATATATTGATGTGTGTTTGTGAGTTGTTAAAGTAAAGAGTATGTATTCTTGTGATGGAGCTAGTAATGGGAGTTATGAGCAAGAGTTATTATTGTTGAACATGTGTGTTTGAGATCATTAATGAGGGACTGATGAAGATATTGATATATGTAATAAAGTATTGATATTTATTGATGATCAAGGGTTGTTGAATTGGTTAAAAGTAATATTGATAATGGTTGTTAATGAAATGGGTTGATATGGTATTAAAATGCAACTTGTATTGGTAAGGAACATGAGTTGATGAAAATGTGGTTTCGTTGAGAATTGGTTAAAAACCAAATTTTGATGAACTTTGGAAGTGCATAATTTACTCCTCAAATTTTGGATTGAGTTGTGATTTATTGCAAATGAAAGATGGTTTTGTAAACTTTTAAACGATATCATTTTTGTGAAAAACGAAATTTTGTGGAGAAAGTTATGGACAATGAAAAATTGATACTTAAAACTGTGAAGCCGGAACTAAAAACTTGTTGCAGCAAGCTCTCTAGGCATTCTGCCAAATTTTTGGAAGAATGCCCATCCACGCGTACACGTGGCGTGGCATTTTGACGATGCATGCGCGAGAAGCAGGCGTACGCGTGTCTGCATTTTCACGTGTACGCATGACTCACGCATATGCGTGACTTGCTGTACGCTCCACGCATGCGCGCGGCCTCCGCGTACGCGTGACTTCTGCTTGCTGCAAAATCGGTTTTTGACTGTCTTAAACATATTTTTCACTTCTAAACCTCGATTTTCTCCCTTTTAGACTTAAGGTATGGTACTAAACCCAGTAGCCAGTTGAAGCTACGAAAATGAGATAACTTGGGAATGAAGAATAGGGGTGAACAAGTTGAATTGTGAGGGAAATGGTGTGAAGCTGAATGAATATACGTCGCTATGGTTATAAAGAATGAATATAAGAACATGATGTGATAAATGATGAGATTTAAGATGACTTTGTGTGGCCGAGATGGTCGGAATGGCAAGGTCTGGGTATAATCCTGCTTGCGTAATTAATTTGAACATGTGTTCGGATGGCAAGTTGAGGGTGGAAGTTTTCTCTCTTGTCGTGATGTGGATGTGGGGAAGGTGGAAAGGCATTCTCCTTCGTATCGTATCCCCTACGTTCTTCTCTGGTTGCAAGGTGGAAAGGCACACTCCTTCGATGTGGAAAGGCACTCTCATTCATATATCCTCCAGAAAAAGGTGGAAAGGCACACTCCTTCGCTGTGGAAAGGCACTCTCCTTCATTTATGATCCTCCTGGAGATGCGCAACCTAGAAACCAATGTCTGGGTTAGCTACCAGATGTGTCAGGTTCTGGCAAAATAACCGACACGTGAGCTCACGGCCAGTAGGATAGACATTCATCATATGCATATGTGTGCTTTGTTTGCTATGCCTTAATTGGGAATGCCTAATTAATTATATACCTCCTGCTTCCTGTTATACTTGCTACTTGCACTATCTGCTTATTACTTGTGTGTGAACTTGTTTGGTTGCTTGTCTCTACTGAATTAAGGATGACGGAGGGACGGAGGGACGGAGGATAGGGTGAAATGGTTTGGTGTTATGTTAGGTTTAAAATTGAGTAATTTTAGGTAGGTTTAGATTACCTACCCCTATTTATGGCTTTTGCTTAGCAATTAAGTTTTACAATTGTATGGCGGAGTTCTAGGATTGCCTCTGGCATTCCCAGGACCTTATTTATTATACGCGTGGCACCTTTACCATGCTGAGAACATCCGGTTCTCATCCCCATACTGTGTTGTTGTTTTCAGATGTAGGTCGAGAGACTCCTCGCTAGGCGTCTGGATCTTTGAAGCGAAGTAGTTCATGGGTGTATTTTGGGTTTCTGTTTGTATATATGTATTTAGCTTACTTTCCAAGAAACTTGTTTATTTTGCTTCTCTTAGAGGCTACAGGAGAGATAGGGTTTCATTTCTGTACTTTGATTTTTGGGATGTTTGTATATGTATGTATATATATATTCTTCGGCCAGCCTTGGCTTCGTAGGTTGAGTTAGGAGCTAGTTATGCTGTATTCTTGGCCCTCTTTTCTCTCTCTTGCTTGTTTATATCTTGAACTTTTAGGTTTCTTAGCACGCAGGTAACTCCGTTCTCTGAGTGTTGCGCTTTTTATTTTACGAATTTTGTTTTACCCATTTTTCAAGGTTCCTAGTTTATTATATTCATTATATTATTATATATATGTATTTTATTTTTTAGAGTTCATAACGCCTCACCACCTATGTTTTACATCCTAGGTGTAAAGCTCTGTGTGGTAGGGTGTTACATTATGGTATTAGTGCAGTTTGTTCCTATAGTACTTGAGGGACAGACTATCTATGCTTCTGGGCATACTCTGGGTGTTTATATATGTTATTTAGGATATCTAATTGATATATGTGGCATGAATGTTCGTGAGCATGCATTTAGGACTCTTAAGTACTAAACTTGAGATATTGAGACTGATCACCTTAATATCAATTGTTTGGTTTGAACAGGGACCAAATGTCGACTCACGGATCTGAGCGAGGTAACTAGAGGGAATATCTTAGGACCGAACTGATGCAAGGTCCCCAAGATGGAAGCTCAGGTGCTGGTACGAGCAACATAGGTCAATACTATAGGTCTATGACCCTTACTAATTTCCTCAAGAGTGGTCTACCTCGGTTTGATGAAAATGCCAATGCGTTAGAGGCTGATCAGTGGTTTTCGAGATGTGAAGAGGTTTTTATACACTCAGCACATACCGGAAGTACAGTCGGTAGAAATAGTGACTTATATGTTGGAGGGAGATGCTAAAAAATAGTGGCAGGAGTTATATCATACCTTACAGATGGAGTTAACAGATATCCCTTGGAGTAGATTTAAGATGAAATTTTACGGGAAATATTTCTTACATGTACTTCGCATTGCAAAGGATTTGGAGTTAATGCAACTGAAGCAAGAGAATATGTCTGTTACTGATTATACCCATGAATTCAACAACTTGTGTTACCTCTCAAAAGTTTTTCAAGGAAACCCAGTCGACTATGAGGCGTGGAAGTGTGCTCAGTATGAGAAAAGACTTAGGAGAGACATCTTCAACAACGTGTATCCGCAAAGGTTAACAAATTTCACTGAATTGGTTAAGAAAAGTCAGTTTGCAGAAGATTACTCTATGAAGTGGGCAACACTACAGGAAGGCTATGGAGAGACAGCTTCAGATAGGAAATGCCGGGATACAGCCGAATCCGATTGTTAGGCCCGAGGTAACCATGAAATAGTAGTTGAAGTTTTAGCTACTTTGCATATCATTAATATGTATTATCCATTCGTGAAGCATGACAAGTTTTCATGATCGTGGAGTTCGAGTCGATGGTTAGTCGAAGACTATTAGTTGCCAAGAGAGAGCGATACTCAGCTAACTTAGAGGAGTGGCTAGATTTTTGAAGGATAAGAATCAGAACGACGTAATGGAAGCATGGTAGATTATACCTAAGGAGTTGGAAATGTCGAGGGCTATGTGGAGTTGCCGTTTGAAATCCAGTGGCATTAAGACTTCGAGAAAAAAGGAATAGAGCGGATTTAACCTTTAAGTTGCTAAGAGATTAAGAGACGAGTAAAGGGAGACCAAATCCTTATACGAGAGAGTTTTGAGACCATTCTTGAAGATATACCAAAACTTCTGCCTTAGAAAGAACGAGGGTTTACGATAGATTTAGTGCCGATAGGCGGATCAGTGTTGATTGCAGCATAAGTGAAGACATCATTATAATCAGTAGAACTCAAGACCGAGTGAAGGGAGTACTGGAAGAGAGGGTCGTCCAACTGAGTGTTTCCTTGCGAGAGTGTGCAAACTAATCTTCACGATTTAATCTAACCATTTCTCTTATAGCTTACATTGAAAGCTCTATCTTGAATCTTCTCCTGTAAAATCCTAAACTCATCCTAATATAATCACATAATCCTTGAAATCCTGGAAACCTGCAGTGCATGGAGTTGCTCTCTTGTGGAAACTTGCATTACTTTAGAGCCAACTAGAACCTATTTAATTTGACATGCTTTATTCTTTCTATTTAACCTTCGATTCGAACTTCTTCCCTGAGATGCCATTAAGTTTTTCTTCTTGTGCTTAGTTCCATACAACTTTAGTTAACTGTATGCAAAACTTACTTTTTGACGTGAACACCGTTCATGTTATTCGTTCGTCCCTTTGAACATTCTTAGAGAAAATCAACTCGTATTGGATCTTGTGATGCGCATGACTCTTATATTCAACTATTAGAGTATCCATCCTTTAAAGCAAGGCTTTTGAACATGAAAATGAATCAGCAACATTCCTAGGAAATCTAGAGCCTTAATCCTCGCCGATCGTATCACTCATGACTAAATAGATGTAATGAGATGCACCTAGGTTCCTTTCCATGTGCATTCCATCATTTCGGTATAATCCTATACAAGATTTTCTTTTTGATTCATTACAAACACCATTGTATTGCTCATTCATTTTTCGAGCTTAAGGTCCTTTTGAAAATTAACTCGAGCCTATATTAGTATCAGGTATAGATTATAGCTGCAACTGTTGAGATGTTGATTCCTTAAGAGCAAGACTTTTGGACACGGAAGATGAAGCATGTAAGTGTGCGCTGTCAAAAAGAGTTTTGGAGCTTTAAATTATTGCCAACCACAAAGTCTATGATTAGTTTATCGCACTAGAAATACACCGGTTACATGGAAACTCAAATATGAAGAGAACTTTCGAACTCCAAGAGAAGGATTAACCCCAATTCCAGTAATCAGGATACTTGAACTTATTTAACAACTCGAAATTAGTGCGATACATTACCAGAGGGGTTTAGGATACGTGTAAATACAACATCATGAAATGGTAACGGATGCCCTAAGTAAAAGTTTCTGGGGAAGTGCTTGGATATAAATTTCGGAGGAAGGAAGGCTAAGTAAGTTGGAACTTTAAATTGGATATCAAGGGTATAACTAAAGGAGTCAAACTAAATCTATTGCAGTCTTAAAATGTAGCGAGAATGAAATGCAAGAAGCGTAAAAAGACAGTAAAGATTTGCCGAGGATATTGAGGTCTGGTAAACAAAAGGGAACTAAAAAGAGATTTATATTCCTAATGCCAAAATAGAGATCGTAGAGTCAAGAAGATGCCAAAAGAAGGTTGTGTGTCGAAATCAGAAGTTGAAATAAGGAACTGTTGTCCGAAACTTACAAGAGAGGATTATCAAATTTACCTCGAGATTTCTAAAACATACCATGAATTCAAGAAGATATTTTGAGCAGTTAGAAGTGAAGAGCAAAGTGACTATCAAAGTGATTACATGTTGACGCATGGGAAAGAAATGAGAGACCACCAGGAGCCGTTCGAAATGCTATAACCGTTGTAGGGTCTATAATAAAGGCAAAAGAGAATAGCTGTCAATTTTGTAATAGATTGCAGAGGTTTAGGATAAAAGGTGATGCTGTTAGGAAATCGCGGATCAAGTGATCAAGTCCGTTTTTGCCATCGGAGCAAACTACTTGGTGGGGATATCAATGAAACAATACATCAGAAAGAAAGTGAGACTTCACAGAACGCTAAACACCTCTGAATTAATAAAAAACTGGAGCATTGAACATCTTAGTCCTTAAATTTGATAACCGAGGCAATGGAGAAAAAGATTACGCAAATCTGAGTTAGAATTCTTATTATGAAATCCGACCAAAGAGTTAGACAGATCTAAGAAGAATACTTCTCCAGTTGGAAGGAAAAGGACTCCTATCTCTGAAGATTACTTCAACGAACTAGAATCGGATGAGCAATCAAAAACAAGGAAGTTAAAACTCGGTAAGTTAGCATTCAATTTTCGGAGAGTATTGATGGTCAGAGGCGTGCCGAATAGTCTTTTGCCATACTTTTCGAACTAATTCGACATACTCCATATTTCATAACTTTTGAAACACGCTTCTAAAATAAATTAATGTCTTACAACCTAAACCTGTCTAAGTGAAAGGAGATGGATGTTTTAAGTATCAGAGTCAGCCTCAAGAAACTTAGAATACGCCGAAGGACTACCCACATCTCTTTTCAGATAACTCACTCTAAATTTTAAGGACAAAATTCCTAATTATGTGGGTAGAATGTAAACCCTGCTAAAATCGGTAAATAATTAGTCAATAAATTAAATTTTAATATGGAAAATTAAAAATATAAATCTAATATTAAATTAAGATAGAGCTCGTTAAAACGAGAATTTTGACACAAATTTCAAAGAATTTGGCCTAAGATTGGGCCGAACAGGCCAAACCGGATGAACCGGGTCCAAAATGGGCCAAGGCCCAATTCAGCCCCTTTAGCACTTAAGTGACACAACTTCCCTTCCTTCATCATTTCCATTTCACGCTGCAAAATTTGTAGAAAGGGAAAAACAATTAACACTTCCAAACCCTTGGTAAAAAATTCAATCCACCATAACTTCTTGCTCCGAGCTCCGATTGACAATCCGTTTGCGGCCACGCGACCGCGGCATCGAGCTCTACAAAGCCCATAATATTGTAAGGTAAGGAAGCATTTTTTCTTCCTCAATTTCTTCGTTTCCAGTTCTAAATTATTGGGTTTTGGTGTTGAGATTTTGTATAATTTCGGTGTTTAGGATCGAATTAACTTGGTGGACTTACCGAGTCTAGTCCTAATTTTTGTTGGTAAGGTGAGAATTCTAAAAACCTAATTTAAATCATTGATTAAGTATTTTTGGGTATTGAATTTTGTTATTGAAGATGTGATGTTATGTACTAGGCGATATAAGCATAAGAATTGAAGCATATTTGTGGAATTCAGAGACTTGAAAATTGGTATTGGTGGCTGGATTTTTGGTGTAAGGGCTTGCAATCTTGCCTTGTGGGTTGTCTCGGAAGATATGTGGAAATCGGCCAAGGTATGGTTTAGGTTTCGCGCGTTTAACATTTAAGGTGTTGTGAAGACTTAGGCTAGAAGAACCATAAGATAAGTTGAATTGATTATGTGCATTAAATGATTATCCTTTTGAAGTTGTTGGGTAAAGTTATGGTTGAACTTGTATTGGAATTGAATGAGTAATAAAAGGTTGTTTATATAAGTGATATATATTGATGTGTGTTTGTGAGTTGTTGAAGTAAAGAGTATGTATTCTTGTGATGGAGCTAGTATTGGGAGTTATGAGCAAGAGTTATTATTGTTGAACATGTGTGTTTGAGATCATTAGTGAGGGATTGATGAAGATGTTGATATGTGTAATAAAGTGTTGATATTTATTGATGATCAAGGGTTGTTGAATTGGTTAAAAGTAATATTGATAATGGTTGTTATGGGTTGATATGGTATTAAAATGCAACTTATATTGGTAAGGAACATGAGTTGATGAAAATGAGGTTTCGTTGAGAATTGGTTAGAAACCAAATTTTGATGAACTTTGGAAGTGCATAATTTACTCCTCAAATTTTGGATTGAGTTGTGATTTGGAGAAAGTTATGGACAATGAAAAATTGATACTTAAAACTGTGAAGCAGGAACTAAAAACTGGTTGCAGCAGGTTCTCTAGGCATTCTGCCAAATTTTTGGAAGAACGCCCATCCACGCGTACGCATCGCATGGAATTTTGACGACGCATGCGCGAGAAGCATGCGTACGCGTGACTTGCTCTACGCTCCATGCATGCGCGTGGCCTCCGCGTATGCGTGACTACTGTTTGCTGAAAAACTGGTTTTTGGCTGTCTTAAACCAATTTTCCACTTCTAAACCTTCATTTTCTCCCTTTTAGGCTTAAGGTATGGTACTAAACCCAGTAGCTAGTTGAAGTTAGGAAAATGAGATAGCTTGGGAATGAAGAAAAGTGGTAAACAAGATGAATTGTGAGGGAAGTGGTGTAAAGCTGAATGAATATACATCGCTATGGTTATAAAGAATGAATATAAGAACATGATGTGATAAATGATGAGATTTAAGATGACTGTGTGTAGCCGACATGGGTTGAATAGTAAGGTCTGGGTATAATCCCGCTTGCGTATTTAATTTGAACATATGTTCGGATGGCAAGTTGAGGGTGGAAGTTTTCTCTCTTATAGTGATGTGGATATGGGAAAGCTGAAAAGGCCCTCTCCTTTGTATCGTATCCCCCACGTTCTTCTCTGGTTGTAAGGTGGAAATGCACTCTCCTTCGTATATCCTCCAGGAGAAGGTGGAAAGGCACACTCTTTTGGTGTGGAAAGGCACTCTCCTTCGTTTATGATCCTCCTCGAGATGTGCAACCTAGAGACAATGTCTGGGTTAGCTACCAGATGTGTCAAGTTCTGGCAAAATAACCGACACGTGAGTTCACGGCCAGTAGGATAGACATTCATCATATGCATATGTGTGCTTTGTTTGCTATGCCTTAATTGGGAATGCCTAATTGATTATATACCTCCTGCTTTTTGTTATACTTCCTACTTGCACTATCTGCTTATTACTTGTGTGTGAACTTGTTTGGTTTTTTTTCTCTGCTGAATTAAGGATGACGGAGGGATGGAGGATAGGGTGAAATGGTTTGGTGTTGTGTTAGGTTTACAATTGAGTAAGTTTAGGTAGATTTAGATTACCTACCCTTATTTATGGCTTCTGTTTAGCAATTAAGTTTTACAATTGTATGGCGGAGTTCTAGGATTGCCTCTGGCATTTTCAAGACCTTATTTATTATACGTGTGGCACCTTTACCATGTTGAGAACCTCTGGTTCTCATCCCATACTATGTTGTTATTTTCAGATGCATGCCGAGAGGCTCCTCGTTAGGCGTTTGGATCTTTCAAGCGAAGTAGTTCCTGGGTGTATTTTGGGTTTCTATTTGTATATATATATTTAGCTTACTCCCTTGGCTTCGCAGGTTGAGTCAGGAGCTAGTTATGCTGTATTCTTGTCCCTCTTTTCTCTCTCTTGCTTATTTATATCTTGAACTTTTAGGTTTCTTAGCATGCAGGTAACTGCATTCTCTGAGTGTTGTGCTTTTTATTTTACGAATTTTGTTTTTACCCATTTTTCAAGGCTCCTAGTTTATTATATTCATAATATTATTATATATATATGTATTTTATTTTTAGAAGTTGTAGTGCTTCACCACCTCTGTTTTACGTCCTAGGTGTAAAGCTCTGTGTGGTAGGGTATTACACTGATGCACTTCTTGTTGTGGATTTAGTTGTGGTTGTGCATGTGGCTGTGGTGGCGGTGGTTGGTCTCTAAGAATATTTCCTTGTTGTAGTGGTTATGATTCACCCTGGGCCAACAAGTGACGAAAAAAATTATATTTATACCAACTCATATACATCTCGGACAGATTAAACACAATGAGTGAATTAATATCCTAAAATTGATAAGAATATCGGTCTTATCACATTGCTTCATTCATCGTGCACAGGATTCGTAGTGGGGCGGATTTTTGCCCTACATGATCCCACCCTGCCCTCATTTTACTTATCTATTACCCGCTCCCATCCCTACCCATGGTTAGTAAACTGTTGTACCCTAATCCGTCCTTGCAGGTACCCATCCTGCTTTGCCTTTACCCAACTTATAAAAATTAAATAACATTTTAATTTTTATATATTTATATAGAAATTATGATAAAAATTTAAAATTCATAAATAAATTAAAGTACAAAACAAAAAATTCATACAATGTCAAATAACTTGAAATTAAAAAAACTAATGTCCAATCACTACAAATTTGACACCATAATAAAACAATTGCAACATTAGATATAAAGGAGTCTTCAATATTTAGTCTTGATTACAATCAAATTCAATATATGAGCACAACAATACATATGTAACAATTTACCCCTAACATCAAGAATGAAGAATTTAAATACCATAATAGTTTATCTATCATATCATTATTAGTAGAACAATTATACAATGTAATTATGTAATAGTGGACAATTTTCTATCAATGTTTCATTGTAATAATATTTTCATCAACGTTTGAGTGAGAACTTCACTTGTATGGGGACAAGGAACATAACGAAAGCTGAAAAGATTAACAAACATGCATGCATTTTAGATTAACAAAACTCAACATGTGAAGATAACACAATATATAAAAGTTTATAAAGTTTTTAAAGTACCTCAATAGGCGCATATGCAAATTTTATGAACTATCAATATAGTGAGCTGTGACAACCATGTATCCCTTTTCTTAATTAGAAGTCCACATATCACTAGTTATTGCAACTCTGCTATCAATTTCATCTAGTTGAAGAATTAATTTCAGCTTTCATCCCCAAACATCTTCAAGATGTCTTCCTGACTATGTTTCAACTAGGCACTTTAAATGTTAGTTGCATTGTAGTAAACATTTGCCTCATTCTACAGTGGTCCACACAACTCAGAATATTCATGCAAGGCGATCATTTTGGCGACACACTTTCTTAGCTTGTGTATGAAGGATCAAACACAAAGCCATTTTCATTCACTTTTTGTATTTGTACTTGTTTTGCTAGTGATTCAACAATTGATGATTGTCTTGAGTTAGTCACTTTTATTCTCTTACAATATCGATCCACATAGTTCTTCAATGATTTGGTACCATTATTCCTCATATTTTCATTAAACACACTCTTGCAAAATTTGCATTTCACCTTTCATTTACCTTCAACTTTCAAATTATTAAAATACTCTCAATAAGCACTCTTAACATTATCCTTAGTGTCACCTTTAACAGGAGTCATTCTTCTGGAGTTGAGACATTATTATCCGTTGCTTGTGGAGTTTCTAAATTTGGATTAGCATTACTCTGAACTTCAATTTTATTATTATTAGGACCAGCATTATTACTTTGTCTGTCTAATCTAGCATTACTCGCCATGAAATAATCTTAAAACACCTACATCGAAAAAAATTGAAAAAACTAAGTAGAATTAAACAAAATAAAAATACTTATAGCAAAATAAAATACAAACAGACAAAAACAATACAAATAATATATTATAACAATAAACAACATATTACTCTTCCTAACATAAGTTGCAACAAATAATAATACATCATATCACAGTAAAAGAGTAAACATAGCATATAAAACTAGATTTAATCTTATAAAAAAAAGGGATTAGTAAATATGGAGTAATTGAAAAAGTATGTTATGCATATAGACAGGCATCAAGGCATAAACCATTGGATTAGTAAATATGGACTATACAGATTATGAGTGCCCCTAATTAACTTCATATTACTCTTTCTAACATAAGTTACAATTATAGTTACAGAGTTACAAAGTTCTAGAATAAATGAAAGATAAGCAAATATATGAATGACAAAGTTCCTGAATCACAAATTATGAGTGCCCCTAATTAGCTGCATATTACTCTTCCTGACATAAGTTGCAGTTATAGTTACAGAGTTCCAGAGTTATAGTTGCAGATTTGCAATGACTGAGTGAATGAGAGAGAGAGAGAGAGAAAGAGAGAAAGATAGGAACTTACCTGCTGATTCAGTGATTCGTATGACGCAGCGATAGCGACTGACAATGAGCTCACAGCAATGGCGACCGGCAATGACAACTCTGTAAAAAAAATGTTGCAGATTTAAAAATCACAAAATGATAGAGAGGGAGAGAAGGAGGGGAGAGAGAGAGAGAGAGAGAGAGAGAGGAACTTACATGCAAATGGAGGATGGTGGCTGGCAAGTAAGTTTAGTTGTTGGAGAATTCGAAGAAGAAGCAACTCTACTCTCATACAGAGGATGACGACCGACAGGTAAGTTCAGGCGTTGGAGAATTCAAATAAGAAGAAGCTCTGCTCTCAAACGGAGGATGGCGGCTGACTGGTAGTCGTTGGAGAAGACATACACTTGCTGTTCTCACTACTCTCACTCACTGGGGATGAGGATTAGGGTTTGATAGTAGAACTGAAGAGTGAAATCGTAGGCAAGAAAGTTATTTATATATATTTTTATGTTTATTAATATTTTATATTATATTATAATATATAATATATACTCCGGGACAGGTAGGGGAGAGTTCACCCTAACTTCGATCCCGCCCGGCTAGTGCACCTCGTCCTGACCAAAACCCGCCCCGCACTGGGTAGGGCGGATCGGATACCTGCAGGTTCGGGTACTCTTGCCAATCCTAATCGGGCATTACAATCCAATTCAAATTTTTAAGACTTATTAAGATATTGTTATGCTTACTACCAAGATCCTTTGGGACTTTGCCTTGTTGCATACCGAACTGTCTCGTCACCCTGTTAGTAGGGTGCCACTCTACACACTTAAATGAGATAAGAAAAATCATGGCACTCCATATCGGTCCATCATTATGAATGTTGGCTAGAATCAACTGGGTAGGAAGCATGTCATGATTGTATAAGTCCCAAACAAGCTACATCAACATGAAAAAATACGTTTCAGGACAATTTAAAAGTAGAAAAGTTGCTAATTTTGAAATAAAGATTAAATAATAATTAATTAGAATTGAAAAATATTAGGCTCACAAAGAATAATATACGAATTCGTATTAACAATTTTTTCAGTGTCATACCTTGACAGCATTTTCCATTGTGTCTAATATCTTCCTAAATCGTATTGGTATCCTATTTCTGTAATTATTTGACAGAGATATCCAGTTAACTCATATTCAACAAGTAACAAAGTTATTTATCAAATCAGAAAAAAAAAATAAAAATCATATATTACACAAATAACAATACCATCAAGCTAGTAGAAACCATGAATCGAAAAATCGGAGCTAGTAAAGGCACCTGCTTCAAAAATATATGTATTTGTTAATAGTGTTTGAAAATAGTAGACATAATATTAGTTTAATGTCTAATATTATGTTTAGTTATAAAGAATATTAGCAACACATAATTAAAAATGACAATTTTATCCTTCAATTTTAATTAAAAAAAAACAATTTTGAAGAGTTTGTTCTTCTCTCTCTTCTCTTATTTTCTTATCACTCTTTTTCACCTTTCTTCATGGCTATCTACAACATATTCTTCTCCCTAATTTATAACATATTCTCTTTCTTTGTTTTTTAGAATAAAATTAAAATTGAAACATTAAAAGAGAAGAAGTGAAAGCAATTATTATATTTCTTTTTGTTTAGTTTTATTTTCTATTTAAAAATTTGGTCTCATCTTTAAATTCCTATATGGCTTGAGTTTAGAGAAGTTTGTTGATTTCAAGAGAAAAAAAAGAGAAAAAAAATCTAGTTCCTAATAAGCTATATAGATGAATATGATGAGTTTTGTCTAAAAAATAGTAGAAAGGACAAAGGCAACGCAAAGGAAAGAAGGAGGTACAAAATGGTATTTATGAAATTTGAAAAAGTTATTGAGGTTAAAATAGACTAAAAATATTGTTCACCTTACTTTGTAGAGGAAGATAAAATGAGGAAGATATTGCAAGAGAAAAAAAATATTCTTCATGAATTGATTCAAACGATGTCATTGATCTACAATATGACGCGGGTGATAATTGGATCTTTTATTTAGAGAATTTATGAATTTTGATCCACTAGACTTTACGAGAATGACATTTTTTTTATTTGGAATGCCATTTTATTTTATTTAACTATAATATTTAAATCATGTATTTGATTAATTTGTGAAATTATCATCTATTTTATGAGTTTTTTAATTTTAATAAAGTTCATAATTTTTTTCTCTATATCTATAAAAAAAATCATTCTTGAAGTCAGCTTGCTAGCCCAAAGTAAGGTGGGTTATAACCCATTTAGTTAGCCGGGTGGGACAACCCACTATGTCTAGAGGCGAGCTTAGGCATGGATAGACAACCAATAACAAGGATAATCATATAACATAAAATTACTATACAATAATGCAAAAAAAAACAAAAAACAAAAAGGTTTTATGCAAACTGCAAAGAACAAAAAAATATTAGTTGTTGCAAAAGGCTGGAAAAAAAAAGCTTCTTATAGTTCATGAGAAGCTCTAAGCTCATATTCCCATATTTCACCTATATGTCTCATTCTGGTACTATTGTAAAAAATAGACCGAATCGACCGATTCAATTGAAAAATCAGTGAACCGATAATTTGGTCGGTTCAAATTGGGCTACGAACTAGACCAGCAATTGAACTGGTCAACGATGGTTAAACCTATTGAAAATCAGACGATTTGTATTTTGAACCGCTGTTGACTTGCACAAGTCAACTATGCACTAGTGCGCTGTTGAACCACTGAAGGAGGACACTATAGGTCTACCACTGCTCCAACTAGAATTAAATCAATTAACTCAAAAATGATATCAGCAGGGTTAAAGCGGAGGGCATGAAAGATGAAGCACCCCCTCAGTGCAACTGTGCCATAGATCTTCTTACTATTATATATGCTAAAAATTAAGTCAATTAACTCCAAAATGATATTAGCATGGTTGTGCTACGGACTGGACTTGTAGTGAACTAGTCAATGGTGGTCAAACCTGTTGAAGATCGAATGCTTTGTGTTTTGTAAATCCTGCATAATTAGTAAATAATTAGCCAATAAATTAATTATTAACAAAAAAGTTAGAAAATTAAATTTTATTAATCCAAAGGAATAGAAATACTAAAAAAACGAATTTTAACACTAATTATAAAGAATTTGGCCCAAAATCAAGCCAACGGGTCAAACCGGTTGGACATGATGCAAACCAGGCACAAGGCCTATTGTATATAAGCAAGACTTGTGTCTTCTTCATCCTCATAACATGAAACACATTGAAATCAATAAGGGGAGGAGAAGACAAAGATCTAAACCCTAGTTCCAAACTCAAACTCACATATCTCTAAATCCGGTGCTCCGATCGCCATACTGTTTACAGCTACGCGACCACCGCATTGAGCTCTACAAAGCTCACTAACCAATGTGGTAAGGATATCACAACTTCACCCTCAATCTCTCCTTCCTCCAATTTTAAAATTTAGGTAATTGGATATTGAGATTTGTGATGTTGGATGTGTTAAGATCAAACTAATTTGAGGAAAATATTAGGTTTTGTTCAATTGATGCATGGGTAATGTAAGAATTCTCAAACCCCTTATGGATTGTGAGTTAGTAAGCTTTGATATTGATTATAGTGATATGTTGTGGAAATAAATTAAATTATGTTGATTTGGAGTTCATTGATGATGTTGGGAGCTTGATTATTGGATCTTGGTGACTGGGTTCCTGTTTGGAGAGCATTTGGTGCTTAGAACATTCATGGAATGGTGGTATTTGTGGTGTTTCGGGATTAGGAAGAGATCAGCTAAGGTATGGTTTTGATTTCTCGTAGATAATATATAATGTCATGTGAAAACGTAGGCTACATGACCATAAGATAGGTTGAAGCATGTATGTAAGTTAAGGGTTAGTAATCTTAATGAAAATGTTGCGTTATCTTAAAATAAAAGTTTGGTAAAATTAGAGGTTTGCATTTTTTTAAAAAACTTGGTTTTGACACAAAGTTTGGTAGGCCATAACTTGGCTTCTGGGCCCTCAATTTCTATCAAACTTGTTTCATACAAAAATTGGATCTATGAAGTTTATGTTGTTTAAAGAATTGACAAAAACTAATTTTTAACAAAAAAATTATGCGCATCTGAAGTTTGGTGTGCAAAAGTAGATTCTGCAGGACTTAACAGCTTTTAAACACTTATGGAGGACATGTGATGAGTGGATAATTTATACGCTTTTTGGCATTGTTTTTAGGTAGTTTTTAGTATGTTTTAGTCACTTTTTATTATATTTTTATTAGTTTTTATGAAAAAATCATATTTCTGGACCTTACTATGAGTTTGTGTGTTTTTCTATAATTTTAGGTATTTTCTGGCTGAAGTTGAGGGACCTGAGCGAAAATCTTATTCAGAGGCTGAGAAAGGACTGTAGATGCTATTGGATTCTGACCTCCCTGCACTCAAACACGTTTTTCTGGAGCTACAGAAGTCCAATTGGCACGTTCTAAATTGGGCTGGAAATCTAACATCTTGGGCTTTTCAGAAATGTATAATAGTTTATACTTTGCCCAAGATTTGATGGTTCAAACTGGCATTCAAACGCCAGCCATAGACCCGTTTCTGGCATAAAACGCCGGAATTGGCACCAGAACTGGAGTTAAACGCCCAAACTGGCATCCAAGCTGGTGTTTAACTCTAGAAAAGGCCTATGCACGTGTAAAGCTCAATGCTCAGCCCAAGCACACACCAAGTGGGCCCCAGAAGTGGATTTCTGCACTATATGCACTTAGTTACTTATTTTCTGTAATGCTTAGTAACTAGTCTAGTATAAATAGCACTTTTTACTATTGTATTTGAGATCTTATGCCATTTTTCACATTTGGGAGGCTGGCCATTCGGCCATGCCTAGACCTTTTTCTCTTATGTATTTTCCAAAGGTGGAGTTTCTACACCTCATAGATTAAGGTACGGAGCTCTGCTATTCTTCATGAATTAATGCAAGTACTATTGTTTCTCTTTCAATTCACGCTTACTTCTTCTCCAAGATATACTCTCGTACTTAATTCAGTTAAGTCAGAATGAAGGGGTGATCCGTGACAATCACCCACTATCTTCGTTACTCGCTTAGCCAAGATCCGTGTGCCTGTCAACCACAAGCGGTCTACATGATGTTCAACGTAGTCATTAGACGACAGCTGAAGTATAGTCTCTTGGGTCTCTGATCCACGGATTTGACTTGCCTCTCCTGACAACAGAGCATTTGAATCCGTGAGATTAGAACCTTCGTGGTAGAGGCTACAACCAATTGGCAGCATTCCCGAGATCCGAAAAGTCAAAACCTTGTTTGTGGTATTCCGAGTAGGATCTGGGACGGGATGATTGTGACGAGCTTCAAACTCACGAATGTTGGGCGCAGTGACAGTGTGCAAAAGGATAGAGAGATCCTATTCCGACACAAGTGAGAACCGACAGATGATTAGTCGTGCGGTAGCTGTGCCTGGTATTTTTCATCCGAGACGAGAGATCTGACAGTTGATTAGCCGTATAGAAACCATACTTAGACCATTTTCACTGAGAGGACGGATGGTAGCCATTGACAACGGTGATCCACCAACATACAACTTGCCATGGAAGGGAGCACACATGATTGGATGAAGACAATAGGAAAGCAGAGGTTCAGAAGCAACAAAGCATCTCCAAACGCTTATCTGAATTTCCCACCAATGAATTACATAAGTATCTTTATTTTAATTTACGTTTTATTTATCTTTCAAGTATCAAAACTCATAACCAATTGAATCTGCCTGACTAATATTTACAGGATGACCATAGGTTGCTTCAAGCCGGCAGTCTCTGTGGGATCGACCCTTACTCGCGTAAGGTTTTATTACTTGGACGACCCAGTGCACTTGCTGGTTAGTTATACCAGAGTTGTAAAAAGTGTGATCACAATTCCGTGAACCAAGTTTTTGGGATATAATGTCCAACACACTTTACAATAGAAAAAAAAATGATGCAACAAAACAAAATAGAACATACATTCACACTTCGCATTCATAATCATTGTCTTCATAATCACTTTCAATCATTTTTCTTCCTCATTTCTTACTCGGAGCAGGTGGACAATACTACTGTATCTTACCCGGAGTCTCAGCTCATATTTGATCAAGTGGATAACATCACTGCATCTTATCCGGTCTCATATATCTCAATCAATCTTGTCATATCTCATTCAAAGTTCATAATTAACTCATTTCTCCTCATTGTTCTTTCACATAACCAACCATTTCATCAAATATCTCTTAACTCAGCCACATTTCATTACTAATATCATTATCTTCATTATTTACTTCTTATTCAACATTACTAATGCCTCACTATAATTAAAACTAAGTTTTAGGTCCTTAGGGGGTAAAAATAGAGGTTTGGAGGTTAGAAATTAGGTTAAATTTAAAAAAATGCATTTTTTCAAAAATAGGATCTCGCGTATGCAAGCCCTGTCCGCGTACATGAGTACGCTGAGCAGAATTGAATGGCTGCATATGCACACCATATCTCGCGTACGCGGGGGTGTAATTCGCCATTTCATGTACGCAACCATTATCCGCGTACACGAGCATTCCAGATAGTAGCAAATTCCCGCATACGCAGCCATATGTCTGCGTACGCGGGCCCTATATCTTCTTAAAAAGTTGTTACAAAACCTGTAGAAATATTTTTGCACACTGAACTTCCGACGCGCATAAAGTTTTTGTTGGAAACTATTTTTAGTCTATTCTTCGAACGACGTAATCTTCATAGACCCAATTTTCATTTAAAATAAGTTTGGAAAGTTTGACGATCTGGAAGCCGAGTTATGGCCCGCTAAATTTGGCCAAAAATAAAGTTTATACAAACAATTTGCTAAACCTCTATTTTACCTAACTTCCTATGTAAAACCAACATTTTATACTTCAAAATACTCCAAATACATCCAACACAGCTCCACATCTTTTCCCTACCTTTCACAAGCTACCACACCACAATTTGGGAAACTTTATTCCAATAATTTCTCAATTTATATAAACACAATTTATCAATTACCAACATTCACAATTTCACACTCATTACCCACATAAATCATTAATTATCAACCTATTTCAAAAATACTCAACAATTTCATTAAAATTACTAGCTCTCAACATACATATATGCTTCAACCTATTTTATGGTCATCTAGTCTAAATTTTCACGAAACATTATATATTATCTACGAGAAACCAAAATTGTACCTTGGCCGATTCCTCTCTAATGTTCAAAATGCCACAACCACCACCATTCCACCAACGTCCCAAACACCAAAATGCACACCAGTTGCAACTCAACCTCCACGGTCTAAAATCAAGCTTCCAACACCACCAATTTGGTCCCAATACATATACTGTAAACCAATACCAATTAATATCACACAAGAATCAACATAGGGTTCTCAATTATTAATTATTTACAAGAGTTAGAGATTTCTCTCCTTACTAACAGCAATTAGAACAAAACCCGACAAGCCCACAAGGCTAGTTTGATCTTAAACACTAAAATTCAACAAAATCTCAACACTTTTACTCAATTTTCGAAATTGGCAAAAGAATAACTGGGTGTGAAATTGAGATTTTCTTACCAAATTGTTCGGTGAGTTTTGTAGAGAATTCCAAGACGAACACGTGGCTGCTGACCGCTCGTCAATCATAGCTCCAGAAAGTTACATGGGATTGCAATTAAAGCAAGGGTTAGGGTTCTTTGATTTCACCCTTTCCCTCACATTTCAGCGTGTTTCATTGTGTTGGGGAAGGAGAAAAGCTGATGCTTATTTGTTTTAATTAATTAGGTTAGGTTCTGGGTTCGGTTTAATTGGTTTGGCCCGTTCGATTCAATTTTGGATCAAAATCTTTAAAATTAGTATTAAAATTTGTGTCTTAATTATTTCTACCTTATTAAACTATAAAATTTAATTTTTTAATTTCTTTAAATAATAATTAATTTATTAACTAATTATTTATTAATTATTTGAAGTTTACACATACAATAATAATTATTCGGAGTTTACATATGCAAGATAGAGCGTCCTCTCAAAATTATATCAGCATTGTTCGAACGAAGGACAAGAAGGATAGAGCACCCGCCATTGTGCCACAAATCTTCTTACCACTATATATGCTAACCATGGGAATGTCTTTGGTAGAAAAAGTATTTTTCGGACCTTGGTGGCCCAGGTAGAAAGATGCCATTTCAATGGCTAGGATGGCATCCGTACGAAATTTGTTTAAAATTGTATGTTTGACCTAAAATTTAATGAATTTACAGAATGATCCAGCATGGTTTGGTTTGGTTTGAGTTTTATGAACCGGTTTATATATTTTTTGGAGGAAATTTTTGTGTGTTAGAACGTGGGCTACCGTTGTCCCCCCCAAAAAGTCTGTAATACAAAACCCATATCCTAAAAAGCACCCATAATTACGATGGTTGTTCTAATGGTCATCATCCTCAGTCTGTCGATCAAATGGGGACAAGATTGGAAGGGTCTTTGTCGCAACGGCGACGACTGAGGGAGAGCTCCATATGCCCAACGACAGAACTCGATGCCGATGAGAGGGTTCGAGGATGGAAGATTTAATGGCGTAGGTGTCTAACGGTCTGATACAAAGCGGGGATAGCACCTAGTGAGCGTTGCAGATCTTGGAAGGATGCGGAAATGGGTTTGCGAGAGGAGACAGGAAATAGGACACAGCCACTCCTAAGACATAACGACATGATAAAGATGCCATCTCGCGAAATGGTATTGCCAAGAAGAAGTTTGTAATGGACACGGCAATAGAGGTGGAAACAAAGATACAAGACCCGTGTGAAAGAGGGGAAATTGTTTGGTGATGGGCAAGTTGTTGGTTTCAGGTCCGATCGTCGTAATGCGCCTGGACTCCTGTCGAAAAAAAAGGGACGAATATTATTCCATTACCTTAATAATGTTACCCCAACCCTCCCATAGAACTGGTCAAGTAGCACTTCTACATGGACATGTATCTGGAAAAGCATGATGCAGATGCAAATGTTGTGCTATTCTATCGCAACTGATTCCAAGATTAACCTTAATTTGGGAGTTGGTGTATGAGAAACATTTGTTTGTCCTTATAAGTCATTGTAATTACACCAAAGTTAAAAGACATGGAATGTAAAGAATTAATAATGAAGAAACCCACTGAAGTAAAACAGTACGAGTTAGTGTAATGTAAGAAGAAGGTTGCAGATAGAATTCAGTTTGGTGAGAAAGTTGGGACGCGATTTAGGGTGTAGCAAAAGCGATGAACATTGTACGCAAAGAACACCCCTTCCATAGATGGTTAATAGTAAGTGTGTGAAGAAACATAGTCTATTCTTTGAGTAGCAATAAGTACATTAGGTAATGGAATTCTGAAAAAGTGACATAGTAAGATAATCCACAAAATACAAGTCAGATTAACAAGATAAGGATAGCAAGATTCAGAAGCTTACAGCTTGGTTGCTCTATCGGACCTGCAGTACTGTGACTGGCTCAGTTGAGATGACCTTGAAGATTTCCACACCTCTGGGATGGAATTTGCACAGGCTAGCAAGTCTGCCAACCTCCAAAAATGACCCCGAAGCTATCATCTCACTTGCCACTAAATCTGTTGTAAGGGCCTCGACCTCAATGTGGCCGTATAATAGGATGAGTGTGTGCCTTTGACCAGTGAAATGGCTCAGATGAGGGATATTTGGCTGATTGTAGCATAGCAACAGATTATTAACAGAGAAAAACTTATTGATGAAGACACATACAAGAAAATAAATTGGTGCAGGTAAACAAGGGGGTGGGAGAATAGTAATAAAGGAACAGGTTGTATGTAAGTTGCCTTACCAACAGGTGGGAGGACAAGGCACGGCTAGTGAGGTCTATGACAAAGAAGGGCCATTTGGTCTTGTGTGTTTCAACTATCGTTTTGGCCTTATCCGACAAAGGATTGTTGATACAATAGGCACGCTGGTAAGTGCCTTTCTTTTCATACGGCGGTTCCTCGGACAGTCAGGGCTGGTAGGCGTTTTTGCGGCCACCGAAGTCAAAGATAAGTATTTAGAACTCAGATTTTCCCTTGTTCTTGAAAAGAAGAATGGAGTCTAGATTTATTTTGGTACATCCGATAGAAATGTGGCCAACCTCGGGTCAATGCGATGATGTCATTTTGCTGTTTTTTCCAGAAACAACGAAAGTGGGCATTCCTTCCATCAGGAACCACCAAGTTTATGTAGGGTGTCCAGTTCGAAAGTTCGTTTGGAGTGATCGGAAGGAAATGTGAAAGACCAGGCAATTGTGGTCAACATATTGGTCATTGAGCAAGGAATAACATTGCGTGGCTTACCAGTTTAAAGCAGGTGGGCCTTATGATTAGCTTCAAAAAATGTAGTCGACTGTGTTAATGGTTTACTTGATCGGCTGTTGCAGGTCGCTTGCCCTTGTTCCTGGAGGAAGACATGTGCACCTAAAACAGAACAAATAATAACGTTGAGGGTGTTCATGTAAATGAACTAAAATAGTATGACAAACACAACTACACCATTATAGAGCCCCATTATGTTATTTGAAATAGAAACATTTTCCCAGTGTGTGAGAGAAAATGAATGAGCTGGAAATAATGTTAGGATCTAGGGTTTCATCTGAGAAGGGAGAAAAATGGAAGCGAAAAATAGAAACATACACAAAAGCTTTGAAGTGGAAAATAAGGGGATACTGAGTGAGTCATTTTGCATCAAGCACAACTTTGTGGTTGAGAACATGAATTGCGATCTAAAGCAAACCGTTAGAATCATCATGGGACCATGGAATGGTAAAAAACCATAAACCAATTAGTTATATGAAACATGCAGACAAGGCAGTAAACGCAACAGAGTGGAGGTCCAATAAGTATTCCACAAACAGTGCACTGTTCGGCATAGGGACAACGGAAAGGAGGGAATTCCAACAATCACAGTGATTAAGGATGCTAAAATTAGCACGGGTTACCTTTTATTTTCTTATACATGTATCTGGTGATGGATTCCGTAATAAACATCACTAGTTTACTATTCAAGGCAAAATCGTAGCCAATTTCATACAATTCAATTGTTTTGTTTTTTTGACTGGGATACAACACCTTAGCAAGACCCAAATGGTGCCATAATCTTCAAACTGAACGACCTACGATAGTACAGAGAAAACAAAAGGGGTCACGCACTTACACGCCCATTTTTGTTTAGTGACACTTGAAGGCCCCCATTCATTTGCATGAGAACAAAACAATCCAGAGAGTTACGCACATTGCATGCTAACTGACGTCCCCAACCCTAGTTTCCTCCCCATTCGTGCAATTGAATCGCATAGTATGCCACTTTAGAGGGGTTGCTTCGAAATTGCTTAACCACTTGACTCGTTTTACATCAACATCACGTTTTTAAGTTTTTAACACACCAGCAACTAGTCTTTACAGCCCTAAATCCACATAGACAGAAGGCACACAGCACAAGCTACGTTACTTACGCAGTTATGGTTTCTGTAAAACAAACCCACAGATACAGAGCAAACTTCACAACTCATAACATATGCATACGTCTAGCCGGATGTCAAGTCAACATATGGTATACGCAGCTCACAACCATAATCACACACAACGATTTTGATGAATGCCTAAAGTGGGTTAGGAATTTTCACAAAATTAGAATTTCTCCGTTGCAAGTATAGTCCAAACCAAATAATCGACCATCAATCAAAGTTTAATTTCAAATTAAAATAACCGAGAGTAGTTAAACATCGGGTCGTCTTCCCAAAGAACTAATGCCAATAAGTGCCTAAAATTGGTTGTGGAAAGCAAAAGGGGGTTTTTAATGATGAAAGCAAACAAAATAAAAGAATTAAAGAAAGATCCAAAATTGCAGTTACTAAACTAATAAAGGAATAAAAGAACTATGTATGTAATATAAACAAGTAAGACTAAAAATTGAGGGAATTCTTATTCAAAACATAAATGGAACCTTGACTTTGGATGAGTTATGAAATACCTTCCTTGCCATAACCACAACTATGATAATTATGATGGATTAATCTCACCTAGTCAACCCTTAACATCGAAGAGTAAGTCAAGTGAGCATAATTGTTATTAATCCATAAATCCTAGCTAACTTACTAATTACCTTAGTAAGAAGTTAGCGTTAGTGGAAACAATAACAACCAACAACCCAAGAATTATCACTAAATGTTGGACATTATGACTCTAGTAATCCATATACTCAATCCCCCAAGTCAAGGGGTGAAAATTTATCCCATAATCAAAATTGGCATTTCATCAAATACATAGTGGGCATAATCATAAAACATAGCGAAATTGTGAAAATGATAAAAGCTATGAATCACAAATGATCAAAATCAACAATAGTAACTCAAACAAACATAAAATAACCAACAATCATCAAATTAACCAACTAGAATTCAAAATCGCAAAACTATATATGTATTGATAAAGGGAATTGAAATATAAGAAAGTGTAGAACAAATAATGTAATAAAAGAGAAAATTAAGAAATACTTACAATGAGATAGCAAAATCCAAGACCAAAATTGAACTATAAAATGCTACATTGAAAACCTAATTAAAACCCTAAGGGAGAATTTGTATGCTACAATACTCCTATTCCCAGTATGTGTTGTCTAATCTAAAAGTGAGCTCCCCTAGTGTATGGTTGTTGCCCCTTCATATAGTACTTTGATTTCAGCTTCAGCCTTTCAGAACTGGGCCAAAAGAACCCCAAAATCGCGGGCCACGTGACTTTTTAATGAAGTCACGTGCCGGTACTTGTGCGCACGCACAGATGTGTGTGTATGCACACATGCTGATTTTCTTCCTGCGCGTACGCATAGAGTTGTGCGTATGCATACATGCTGATTTCCATCCTGTGCGTACGCACACATGCTGTGCGTACGCACACTTGGCTGTGTGCTTCTCCTTTGTTTTCTTCATGTTTTCTCCCAATTGCATACTTCTCTTCCATTCTTATCAAGCAATTCCAACCTATTATACCTGAAATCACTCATCAAAAGTATCAAGGCATCGAATGGAATGAAAGTGGAATAAAATTGATCAAAATAAGCATAAAATAGCATGTTTTCGTAATTAGGCACAATTTAGAGAGAAAACACAAAAGAATACTATTTAGGTGAATAAATGTAGGTTTATATGATGAAATCCACTCAAATCAAACCAAAATTTATCGTCAAATATGGATTCATAAATTTCTCCCACATTTAAACAATAGCATGTCCTCATGCTAATCACAATCAAAGGAGAAGGGGAATAGGGTAAGCAACTTATTCAATGCAACTACTTATATGCATGCAACTATGCAAAATACTATTTATCTATATCTATACTATGGTTCTACTAAATTTGGAAAAACAAATAATGAAATTCTAATCAATCCAAAACAAATCTTAGGGTCAAGGCAAATAATCACTGCAATGTGACCAATGTCCAAAGATTTGATTTGAAATTTTCAAAAATTAACAAACAAGTTGCAAGAAGATACAGGATAAGAGATGGAAACATAGAATTGAGCGGTCGAACCCATCACTGGATGTGTATACACTCTAATCGCTCAGTCTTTAGGGCTTAATCACTCAATTCTCCTTTAATCATGTTTTTCTATGATTTGCTAGTCATCTAACAATCAACAAATACTTGATGCATGAATACAAATATCATGAGGATTGGATCTTTGATTTGCTCAAGTATCCCACCTAATCCTATATTAACCTATTTACACAAAAGAAAACAACCTAACTTCCCATCCATCTCCTTTTTCACATTCACTCATGCATCTTCTTTCTAATTCAACCACATATGGATCCTTTATTTACATTCTTATTATCATTTCTTTTTCTTTTTCTTTCTTTCTCTTTTATTCTTTTTCAAAAAGTATATACACCAAAATTTTTCTTTCCTTTTGTCATCAAAGAGAGATGCATATGTTTTAAGTAATAGATGCATGAGTGTTTACCCATTTTTCCAAAATTTCTCAATGAACACCTAAAATAACTTTCTACCAAAGTTTTCCACAAATTCTCCCCACACTTAATTAACACACACACACACACTCAACCCAAGCTAATCAAAGATACAATTTATGGACATTAATGGTTTTTTGCTTAGGGAGCAAGATGTGCTTAAAATTAGAACAAAGGGGAATTAAAGGCTCAAATTTGGGTTACAGAGGTAAATGAAAGGTTGGCCATATGGGTTAGTGAGTTTAATTTCAAAAATGGCCTCAATCACACTAAGTGCATTCAAAACATCAAATATAGGACATAAAGATTCAAGCAAATCTAAGATTACAATCATAAAAGGAGTATATCACACAAGAACAAAATTTGTGGTTGAAAATGTATAACCACACCATTAAAGCTTAAATCTCACTTGGTGTTTTGTTCTCACTCTTTTCTATGTTCCATAAAAAAGAATACTTCAAGAAAGTTGAAAAACAAGTTTTCAAATGTAATCAATGGAATGCCCTACGAGAGATTTCTTGAAAATACCTTCTTGTTTTACCAAACTTATTTCCTATACATGCAACATGAAAATGCAAATATTTACTACTATAGAACTATAAGCAACTAAACTATATACAAGCAAACTAAGCAAAGTGCAATGTAATGAAATACTAAACAAATATTCACAAAAATATAACCACTAAGAACTAAAAAATAGTGCAAAGTGTTGAGAAAGAAAAATTTACACCCCAAAGTTGTGGATCCTCTCCCACACTTAAACATTGCACGGTCCTCCGTGCATGCACATAATCCGGGGGTGAAGAACTATGAGGCTCCACCTTCAGTTGGTGGGCATCAGGGCTTAGGTTACTGTAGAAAACAAATAAACAAAAATTGAGAAAAAAGTCATAGTAGTGTGGTATGATAAAAGACAATGTGTGAATTCTAAGTGTGCACGGTTTAGAGCACACACATTGGCTGGGTAAAGTGGTATCCACACAATCAAAAGAAAAAGCATGTATTCCTCAATTAAGTGGCCTAAGTTGCAAATAAATAATAAGGAGGAGATAAGGCACAAACAAACCTAGGTAACTATAACTAAAGTGAATTGAATATATAAGATATTGGATATTGAAGTTGTGCATGTGAAAGCGCAAGATTGATATAGAATGGCACAACAAACAATAATCAATTCAATTATAAAAAGAGAAATACTTATTCATCCTTAAGAATAAGGAAACAATCACGCGGACAAGGTTCTTGTTGCAAAAAGTGATAAGCTTCATAAGAATCAAGTTAAGTCACTCAAACAATTGCAAAGCATTAAAAACAAACAAGTGTCTTGTAATGTGATTATGATTTGAAAGCCATGATGAACAAGTAATTCAATTCAATTCACTAAAATAAAGGTGCACAATTCATGATTAAGTTGCGAAACAAGGATATAGTTTAATGCATATGGTAGCTACAACATATGAATCAAACTCAAAATTAATTTAGGCATTTATACAAAGACTTGATGCTTAGTGCACGTATTCATAAAAAATTAAACCAAAATTTAAGCAAGAAGCAACCGAATCAACATCAAGAAAACACTTGTAATTTATTTAATTAACAAACAGCTAAATCAAAACTAATATAAAGTTACTAAAATAAAAAATGAAATGCAATCAAAACTAGCTAGGATTAGTAGAAAATAGGGCAAAAGTAAGAGAAAAGAGGGGTGGAGGGGGGTGGAAGTGCGTTAGGACTTAAGGAAAAGTGCAATCAAAATTTTTGCCCAAAACAGTACATGTGTGTACGCACATATAGGTGTGCGCACGCACACTGGGTGAAAATTGGGGGTATGCGGACACACAAGGGTGTGCGAGCGCTATCAGCAGAGAGAGAATTAAGAAGTGTGCGTACGCACAAAAGAATTTTTTTTTTTGCAAAAAGCATCATGTGTGCATACACACGCATGTGTGCGTGCGCACAGGAGCAAAATTGGACAGGGGTTCATCCGCACAGGGCGTGCCAGCACTCCCAGCAGAGGGAGTGTAAGGGAGTGTGTGTACGCACAAGATGGTGTGCACGTACAGAACACAAAACAGAGGGAGATGTGTGCGCACAAGGCGTGCGAGTACTCTCAACAGATGGTGCACAGGCTGGTGTACATACGCACAGGTGGGTGCACACGCACAGGGCGTGAAATTTAGTGATTGTGTGCCTACGCACAAAGGTGTGCACATGCACGATGCCCTGTTTTTCCAAAAATTTTTCTTTTAAAATCTATGGCATTATACCTTAGCTCATCCAAAATTCAACCCCAAAACATTCAAAACTTCACAAAATCATGATCCATAACAAAATCAGCCTACTAAACTCAAAATCAAACTAATCCTAAGCTAATCAAGATAAACAAAAATGTAATAAACCAAGATTATAAACAAAGAGAAAGGGTAAGAAAGATGTTACCATGGTGGGGTGTCTCCCACCTAGCACTTTGGTTTATAGTCTTTAAGTTGGATTTGTTGAGGAGACTCTTGTTAGGGTGGCTTGTCTTTCCACTCCTCCTTGAGTTTCCATCCAAACTTGCACTTCAAAGGTCCCCCAGGATCCCATATTCTAGGTATCCGCTATCCTTTTTGTTGATCTCCATGCTTCAAGCCGGATAGATAAATTCTCAAATTACCCTTGAAGTACCCCAACACTCTCCAGAAATCACTCAATTGTACCTTGTATCCCACTTGAGCTCCAACTCTTGAATTGGTTTTCTTAAAGAGCCTTGGATTCTCTTGGCCACCACCACTCCTTTCTCCACCATGTACCACTCCAAGTAGGACCTTGAGTTGGTAATCCGTCTCCAAGATAGCATATTAATGGGGTCAATGAAGTTCATAGGTGAAATCGCCACCCACTCAATGTGCTCTTAGAATGGAATTGCTTCCTCACTAACTTCCTCTTCCTCCTTTTTCCCATCACTCAAGTCATAACAAGGAGGTTGTGAAAAATCTACTTCCATATCTCTTTCAAGCTCAATGGGAAGAGGTTCATTAAGATCATTAAGGGGATTGACCAAGGTGGACAAAAATCATTAATGATGAAATCCACATCTTGATCAATCTCCCTCAATTCTCTCCTTCTCTCCTCCGGTTCAAATACTCCACTTTCTTCCTCTTGTTTCAATTCATGCTCTAACTCTTCTTCTTTCTTTTGTGGCTCCATGATCTCCTCTTCACTACAAGCTTTAGTTGACCCTCCACATTCCGTAAGAGGAATGCCTTGATCGGATGATCATAGTAGGACCAAGTAGTTCACTACTTTGGCTATGGTAGCCATGAATTGCCCTTGTGTTCTTCGAAATCCTTCTTGCTCTTGTAGAAAAGCTTGAAGGTCTTGATGGTCTTAGGTCAAAGGTGGGAAAGCTTTACATTGGGCTGAAAAATGAGGTTCATAGTTTAGGAGAAAGGTTGTATATGTAGGAAGTGACTCATGTTAGTAAGTGTTTTGAGGTGGCATGTAAGAAAGTAGATGGTATTAGTAGTGTGGTGGTTGGAAATATGGTGATTGAGGATTATGTTGGGGGTATGGGTTATAGGTATATGGTGGTAGAGGTGCATAATCAAAGTGAAGTCCACCATATCCTTGGGTTGGGTATGTGCATTGGGGAGGGTATGGCTCCTTGTAGCATGGAAGAGATTGCTCCTTCCAAAATTGATGTTTCAATCACATGATGCAACCAAAAATTTAAGTTATCAAGCCCTACAAAATGATCACAACAAAACTCCAAACCAAGAGGGTGATAACTCATAGAGAAAATAGAAAATATAAACTAAAGACATCAATTAACAAAAAAGACAAAATCCTAATTAATAGCAAAAATAATCAAACAACCCAAAAAATATCTATTCACACTATTCACATATTCACAACAACCAAAGTCATAACACTCATTGCACTAGTTTCCGGCAAAGGTGCCAAAAACTTGATGAATGCCTAAAGTGGGTTAGGAATTTTCACAAAATTAGAATTTCTCCGTTGCAAGTATAGTCAAAACCCAATGATCGACCATCAATTAAAGTTTAATTTCAAATTAAAATAACCGACAGTAGTTAAACGTCGGGTCGTCTTCCCTAGGAACTAATGCCAATAAGTGCATAAAATTGGTTGTGGAAAGCAAAGGGGTGTTTTCAATGATGAAAGCAAACAAAATAAAGGAATTACAGAACGATCCAAAATTGCAGTTAATAAACTAATAAAGGAATAAAAGAACTATGTATGTAATATAAATAAGTAAGACTCAAAATTGAGGGAATTCTGGTTTAAAACATAAATGGAACCTTGACTTGGGATGAGTTATGGAATCCCTTCATTTCTATAACCACAACTATGATAATTATGATGGATTAATCTCACCTAGTCAACCCTTAACATCGAAGAGTAAGTCAAGTGAGCATAATTGTTATTAATCCACAAATCCTAGCTAACTTACTAATTACCTTAGTAAGAAGTTAGCGTTAGTGGAAACAATAACAAACAACAACCCAAGAATTATCACTAAATGTCGGACATTATGACTCTAGTAATCCATATACTCAATCTCCCAAGTCAAGGGGTGGAAATTTACCCATAATCAAAATTGACATTTCATCAAACACATAGTGGCCATAATCATAAAACATGGCGAAATTGGAAAAATGATAAAAGCTATGAATCACAAATGATCAAAATCAACAATAGTAACTCAAACAAACATAAAATAACCAACAATCATCAAATTAACCAACTAGAATTCAAAATTGCAAAACTATATATATTGATAAAGGGAATTGAAATATAAGAAAGTGTAAAATAAGTAATGTAATAAAAGAGAAAATTAAGAAATACTTACAATGAAATAGCAAAATCCAAGACCAAAATTAAACTATAAAATGCTATATTGAAAACCTAATTAAAACCCTAAGAGAGAATTTGTATGCTACACTACTCCTACTCCTACTATGTGTTTTCTAATCTAAAAGTGAGCTCCCCTAGTATATGGTTGTTGCCCCTTCATATAGCACTTTGATTCAGCTTCAGCCTTTCAGAACTGGGCCAAAAGGCTCCCAAAATTGCGAACCACGTGACTTTTTAATGAAGTCACGCGCTGGTACTTGTGCGTACACATAGATGTGTGCATATGCACACATGCTGATTTTCCTCCTGTGCGTACGCAAACATGTTGTGTGTACGCACACTTGGTTGTGTGTTTCTCCTTTATTTTCTTCATGTTTTCTCCTAATTGCATGCTTCTCTTCCACTCTTATCAAGCCATTCCAACCTATTATACTTGAAATCACTCATCAAAAGCATCAAGGCATCAAATGGAATGAAAGAGGAATAAAATTGATCAAAATAAGCACAAAATAGCATGTTTTCACAATTAGGCACAATTTAGAGAGAAAACACAAAAGCATGCTATTTAGGTGAATAAATGTGGTTTATATGATGAAATCCACTCAAATCAGACAAAAATTTATCGTCAAATATAGATTCATTAAATTCGTTACCTCCAATAAGATTAGTTTAAACAACTCACTCAAAATCAAAGTAGTCCTCACCTCCCTCTCCTGCTAGCATGCTCTCATAAGCCACCGCTGCCTCGCAATTACCGATGTTCTCCCCTGTACATGATTCGTGACACTTGCGAGAATTGTGTCCAGCTTTTCCACACACCCGGTACCTCTGAACACGGCAGAACTTATCCCTGGAAGTGACAACTCTACGTCCGCATCCTTTGTACTTTGCTCACAGCGAGTCCCAAATAGAAACCCTACTGACTTCTTTAGCAACCCCTAGCCTTTGGCGGTGTTTGTCCTTACAGGGATTGGTGCTCCCTTGCCAACCTTGTTTTCACATCCAAGTAGTCCTCGAAGAACCGTCAAGACAAGTTCACCAGCTCCCTGCAATTGTCCAGCATCGCCACGTGCATGCTCATGTATGCTGTGTTTGGAATCTTCCAAACATGTACTCCATCACTTGTCACACTCGGCTGCTTTGGCCTTTTGGTCCACCGATCAAGTATGAGACTTCTAGGGATAGCTGTCATGTTCAAATAAACCAGAACCCCAACCATGTGGACACAAGAAAGCCTGAACGACTACATGTGCTAGCACGAACAGCTAAATTCGTCGTCTTCCTCACCCCATGATACGGCCCATGATCTCTACTTGCAATACATTGCATCCTCGAACAAAACATAAGCGCTTGTCCTCTTGGTGGACACAACTCTCACATTGCTGGCTAGCATCAGCACCTCCCAACACAGTTCAAAAACCTCTCTTATATAAACCGTCGCTGCAGCCTGCGAACTGCTCAATGGCTTCAAATTTTGTTTTTACAACAGGTTCGCCGTATGCAGACCTGTAGTCTACCACCAATTCTCTTCTTCTCATGAATTCCAGGTAGTGTTGGAAGTGCTCCATAAACTCCCTTAGATTATATGCGTTGTGTATAAATTTTCCAATCTGCATAGTCAAAGCCTCGCACCTCGACGTTGTCTTCAGTCCTGCGAAGAATTTTTCCCGGATGTGCGCATTAGACCATGAATGCTTCCTTGCATACATGTCTGTTATCCACAGGTGGTTCTCTAACCCAAACTCTGCCATGCTATCCGTCTATATTCTCTCAAATTCGTCAACCTCTAGATCACCCATCAAGCATAAACAGAATTTCTGAAGAAAACCGGGCCGTCCAACTCTAGCAGTGGTGTTCTTTAACAAGCGCTAGCTACACAACCTGTGATGTGTTCCGGGGAAAACTATACTAGCCATACTCTTCATGGCAAGATCCCTGTCCGTCATGACAGATTTCGGTTATTTTTCTTTCATTGCCTTAGGAAATTACCGCAACAACCACACATAGATTTGTTCACTCTCGTTGCTCAAGATGGCGCAACCAAACACAACCGTCCTCATATGATGGTCCACCCCTGAGAATATTATCAACGAGCACTTGTATTTGTTACGATCGTACAGTGCGTCAAACCCTAGAACATCCCCAAACACACTGTAATCATAACGACTAGTATCATCGCACCAGAAGAGATTTTCCAACCTCTTCTCACCATCGAGAGAGTACTTCCAGAACATTTCACAATCGGTAGTCCTTAAAGTTTCCAAGATCTTCAATGCGGCCTCAACATTTGTCACGCTTGCCCGCCTTTGCTTCTCTATTGCATTATAGATGTCCTTTATCTTGAACCCAACAGTCTCGAATCCCCCTGACTGATTGGCAAAGGCACAGAATATCGTCGGCACTTGCAACCCATCTTTCCTCATCAAATTGATTTGGTGCCAATCACCTTCCCTTACTGCTCTGTGTGACCGCATCATACCCCTAAACCTCGCATCCAGCATGGGATGATTATGGTTATCACATAATTGTTCAACAAACCATCGCTCATTAGTATCATCAACGTGCACCTTAATCCGAGCTTCACACCCGCACCGTGTGATCGGTCGAGGATCCATCTTCTTCTCTCCCCGCTGCATGGGTTTCCCATCTCGTTCTCCTTCCCTCGAGCATATGAATATCTGCCAAATGATTTTACCTTCCGCCCTCTGCTTTGTTCTGCGACACACCTTCAACCTCCTCACCGAGAATCCTTTAATGCGACTATATTCGTTGTAGTAGTCATAAGCTGCCTGCAAGTTTATGAACTCCGTCATTAGGATGTCCTTCGCGATGAGGGCTAAAAATTCAACTACGCCAAACGACCATATCCCGTCAACAATCCTCACTAATACTTCTACATCTATGTCTGTATATGCGGCAGACAAATTCATCGCTTCTGCTTCCTCCACCGGCACGGTTTCGCCGCTCATCTCATCCCCCGCAGCCTGCAACAAACAACATACGGCATTGGTGACAACAAGCGGTGGGCCACATCAACAAAAACTGATCAACAGAAAATTTATAAAATGAGTAACACACAACCTGCGGCGCATGAACTCGGTCAAAATTAAATGAAAACAAGTAGCTTCGCTCCACAAACCCATTCACCTGTCACAGTTCAAATATCGCACTGAGTAAAAATGGGTATTATCAAGCATAACTACGAGACACGTAGCTATATCCCACACCCCCTAAAATAATCCCGTACATATGCCGGATCCAACTAAAATCCATTCAAGTATAGCGACCAACCCCAATTTCAACAAACATTTTAATAAGTAACAATTCAAATTCGTCCATGTGCCGCTCTAAACGGCAACCTCCAAACATAAAAAATTTATGACTGTTGGAGACAGGGCGAAGGTACGGCCCCCAATTGAAACCCACTTTTGGAGCATATCTCCACCCATCTCCCCCGGCATTATTGAAGGGTAAATAATTCAGTAATATCGACACAACGTACTTGCGAATTTGGTTGCCCTGTGTGGTCCATTATCTTCCCTTATGGTACACCTCAATTCAGCCAGATTTCGATCTATGCTTCTGTGTCGTTCAATCAAGCGTTCTCTTCCACCTTAAAGCGCCATCTCCGTCCACATGGTTCAAACGAAGTTTTATAGTAACCCCAACACAGCTTACACCTACCTATTAATGGAGTTTGGGGTTTTTATTTAATAAATAATTCTTGTCTCCTCCCTCCTTTTTTTTTTCAAAATTCATCCCCAACCGTTATTTTTACTTATTTGTGAACCAACTCTATTTTTTTATTAATTCACTTTATTATCTAGTCCATCAAGAATGAGACATATGTCTATCAAAAGGGACAAAATCTGCACTGTTGCATAATATTGTAAGAGAAGTTCAGATTTTGTCACGTGACAGGATTGATTGTTAGATTAGTAATTACTGTTGTTAAGATTAATTATTAATGATCCATTTTTTTTTTGAACCTCATTGTGTTGAAATTTTTGGTTCTTGTGTTTAGATGGACAAATAATAGACCTCGATTAATAACCAAAATAGATAGAAGGCTTTAGTTCACTACACTCACATTTAATTAGTATATTTTTAAATATTGGATTTTTCCATGTTTGTAAATCAAATTGCTCGTCTTGGTAGGAGTATTTTTTAATTTTATGTTCAATAAAATTTTAGTTATGTCAGGATTTTGTTTCATAGTCTATCTAAATACCGCTAATCACCTAAAATAAAATAAAAAATGCTTTGAGCAGATTATCATACATTTATGTTATATATAAGGTTGAGAAAATCGAACCGATCAATAAATCGAAAGAATAACTGGTTCACTGATTTAATAATTCGATCGGAATTCAACTGAAATTTAACCGTTTAATTAAATATAAAATAAAATTATTAAAAATTATAATTTTAAATATTTAAAAAAAATATAATCAATTATCAATAAAATTATTTTAAAAAAATTAATAAAACACCATCGATTATTATCCATCAAAATTTAACAAAATCATTCACCACAAGTTCCATAACTACAAATATTTTAGTCTATACTAACATTGTTTCAAGCAGGTACTTCATGGCTGCAAAGGATCTTTATGCAAAGGGTCTTTATGAATGCTCCAATCTCAGTTGACAACAAAATCACCACAACTATATTTCAATACAAAAGCATCTCAAACATTGATCCTTTCTCTTCCTCAACTTCAACAAGCAAACAATAACCTCAGGTTCTTAGCAAACAATAACATCACCAATAAAATCATGAATAAATAACAAATAAATCAGAAACAACAAATAACAAATAAATCAAAATAACTTCAAAAAATCAAAATAAATAAAAATCATGAATCCAGCAAAGCTATGCTAAACAAAATTGTGCAAAAAGTCTAAAAATTTCAATAACCTTTGTTTATCTCTGAAAAAATTGTTAATCTTTATTAAAATTTTGTTAAAATTATGATTAGGCTGAAAAATATTGTTAATCTTTGTTAAAATTATGCTGAAGTATAAGCTTTTATTTGTAGATGATCAAATCTTTATAATTGATTTGGTTAATTCAATATTTTTTTTCTTATAACGATTTTAGTGAGTTCAATAGTGATATAAATATATAATGACTAATGAATGATAAATTGTTAATAATTAATGAAATAAAAGGTTATATTAAATTTTGGTTAACATAGTACTTTATATTTAAAAGACATTTTAAAATTTATATTAAACTATAATTATATTTTAAGATGACTATTAATAATTTATTTATTATTTTAATATAAAACAATTTTTTAATTAAATTACAGTTGAACTAATTGACTTAATAAATCAATAAACCAATGACAATAAACGATTTGATGATCAATTCATTTTTTAAAACCTTGCATATAATAATAACACTACTTGTTCAACCAATATTCTTTCTTCCATCACGTGTTTGTAGCCTGCAAATCCCTGCACCATCACCGTAAAAAATATCGTTTTTTTAGTAATATACCTTTAAATTTTATATTTGTTTAAAAAATTTTGATTTTTTTTTGCAGTAGAATTAGATAGAATAAGGTTGAGAATTTTAGAATGCGGATAGAGTTAGAATGGAGAGATTCTCAATCCGTGAGTCGAGTAGAGTTAAATTTAAAAAAAATTAATATACAAATAAAATTGTGATAAAATTTAAACTCTATTCTATTCTATTTATTATTGGTCATTGACAATCCTAATGGCATATATATGTAAAGAAAATTATTATTTTTTAATTTACTTGGCTATTAGAGTATATGAAAACTAGTTAACGATGAGAAAATTATTTTTCTTCTTATTATAATTAGTAATTTTATTAAATACCATAACCAGTTCAGTCTTATTTATTTTTGTTCATTTTTATTTATATTTTTTTCTCAAATAAAATAAAAAATTATTTAATTTCCCAAACAAGTTATTTTGATAATTTTTTATTTTATTTAAGAAAAAAATCCCTCTTATTTTTGCTTTTAATCTAATTTAGGAGCTTTCAATTCATCCATTAATAATTAGAATGAAATCATAGTATTTTTGATAGTCAGACTTAGAAATCTAAATTTTATATTTTATATAAGTTATTTCTATCAAAAAATAAATGAATAATTTAATTATCATTAATAATGTTAATACAATTAATAAAAGAACAATTATTTAATAACGATTTATTTTTTAATTTATATGGATATCAAATAAAAAATGTTAAAATTATATGTTTATTTAAAAAATAAACTAATCAAATGATTCGATTTATTTAAGTCATTAATTTATTAACTTGTATACAGCAAAATATATTAGCATATAATTTAAAAGATTTTTTGCTAATAGATTGAAATAATTTTTGAGGTTATTATTTGTAAGACAGTAACTTTTTATATTTAAGAGTTACTTTAGATATTTTTTCTTTAAATTTTTTCATACTAGAGATCACTTCTATATCCGTTTACAAGATAGTTTGTAAAGTACAAAGATTATAAATTGAAAAGTTTAAAAACTTAACAACCAGGGTTATTTAACTTTAAGTTCTGATTATTTTAGGTTTAGATTTTACTTTGTTAATTTATATTATTTATGAAAATTTTTTTAATACATTATACATTTGAGTAAATATTACATAATAAATAAAATATAATTATTAAATTATATTTATATTTATTAATCAACAAACTCAATCTAAAATATTATAGAGCTGATAAACTCTAATAATAATTATGTCATTTTGTGTCTTATATAACAATTCTATTATTTAACAAGATAAATCGCTTGATAAAGTGTCTAATTTTAAAAATTTTTATTAAAGTATTAAAAATCAA
>NC_029777.3:85185829-85189411 GCF_000817695.3 Arachis duranensis
TGTAAATAGCATAAAATTATAAATACTATTATAGAAATATTTTTAAAAGTGTGCGTGATTGTTGATTGTGAAAATTAAATTATAATAAATACTATAATTTGGTTTAAAATTTAAAATTTTATTTCCCTAATTATGAGATATATAAATTAAAATCAATCAACTAATATAAATATTTGTGTTTAGATTCTTCAAATAAAAACTACATGCCGAACGCCGTTAGCATTACCGTATTTACTCCATTCCTCTGATCAAATGTTTAACTAACTAATGACACTGAAATACTCTGATAAGATATTTTGCTAACTTATGTCACTCTTATACCATCATGTACATGTGTCACTTAGATTGTGAATAAAATAGAATCTCTTTAAAATCTATATAAATTTAAGGTGATTTCTTTCAAATTCATGCTAATTTTGTGGGTAAATTATTTTTGCACATATGTCATCATCTGAGTTATTGATCAAAAAGTTTTTCAACCTTTCATTAATGTATTCATTAATTATAGCAAAAATCTTTAATGAACATATACCATAACAAATACTACATTAATTATTGTATACATATATTGTATAGTGTATTGGGGAACATTTACAATTATAATTTGTAATCTCTAACTTGTTTTTCATTTTAAAAAATACCCTCCATCTCTTCTTGAAATTCAACATGCATGTCTCAGAACTTGAAAAACGCATAGAACCCACTACCCATGGTTTTTTCTCCTTCGTTCTATACCCACTACCCAACCCTGTTTCGTTTTTTCGTCTTCATTCTATACCCAGCGTCCATTTTGCAAGAATGATCTCGTTCGAGTAATAGGTTCCGGAACTGGTGCTTTGGTTCCGTCAGATTGGCGTTAAAGTCAACTGAGGAGAGGGCGAACGCTAAACTGATATGGCTCCGGTAGAGAAATTTGTAGCTGAACTTTTGCTTGATCTGAAACTGTGGCTGCTTGAAGCTGGTTTACCAACATTCATTTTTTGGTTGGCTTCGAATTAGGTGTGTCCGATTCGGCAAGGTCACCTCCCTCCGAGAGTGCATTTTTTATCCGTTCAAGCTCAAACTTTGGTTGTCATCAAGCTATGTCCGATTAAGTTTTTTTGTTAATCCAGATTAGTTTAATTTGGATGATAGTCTATGCCTTTTAAATAGTTCTCTGTTTAGGGTGTTGGATTGCTATTCTGGAATTTGGAAATTAAGTAACATTATCCAGTTCTATGCTGTGGCTAGGTTTGGGGAATTGAAATTAAAACCTTATACTGGGGTCGAAAATAATTGGGTTAGTTTAATTGGTTTTGGTTCATTTAATTTTACATGCAGCTTAGTTTAGCTTCCCGTAGTTACTGTCATTGGCTCTGTTTATTGACATTTTTGGGTAAAATTATAGCAGGGGTTAAATCATGTCCATAAAGGAGGATGATGTGAAGAATGATTCTGATAATGATTTGGGTGATGATTTCGATTATCAACCGAATGCAGAAGATGATGCTAAAGACAACGATGTAGACTCGCTGGATTCTACTATCAAGAGTGAAGAAGTTTGTGGTGTAAAAAGAATAGCAGATTTAATGGTGGAGGATATTTGGAGCCTGGAGTTTAGAACAGAGGATGAGGCTTGCCAATTTTACAACGCTTATTCTTGTTGGCATGGATTTATAATAAGGAAGGACGACGTGGTTAGGGATAATCAAGGTAGAATCATTAGTAGGCAACTTGTTTGTAACAAAGAGGGCTGGAGGAATATGAGGTATCTTGATCTGGATGAGAGATCAAGGGAGGCAAGGTCCCTAACGCGAACCAAGTGTCCAGCTTGGCTTAGGGTAAAGCTTGACTACGGCTGTGGTAGATGGAAGGTATCATGTTTTGTGGAATCGCACAACCACGATTTGACGCCACCCCAATTTGTGCATCTGGTACCGACCAATCGTCGTCTCACTGTCACTGATAAAGTCCAAGTGAAAAATCTTCATAATTTTGGTGTCAAGACCTGCCATATTATGGGGTATATTGCGTTCCAGAAGGGTGGATATTGTCAAGCTGGCTTCACACGCAAAGATATGTACAACTACATTGATCGTTATCGTCGGTCAAAAATTAAAAACGGGGATGCCAATTCAGCAATAAACTATTTGATTGGCAAGTCAAACAATGATCCGCTGTTCTTTGGAAAGTATACGTTCACTAGTGACGAAAGGCTCGAGCATATTTTTTGGGCAGATGGGCAGTCAATTATCGACTATCACTGCTTTGGAGATATTATTGCCTTTGATTCAACCTACAAGAAGAATAAATACAACAATCCTTTGGTCATTTTCTCCGGATGCAATCATCACAGGCAGACTGTTATCTTCGGCTCCGGCTTATTATCCGACGAAACCATAGAGACGTATAAGTGGTTGTTGGAAACCTTTATTAAAGTGATGGGTGGAAAAAGTCCTAAAGCAGTAATAACTGACGGAGACCTTGTCATACAAGATGCAATCAAGAATGTTCTTCCTGATGTGACCCATCGGTTATGCGGATGGCATTTGCAGAGAAATGCGCGTGAAAATATAAAGAATCTGAATTTCCTGCGTGATTTTAAGGGTCTTATATACGACAACAACGACCACAGAGACTTTGATCGGAGATAGACAGCCATTTTGGATAAGTACAACCTTGTTGGGAATACCTGGATGGAAAAGACGTACGAAACTCGTGCGATGTGGTCCCATTGTTTCCTCCGGGATAAGTTTTTCGGTTACATAAGGACGACGTCACAGTGCGAAGGTATAAATTCTCTCATCAGGTTTTATGTTAATTGCAAGAACACCCTCATTGACTTCATCCACAACCTGGATAGGGCCTTAAAGGAGTATAGAAACAACGAATTAATAGCTGACTTTAAGTCTCAGTGCTCAGAGCCAGTGATGATTACCTCGTTGGAGGTATATGAAAGATCTGCATCATGTTATTTCACTCAAAACATTTTTAAGGAAATTTGTAATGAGATTCAGAGGGCAGGGGCTTTGAACATCAAGGTACTAAGCACAACCTTGGACAAGGTAGAGTTCAGTGTGACTGCTCTCGGAGAGCCAGCCAAAGATTGACGGGTGGAAGTCGATAGAGGTAAGAATCTGTTCTTGTGCTCGTGCAAGCTATTTGAATCACGTGGTATTCCCTGTAGTCATGTTTTCCGTGCCATGAAGTTCGAAAACATACATGAGTTTCCAGATTCGTTGATCTACAAAAGGTGGATGGTGCACGAAATTGCAATCACACTTTTGCAATCCAGCACAACTAACCAGCAAGTGTACTGGGTCGTCCAAGTAATACCTTGCGTGAGCAAGGGTCGATCCCACAGAGATTGTCGGCTTGAAGCAAGCTATGGTTATCTTGTAAATTCCTATGCTCTGTCACAGCATGGCTAATCATCTGTCGGTTCTCGATCAGGCCGGAATAGAATCCAGTGATCCTTTTGCGTCTGTCACTAACGCCCCGCCTTCAGGAGTTTGAAGCACGTCACAGTCATTCAGTCATTGAATCCTACTCAGAATACCACAGACAAGGTTTAGACCTTCCGGATTCTCTTGAATGCTGCCT
>NC_029777.3:85189540-85227477 GCF_000817695.3 Arachis duranensis
CGTTCATAGTTGAGAATGATGATGATTGTCACGGATCATCACATTCATCCGGATTAAGAACAAGTATTATCTTAGAATGGAAGCAAGCATGATTGAATGAGAAACAGTAGTAATTGCATTAATCCATCAAGACACAGCAGAGCTCCTCACCCCCAACCATGGGGTATAGAGACTCATGCCGTGGAAGATACAATGAGAAACGTGTAAAAATGTCATCAGGTTCTTAGGTACTGATACAATGTCAAAAGATCCTATTAATAGTAAACTAGTAGCCTAGGGTGTACAGAAATGAGTAAATGACGTAAAAATCCACTTCTGGGTCCACTTGGTGTGTGCTTGGGCTGAGCAATGAAGATGCCAGTTTGGGCGTTTAACTCCAAGTTTTATGCCAGTTCCGGCGTTTAACGCTGGAATTTCTGAGGCTGATTTGCCACGCCGGTTTGGGCCATCAAATCTTGGGCAAAGTATGGACTATCATATATTGCTGGAAAGCCCAGAATGTCTACTTTCCAATGCCGTTGAGAGCGCGCCAATTGGGCTTCTGTAGATCCAGAAAATCCGCTTCGAATGCAGGGAGGTCGGAATCCAACAGCATCTGCAGTCCTTTTTGGTCTCGGAATCAGATTTTTGCTCAGGACCCTCAATTTCAGCCAGAAAATACCTGAAATCACAAAAAAACACACAAACTCATAGTAAAGTCCAGAAAAGTGAATTTTTAGCTAAAAACTAATAAAAATATACTAGAAACTAACTAATTTATACTAAAAACATACTAAAAACAATGCCAAAAAGCATACAAATTATCCGCTCATCAGTGGACAAAGAATGTAAAGAACGAATTTATTAGCACAGAAATGCCCGTGAATGATGACGTCGAAAGGGTGTTAAAGTTTTGAGTTGGTGCATTGACATCGAATTGCAACAAGCTGTGTGATATTGCTTGCAAGGATCTTGCAGACTTTGACGAAGTCCAGTCTGAACTTGTGAAGTTAGTTATCCGCTTGCAGTCACGCAAACAAGGCAAGTCAACTCCTAATGTTAATGTGGAAGGCATCAACGATCCCTTTGTTGTCAAAAGCAAAGGTGCCCCTTCCAAGAGGTCTTCTTGGAGGAAGAAGAGAGCATCCTCTAATTGCCACAAGTACGGTCATTACTACAAGCGCCGTCCAGACCTGATGCAGCATAGTGTGCAAGGTAACCCTTGCGATCGATCAGAGACCAATGCATCAGCCAAGGACTCAGATTTTAGTCCAGAAAGATTTGTTAATTCTTCGAGGTCGTTCTCAATTAAGTCCGAACACCGTTCAAGACCTAAGACCAAGGTACAAATTTTTTATTCTGACTAAGTTCATGCTGTGAAAATCTTCTTCGGTGGGTGTTCCTTTAAAAACAATTAAACTATGTGCATGTATTGCTCTGTTTACGCAACCTTTTAAAAAGGGTGGAACAAGGAAATTTACGACGATGGGTATGAGAAACCAGAAGGGTAATAACAACACATTTGATGTGGTAATTTTTGTGACTGTAAACCTCTAATTTCTGTGACATGAACTGGATAAATTAATGCAGCTGTCCTTCTTCTTGTTTAAAAAAAAATTATAAAACAGCGGAGCCTCCATGAAAGCAGCGAATCCATTGACATCGCGTCCATGAATGGATTTTTCAACAAAAATACCTACTCGTTAACATGGGTGCGATGCCTAAAACTCCTTTTAACCACTCTGTGATGAATGACCATTATGGTTTTATGCATGATTATGGGTTCTGATTGGAGATAATCATGTCATAACCAGGTGAAGGAGTCAAACAAGGATCGTACAAGGCATTGTTCGCGTCGATGCATAAGACACTTTGAACAATTAGAAGAAGAATTAGTCTTCTTAATTTATTGCATTGCAAATATTTCGTGCTATAAGCATGATTTATCCAGATTAAATGAATGGAATGTATTTGCCGTTGCTTGGTATTGAGGAGTTTTAATTTGTAGATATTTACGTTAACTGTGAATATGTCCGTTAGGATGATAATTATGTTCAATAATATATATGTGTTTTGCTTAGATTGCTTTATTTTAGTTCCAGTTAATTGTGGTTGAATTTGGGTTGAGGAGTTCCTACTATTGTGATCATGCAATACAGTTGATCAATTAGACATGTGTTAAGGGATTTTTTCCCTACTTAGTGCATTTGATTTTACCAACCAAATTATTAGATTGAATGGTTAACTTCGTAGTCTCCAAGGTTTAATTGTTCGTTGATGATTGTTATTCTCTTTTGTTACTTTCATGTTGTGAATCTCATTTGTTAATTTGAATTTCCATTGTCATTGCAAATATTTTGGAGGAGAAATGGCTTCCAGGGTATGAAAGCAGTTTCAAATATAGCGAGTGTTTCTTGTACCTTTTTACGGGATTTGTTATATGTCATCTGTTATATATAAAGCGAAAAACTTAAAATACACACATTTATATTTGACCATATCATAGTTTCAATTATTAGGTAGAATAACATTTTGAAGTTGTTGATGTTAGATATTGACAGAATTTAACATTAGGAACACAAACATTTTGAAACCACAAGGGACATTTCCTTGTGCATTAGCGAATCTTTCTCTGCTTGAAGCTATTTGACTACAGCATGACTTTAATAGGCAGTGTTTTGCTTCATTGGATTTTTGCCTCAACGTTTCCATAATTTGTTCATCTGGCATCCGTAAGATTGTAAAGTATTATTACCTGAAATTAAAAATTAATAAACAATAACTATAACAAAATTATATGTGAAAACAGTTCAAGAAATCATGTCTGCAAGATTATAATTACATGATTCATCCAGCCATTTAAACATGCAACTCACACAATCGCATCGTGCAAAAAAAAAATTAAAATCATTATCATTTTATATTAAGCATACGAATCTTATAAAGCACTTATAGAAGCCTCAGATATTGTGAATTAACAAGGACATTACAACAACAACCTAGTGTTTTAATTTATATTAACAAGTTTTTTTATCGATTTTGAAAACCAAACCATTATTCATTTGTGGATATAAACTACATACGTAAAATTTATCCATTCCGATACTAACCAATTTTTGAGAAGGCGTCGCAACATCAATCAGACACGCGTTTGGTCCAACTCCGGTTCCTCCTCATGAATGTAGTTTTAGAATAATTTCCAATAAGACATTCTGTGTTAATTAATATTAAGCTAGTAGCAGTATAACAAAATCAGTTTCTATTTTTTGATTTGTAACAAAGGTCATGGACAACCGTTATATCCGATATCGTTTGAACTACCAACCGAAAATAAAATAAAAGGGGAATGGAGCATGAAAGAAGATATTAGTGTTTGGCTGAATGAAGGTTGGCACAGAATTGATGAGTTGCTAAGATTAAAGCATGAATATTTTGTGGTTTTTAAGGGTAACAGTTAATCCAAATTCAAATTTATGGTGATTCATTCGAGCACCTCAGAGATAGATTATTCAAGTTTGAGAAATTTTCGTAACGATCGCTACCGTCCAAATCAGAAAATCGTTTCCCACACAGCAGTGATCGCCATGGAAATTACTCAAACTCGAATAATCGACCTCTGAGTCACCCTAATGGATCACAACGAATTTAAACTAGGATTTACAGTATCACGTACATACCACAAATACACAGACTTTAATCTCTGTAACTCGAGAACTCTATACCAAACCTTTATTCAACCAAACACTAACCTTTTCTTTCATACTCTCTTTTGCGTTTATTTCATTTATGATTGGTAATTCCAACGAATTAAATTCAGAGTATAACAGAAAACCCATTTAATTCGGTTTTCTCCGGACAAAATTTGACCATCTTATTTTCTAACGCCATACACAAAGCTAAGTAGAATAGTACGTACCGATTCAATAGGAGTGGGTGGCAGGAAAATGACTCCGGATACTGTTTACATATAGCTAATTCATCTAAACCGAAGCAAGGAAGATGGTCATTTAGCATCATTTTCGACTGCTCCACTCATCCCGTACAATCGAACATCAGCCTGTACCATAAGAACATACGGAGAAATGCGATTTTAATCAGAATTTGACTCTACAACAAACAAGTTCATCAACAAATTTAATACATCAAACTATAGAATAACTGGATCTTAGGCTTACATGTGTTCCAGTATGGGTATATGGGGCCTTCATACATCCTTCATGCAGCAGCAAAGGTTATTGAGCATCATCGTCACTATTGTTCGCATGTACCTCATCCGTTGGTGTTTCCGGATAGACGGCGGGCTGAAATTTGACCTAAGTACCAACCTGGTTGCACAAAAAATGATGCAATAAATAACATCGAGAGAAATTCACAAATGATGAAGCAAAGAAATCATACATTCACATACCCAAAAAAAAATTATCCACCTAACTACTACTAATCTTGTTGGGTTTGGGTATTAGGATTTTCATGAATTTTCTTTCCCGATGGCCACAACCTACTCCGTGGTGACACCCATCTTTCAACCATTGTCCACCTGATTTCAAATCAGAAAAAAGAAAAAACAATTGAGAAACAGGAGTTTCCTTATAATCAGTAAAGTAAAAAGTCAGTCATCTTAATCCAAGAGAAAACGAATGAGAACTTACAATAAAGAGATTCATCTGAACGCCCGAAAAGAACTCACCACCACTAAGACGATAGGGCAGACGACTAAGGAAGATAATATAAGAGTATGGGCCGACTGACTTTCTTGATTAATATGGATCTGCCTCTGCTTACATATGCTTAAGGTTCCTTCGAACCTAGCTGGTGTCTGCCTCTGATGACATATGGCTTTCTTCAAATGTTAATGGTCTGTCCATCCTTCTCGAGTCACGATTTTTTGTTTAACATTTCATGGGCCAAGAAAACCAAACAAAAAACCCACACCACATCGGACATTTTTCCCTGAGTAGATCTAAGCCCAACTACAATAAATTACCCACCGTTGATTAATTAATAAAAAAGTAACATGAACAAAAACATGCGGTTCAGTTGTCTTTCTCATTGATTGGGCCAGATTTTTTTTAAAAATGTTTGTGCAATTAACAAAAAACAAATTCTCATGAAACCAAGTTAAAAAAGGTTCTCCAACGAAGAATGGTTAATAAATTTTAGAAAAAATAAATTTAGTTGACTTGATGTTAAAGCCCAACAAAAGAAATTCTGTTTCTTTCCCAAAGGAATAATTCGATTCTGGCATTATTCCCAAAAAAATAAGGAAGGCTATTCTGCCATTTGATCTTGAAAAAAATAATTCCCAGCTCGTTAAAATGACAATGCCACTAATAAACGCACAAAAAACCTACATCATTGGCGAATGCAATTCTGATTTAGTTAATACCCAAATTTGTTTTCAAATTCGTCACATACCAAAAAGCAAATACAATTGTTCAACAACAAACTAACATTTAATTGAGTGAATGTACTTCCTAAAACTACGGCAAAAGTTTTATCATCATGGATGGACAAGCATCTCAAACAAAGGCGCATTACGCATTAAGTTCCTCATCATACGGCATCCTATCTGCATCGAACCTGGATGATCGTCACTGGCTCAGTAGATATCACCTCGAAGATCCCCACACTACCTGGCTTGAAGTTGCACAATAAAGCAAAATTCTCCCATCCTCCAGAAATAACACCGAAGCTACCCTCCCTTTTTCCACTGTACCGTGTATATGTTGCTTCTGCTCAGTGAAGTGACTGAGATGAGGGACATTGGGCTGATGATTTTAACACGATATATTTCAAATGGTATCCAGTAATTTAATGCTTCTTCAGTAAAAAAACTTGGAAACAAAAGCTTACAAAAAGTAAACGCTTACCAACAATCGAGATGACATCATGCGAGCAGTTAGGTCCATCACAAAAAGGGCCACTTGCTTTTTACCTTAGTAGCAACGGCTTTAGCACTAGCTAAAGGAGGGATGCTGATACACTTTGCAATTTGGTAGTCACTAGTCCTTACATATGGTGGTTCTTCTGGATCACGGAGTTGGTATGAATTCTCAATGCCACCAAAATCAAATATCTGGACTTGGAAAATGGAGTTTCCTTTGTGTTTGAAATAGATCATGGAGTCCAGATTGATTTTGTACGTCTGGTAGAACTCCTGCCAGCCACGCGTCAGTGCGATTTTTCCATTTTGAATTGGCAACCAAAAGCACCTAAAGGCGTTATTCCTTCCGTCAAGCACAACCAGGTCTAGGAACGGGGTCCAGTTTGGGAGCTCATCCAGAGTTATAGGTAATGACTGTTACACATAAGTCAAGTTGGGTAAAAAAATCGATATCACCACATAATGTTTGAATTGAAAGATTGGAAGTAAAGGGAGCTGATTTACCAGTTTGAACATTGATGGCCTGATTACTGGCTTCAGAAACCTCAACTTGTAGTTCGTCGTGCTACCCTGATCGATATGTAGCTTTCTCTTACCATTGTCCCTGGAAGACATCATTTATGGCAACTGCAAAACAGAGTTCATGGCCACAATCGAATCAAATCATAGTTCAAGATGAAAATCTCATACAAGTGATACTTACAGTTCAAAATCTACAGACATGCATCATTTTGTTATTGGAAAGAAAGTGGTTAAATTTTTCCACAAACAGTGCAACTACCGTTGCATGAAACAGGTGAGAGTCGTGAGCTTTTGAATAGTTAACAGAACAAACTTAAGCAAATCTAAATGCAAAGAAATTCTTTATCATATGAACAAACGCGAAACCCAAATCCTTATCTGGTTCCTTGCAAAAATCACAGGGTTGTTTATATTGATTTTACTACCATAAAATTTTAAATAAATGAACATTGCGTGAAGATGGTGATAATTACTAATCGCTATCCGGAGAAGAGTTAGCAGCGATTTTTACCTGGGTAGGCGTTTTCGCGTGGTTGAAGATCTTCGAGTCAAAACCTTCAGCAGCAACGTCTGTTCATTGGGGTTAGAAGGAGGAGTGTTATATGTGAAAGAGAAGGGATACAGTAAAGGGAACTTAATTTGCACGCTTCTGATATATATCTAAAGAAAAAAATTTTAAATTTTAAATTAAGTAATAAAGCGTTACGTTATTCATTCTCTTCAACACATATTCCCTTCTATCCGAATCCTAACTCCCCGTAAATCCCCCTTAATTAATGGTTGCAGTTTATAAAAACGTCAAAAAATTTAATTTTCCTTCAAAAATATTTAATTTCCTTGGAAAAATAAATTCTTCAATGTTTGTTTTTAACCAAATTAATGCTAGAAAAATTTATGCCTTGTTGGAAAAAAAGTTTATGACTTAAATTCGTTTTTTTATTTGAACTGAAATACTGAATTCCTTTGATTACTGGGTTTATAGATAAATACTACTATTTACTTGGAAAATTAATTTATTCAACGTTTCTTATTAACGAAATTCATGCTAGAAGTAAACTGGTTGAAACACACTAATTTACTAGTGCAATTAATGCTAAATTAAAATATAATCGGTTGAATGTTCAAACAAACTTTTTTATTTTTTAATATTGAATTTAAAATTCTGAAATCATTTGATTACTGGGTATCTTTTATTAATTTTTTTTATGATTATTAGTACCTATTTTGATAACTATTTAGTGTTTAAATTTAAATTCTTCAATGTTAGTTATTAACATAATTAAAACTAAAAAATCTTTCCTGGTTGAAGCAAACTTTATTGGGTAAATTAAAATTTTGAAATCATTTAATAACTTGCTTCCTTGATATCTAATATTGTATAACAAATAAACTAGTTTGCAATTCAATTCACATTTAAAAAATAAAAAAGTTATAACATTTTCCTTATCAACAACGTGTATTACCAAGGGATAACAATTTTGAAAACATTTGTGATTCAATTAAAGGGGATCTCTGCACATTTATAAATGAAACATTTCCAAAATATTTTGATAATCAATTAAAGGGGACTTTACATTTTCCAAACATTAGGATAACACAAAGAATTGGCTAATAATAACTACCCACTACCACTGATTCGACGTTTGGATTAATTTCATATTAAAAAAGTTTAATAAATTCTCAACTAACATAGTAACAAAGCAAAAAAGAAAAAAGTAACACCTATTAATCAACTATTCTTCGTCTGTAACACTTCCTTGGCATCTCCCTCCCATCAACCACAGCCATTTTCACAGTAATTAAACAAGAATGGAACTTGGATTTCGGTAAGCATCTTCTTCAATCTTCTACTACCTCCTTTGATAACAGCTGTATCTGTAAAGAATTAAACCAACCATATTTACATAACTGCATGCAAAAAACCAGTAACTAAAGAGTCACGAAATGTTTGGCTATAAATCATCCATTCTTTTAGGTTTAACTCCCCTGTTTTTCATTTGACATTGTTTCTTCATGTTGGTTAGGTATGTTAATACATTAAGGAACATACAACAATGCTACAACCAGTTTTATGTATTCGGGCTCTTCGCAATAGATGTACGTTAATCCACAACTTTTCCTTGTTTCTTTGTTATGCTTCTGTTAAAAAAACCTTTGGAACACTAACTTGTCATGGTTTTGTCTTATTTCGCCACAGGATGATATCGAATTCCCATCTAATATCGTGAATTCATTCAAGTGGTACAGTACAACGGATCTTTATTTAATAGACACTCAAGACAATTGCCTACATATCATGCCCAAGAGAGACGGTGACAGGTTCTGGATTAAGGGAGCTGATTTAGAGAGGATACGACGCATGTATAGACGATCTTCTTTGCTAAGTGTGGAGCTTAGGCATGTTGTCTGGGGAGTATTCTACATGATCGTCAGGGACATTAATCGGAAAGAGGAACCTCCATGTGTCATTGACGAACTGTATGCGTCAAAGGTTTTACCTAAACAAATTATACAATGCTTGTCATCAGTGTGCGGTGCTTACTTCAACAAAGAAGCCCAACTAAGAGTCTACCACACCGAGATGTTCCTTAGAAATCACCGCTGGAGCCAACAACAGCATGATGTGGATACTCAGCAATCAGGGTGAGCAACATCTTACCACTGCTATCTGCTCTAATTTTTCACGTTTTCAATTTTTATGACTAAATTTTTTAAACTCTACTACAGTGTCAACAAGAGGCAACAAGGTGGGGGGACTGATGTAGGTCCTAGTAAGCGGCAGCAACCCACAACCTCTGCTGACTCGTCCGTCAACCAGGGGTCAACCTAGAAGATTTATGCAGACCTTTAAAAGTTCATGTCTAGTATAATTAATCAAAATGTTATTATCAAAGTGTTATTTTGTATGTGATGTGCTGTGTTTGACATTTGGTGAACATTTGTGATATTTTTTTGTTTGTATATATGGTGCATATATCTTGTAATCTATTTTATTGTGACTACATTTTGGTTATACCATTATAGGTAGTGTATCAACCTAATAGTGACTGCTACTGAATGCAAATGCAATGCTACTGAATGCAAATGATACTGAATGCACAAATCATACGTGAACAATAATCTATCAGGAACATATTCGATTAGGTTATTTATTTAACAAAAAATAATGACATGTTAACTGTTAAACAATAAGTTTGGCCATGACAAGAATTTTAGAGGTTTAGTTATTCTTCTTGTGCAAGAATTGTTTGTGGCCGTAACAACATCATTGTCACAATATTTTAACCCTCATGAATGTAGGTTTATTTGATTTCCTCACTTTGTTATTTGTTAATTGGAGCACTCTGCCGGCTTTGGGTTTTAAAAAAAATGAAAAACTTTTTGGAATTTCGAACAAGTACACTGTCACTGGCCCATTTAAATTTCAATTGGAATTTTTGGGCATAGTGCATAACCCTTTATAGTCTAGAAAGATTCTATTTTTTGCTAATAATAGCTTTAGGGCCCGTTAAAAAAAATAAAAATTTATACACAACCAGGCAGCCACATACACCAGGCCGATTTCAAAATGTCAAACTAAAAAAGGTGTTATTCAACGTGTATAATTCCAAAAAACATTCCTGGTATGTCCCCTACGTTAGTCCCAATAAGTTCAACTACATCAAAATATCTTATCTTTAGGAGGTGGATGGTGAAGGACTCCAAACGACATGAACTTAATAACTGATCATACGGTTTCTAATTTCCAATTTAAACTTCATGACCACAGCCGAATAAGGAACTAGCTTTATCAAGATTTTATGAACAAAATCCGGTAACATATAATGGAACGATAGTTTAAATTGGATTTAAAAAATGAACATTTGTGCTTTCTTGGTATATCGCATGGTGTTTTAATTCCATCTAACGTATAAATCAGCTCCCTTAACAAGTAAACATTCTGGTGTAACTAAATTAATTTGAAAAAATGACACTGACCTTGATCGTGTATTGTAGACTAATCCACACAACGATAATGTGTTCATGTCCACCATCTGATCCAACTTTTCATGCCTTATATGGTATGATGAACAACATTTTTGTCCCCCATGAAAATGCGCGGGATTGAGGCGTCGTTGAAAAGAATGAAAGCAAAATCAGCGGAGTCTTTGTCCCTCCGAGGCATGACTGTCACCCTTTGAACCACATGACCAAACAAGTTGCAAAAAAACTCAACAATGCCATCCGCAGTGGGCATAGCCTCTTGACCGAAGCATACGGTCAGTGTCTTTGGACGCTTCACGTCATCCAGCTCCTTGCAGATGTACTTTTTCTTTCCCTTTTCTTGCTCAGTCTTTCTTCCTCCTTGTTGCATATGCATTCGTCGGCCATTGTTATGTCTACTCAATTCCTCTGGTGCAACTGAAATGCACTGGTCCTGTGTGTTGAAACTCAATAATCTTGCTGAATTCCTCTGATACTCCAACCACATGGCATCCATTGTTATGTCGCCTAGAATTCTAGAGAAAATATTTGAGAGGGTATCAAAAATTATCGTTAGGAGGATGGATCTCATCCTATGAACCTGGTATAAGGTGAGCTCAGTTTTCAACGCGTGTCCGAGGGTTTCGAGTTTTCTAGATTTGTCCACAACCCCTGAGAACTCGGGAGATAGTAGGCATTGCAAACAGATGACACAATCCTCGGTAAGACTGTTCATAAACCAGCCGTCCTTTTTTATGATAGTTTGCACAATACCACTCAGTCCCATGGTCTCCATTGACAGTAGAAATGTGATGACCATCAAGGACTGTGTAACTTCACGGTGAAGGACTTATGTAAGCATCTTAAATGCAGTTCAATCGATTCCATGGAACATTTCCAAACATTCGACTTCCATGCTTGAGGGCTTCCTTCTAGTATCCATGTTGTATGCGGAAGAATTTGTAAGCATATAGTTTGTAGTTTTTTGTGTGTAGTTTACCCACTCGTAGCCTCCTTCTTGTATGCATGCAGCATGGTCTCCACTTTATTGCATCATGTTGTTGCTCGTAGTCATAGACTAACCATCACCTACCTATTGGAATATTAATTAATGGCCTTAATTACGTGGTATACTCGTATATGGTATTATGGATACCACTTGGTGCGGGTTAGAGTTTCTTCTTAAAATAGAACATGTGATACCTTTATCTAATACGGAGAAATTGAAGTTAAATTGGGTAAATCTCCCCATATTTTATGAATCATGCCAACTTATTTAGCTTAAGCAACTTTATACCAGCACTGAGTTTAATGTGTACGGTTTAGTTATTTTGCGGTTTCTAGTTCAATGCGTACGGTTCAATATGTTCGGTTTAGTGACTAGCTCTTAACGTGAATGGTTTCGTGCCTATGGTTTCGGGTTTGGCGGTTTCCGGTTCAATGTGTACAGTTCGATGTGTTCGATTCAATGTGTACGGTTTAATGTGTTCGGTTCAATATGTTCGTACATATGTTTTTTGGTTTGGCGGTTTATGGTTCAATGCGTACGGTTTAGGGTTCACGGTTTGGTCGCTAGGTCTTAGCGTGAATGGTGTCGTGTGTATGGTTTATGGTTTGGCGGTTTCCGGTTCAATGCGTACGATTCAATGTGTACAGTTTAGTGATTAGGTCTTAGAGTGAATGGTTTTGTGCCTATGGTTTATGGTTCAATGTGCAGTTTAGGGTTCAAGGTTTAGTGAATAGGTCTTAGAGTGTATGGTTTCGAGCATATGATTTATGGTTTGGCGGTTTTCGGTTAAATGCGTTCGGTTTAATGTGTACGGTTTAATGACTAGGTCTTAGAGTGAATGGTTTCGTGCCAATGGTTTATGGTTCAATGTGCGGTTTAGGGTTCACGGTTTAGTGACTAGGTCTTAGAGTGTATGGTTTTGAGTGTATGGTTTATGGTTTGGCAGTTTTCGGTTCAATGCGTACATTTCAATGTGTACGGTTTAGTGACTAGGTCTTAGAGTAAATTGTTTCGTGCCTATGGTGTCGGGTTTGGCGGTTTCTGGTTCAATGTGTACGGTTTAGTGACTAGGTCTTAGAGTAAATGGTGTTGTGCCTATGGTTTATGGTTTAATGTGCGGTTTAGGGTTCACAGTTTAGTGACTAGGTCTTAGAGTGTATGTTTTCTATCACATATGGTTTGGCGGTTTCTGTACGGTTGAATGTGTACGGTTTAATGACTATGTCTTAGAGTGAATGGTTTCGTGCCTATGGTTTAGGGTTTGGCGGTTTGGTTCAATGTGTACGGTTCAATGTGTTCAGTTTAATGTGTTCGTCCATATGTTTTTTGGTTTGGCGGTTACTGGTTCAATGGGTCCGATTTAGGGTTCACCGTTTGGTTGCTAGGTCTTAGCGTGAATGGTGTCGTGCGTATGTTTTTTAGTTTGGTAGTTTCTGGTTCAATACGTAAGGTTCAATGTGTACGGTTTAGTGACGATGTCTTAGAGTGAATGGTTTCGAGCATATGGTTTTTGGTTTGGCGGTTTCCGGTTCAATTAGTATGGTTTAGGGTTCACGGTCTGGTTGCTAGGTCTTAGAGTGAATGGTTTCATGCGTATGGTTTATGGTTTGGCGATTTCAGGTTCAATGCGTACGGTTCAATGCATACGGTTTAATGACTAGGTCTTAGAGTGAATGGTTTCGTGCCTATGGTTTATAGTTCAATGTGCGGATTAGGGTTCACGGTTTAGTGACTAGGTCTTAGAGTGTATGGTTTTGAGCGTATGGTTTATGGTTTGGTGGTTTCCGGTTCAATGTGTACGATTCAATGTGTATGGTTTAGTGACTAGGTCTTAGAGTAAATTGTTTCGTGCCTATGGTTTATGGTTCAATGTGCTGTTTAGGGTTCACGGTTTAGTGTCTAGGTCTTAGAGTGTATGGTTTCGAGCGTATGGTTTATGGTTTGGTGGTTTCTAGTTAAATGTGTATAGTTAGGTCTTAGAGTGAATGGTTTCGAGCGTATGGTTTTTGGTTTGGCAGGTTTCCGGTTAAATGCGTACGGTTCAATGTGTATGGTTCAATGTGTACGGTTTACTGACTAGGTCTCAGAGTGAATGGTTTCATGCCCATGGTTTATGGTTTTGCGGTTTTTGGTTCAATGTGTACGGTTTAGGATTCACGGTTTGGTCGCTAGGTCTTAGAGTGAATGGTTTCGTGCATATGGTTTATGGTTTGGTGGTTTCCGGTTCAATACGTTCGGTACAATGTGTACGGTTTAGGGACTAGGTCTTAGAGTGAATGGTTTCGTGTATATGGTTTATGGTTTGGCGGTTTCCGGTTCAATGTGTACGATTTAGGGTCACGATTTGGTCGCTAGGTCTTAGAGTGAATGGTTTCATGCGTATGGTTTATGGTTTCGAGATTTTCGGTTCAATGCGTACAGTTCAATATGTACGGTTTAGTGACTAGGTCTAACGTTTTCGAGTGAATGGTTCCTGTTTTACTCTTTTTGGCGTTCATGGTTTACAATATATTATTTCGTGTTTATGGCCTACGATTTATTTTTCACGGACCGGCGTTTAGGTTCAACGTTATACGGGATAGGGTTTACGTCTTACGGTTATGTGATTAGGTTTTAGAGTGTTTGGTTTCGTACCTATGGTTTATGGTTTATGGTTTTGTATCTCTAACATTTATAAAAGTGATTCAATGTTATGCTACTATTAATGATACTAAAAAAATTACAAACACATTACTAATAGTTAATTGTAAGTTTCATTTGGGGAAGGAAGAGCTTTGCGATGAGGGATGAGAAGTTCAGTCTCCTATAACTGATAGGCGACGGCCAAAAGGTGGAAAGCAAAAAAGTCATTAGGCAATAAATTGGATGATGAGTGTCCATGACAAACGGAAAATTAAAAAAGTGTGTGGGAGACAGGTAATGTAATGCACATAGTTAATGAAAAGGAATATAACTCATAGGAAATGGAAAAAATTTCCCTTTTCTCGAGCTATTGACCTAATATGTGTATGATTTTCATACTAACCTTTTCGAGTGCTTAGCCGTCGCATTAAACTTTGTTGTGGACTAAACATTTGACCGGGTGTGTGATAATGAGAGATAACAACAAACACAATTCTGTTATATGAGCATAGTACTTTATGAGAATTAATTGATTAAACTTGATGGAGACAAGCATTCATTACAAAAATTAAAATAAATCTTCCAGTAACCGATTGGTTTTCGAAAAAAATAGACGGTTACCAGAAAATTTTTATTAGCTTTGACTACATCAATGTAAATAAACTAATGTATTGAGCTGAATAACTTCAATTAGTTCCAAAAGATGGAGACTTCGACTAAAAAAAAGGTTGGAGCCTTATCTTTTACCAATCAGAAAATAGAGTTTTATGTAAATTAATTTTTTGCAAAACTTTAGGAATATGAATTGGATATGTAACCTGCCCCATATATTAGAGGTCTACAACCAAATATCAATCAGCTGTCAAAACTCCTTTGAATAGAAGGGACAAATACCATGTTTGTTATTCTTTTAAGAAATTGTGCTTGCAAGTGGAGTGCAACTCATTAACTATACATGTTGCAATATTTTTCATGTTTTTTTTTTTAATTTAAATAGCTAAAATACCCAATGGCTGCTAGAGGGAAGCGACGCTCAACACAAAAAATAGAAAAGGGAGACGACGAAGCCAAAAAGGAACAAAGTAGAAAAATCTCAAGAAAAGTAGTCGACAAGGAAGTGATAGAACTGTCATCCAGGTTAGAAATAAATAATATTTCAATAAACTGTAAGTGTCCTTTTAAACCGATTCCGAATATAAAGTATTCATATTTTTAGTTTTTTTTTTCATAGTCTCCGAGGAAGCACCATGCATGACCAGCGACTACATGTAAATTTTAATGGTGGAGCTGGCAAAGAGATTGGCAAGGACTTAGGTAAAACTACAGTCCTAGAAGGTTCCCTAAAAGGAGTGGTAACACAAATGTCGATGATGATGAATACACTTTCAAACCTGATTGCTTCCCAGACCAAGATGTGTTATCCTGTGTTTGGAACAATGCCACAAACGATTAATCTTCGGAATGGTCTGCCCAATAACTTCAACCCTACGGTAATGCCTGTGATCATGAGCGGATTCAGCATGCCATCCGGTACTCTTGAGAGGAATCTAGATTCAACCAAGAAGATTAGATCCAACATGTCCAGCATTCATCAAGCCACGGATTCAATATCGCATATAGCTACAAAGTGTTGTTCAATGTCTCCAAAGTGTGAACAAACACCGCCAGATGATTATGTTATTCGCCGCAGTTTATTCAGAGATGATGGTACTGAAAAGAAGACAGATACAGAACCAGTTATACCGAGTAGCTTAGACAAGGCAGTATATGTTAGCTACTTCAACTCGGCTGACAGAAAGTTGCCACTAGCGAAGGAATTGGCAAAGATACATGCGGTGGGTTATCTCATGTTAAGAAAGTGTTAAAGATTTGTTGTTCTAATTAACTATTAATAACTAACGGGTTAGTTTTCGTTTTATCAGTGGACGCCTATTCTGTTCCGTCCCCTAGCTGATATGGCACTGTACAAGGACGAAGTTTCAGTCATGACCTACATCTTTGGAGGATGAAGAATTGAATTCGGAGATAATCTCACAGACAAACTTGTGACACGCTAATAGGAGAGTCATGTATACTCTACTGCCAAACAAACCATTGGTGGATGAGGTATGGATTTTTCAGTCATTAGCATTTGTTAATTTCATAAATGAAATTCCTAACATATAAAATACTTTTAATAAGGGAATATATGTTTATATTTGTTCTTATTGGCCGTCGAACAATGAACGATAAAGCAGATCATAAACCTGACATCAAGCATGCTCATGTGTGATGCACGTAAGGACACCAGTTTTCCCTGCTTGTAGTTTTTACCCACTATATTTTTGGTGAGTGAAAACCATTAACAGATTGTCCATCTCATGGTTCCATTGATCTTATACTTGTTCCTGTAAAATCAAATTTCAGCAATTTGCCCTTAATTGGACTCACTCCCCAAAGACTTTGAAATGCTATTTCGCTGAGGAATACATGGATGAGTTTGAATCATTATGCAAGGTAAGTTTCTACTTTACGTATCGTAATATATGTTAATGTCAGTAAAGAATGCTTATTCCAATATAACTTATTTGTGTATTTTTTGTTAGATTTTCGTTCTAATGAATGAGGATAACATGCACTGGTACCTGCTTGTAATTGACATTGAAAAAAGACACCTTATATTACTAGATTCGAGCAGAACCAGGTGCCGTCGTTGTGCCAAGCTAATGGTAGTGTTTCGAAATTTCTAATAGGCGAAAATAACTTCTAAATTGCTTGAACAGGCAGCGAACTTCACACATGTAATAAATTTTAATTTGATTACAGGCACTGTTTATTGAGGAGATGCTTGATAACTCGACCTTCTATGCTAACCAAACAACACAGACCAGTAATTTCAGAATATCCTATAATACATCCTGCAGAGATTGGCGATCAAAATGATGACTCATAAGAAACCGTATAAGTTTTTGTTGCGTGTTGAATTCAGAATTACTAAGAGACATCAATGATTTTGCTAATGTGTGATTAAAAATTTTTCCTTGTACACAACTAAAAGAGACCGCTAACATATTTATTGATGTTGTTATTGTGATATACACTGCTTTTCCTGCCAGCCTTGGTTAAGGAAGATAATATTTTTTACAGTCCCATTCCATCTGCTCTGATCATGTACCATTAGAAATTAAGTTTGTTATAGACTTCAATAAAAAATTTTTAATATGCAAGGAATGATTGTGGAGTTTGCGTGACAACCTGGATGAGGGAGTGCCAATGGAGGAGTAACTACAATATTAAGGTAATTATAAAATAAAATTGCTTTCATGGTTTCCTATATTATCTAAAAATTTTAATGTAACGTATGCTGACGTCTGAATTTATTTTGCGCTTAGGTAAATGAAAGCACAAGATTACAACTGACTATTGATCTGGTCATGAATCCGTTCAATTTGAAATCCTAGGAAGTCCTGGAGGCAGCAAAGACATACTACAACGAAATATCTAAAAAGGAAGAGCGATTGGTTAAGGGGATAGGAAATATGCTCTGAGTTCTATATACCTAAGGCATTCAAATAATTGTGTCCATTGCTTAGACTTTTAATACTTTAATGCTTGCAATAACTTATTATGATTATGTTAGTTGAAGTACTTTATGATAATTTTCGATTTAGGTTTTGTGTTGCGCTTATTGATTGAGAAAAAACTACTGGGTCATAACAAAACCGAACTAGTTGGCCCGAACCTCTTATAAAAAAATAAAAAAAGTTTTTTAGGTGAGATTTTGGTATTTATATTTAATTAACGGGCTATTTTAGTCCGTTTTTTAATGGAACACCGCATTTTGTTATGTTAATAAAAAATGGTTTGAATTATTTCCGATACTTTGTAAATCAATTAACTAAAAATGATTTAAATAGTTTACCTAAATATAAACACAACATTATACTTATAATTTTTTTTATTTTGTGTAACCTCCTTTATGTTTATTCATTTAGTGATACGTAGAGGAAGGGTTATTAAACTACATTTACCTTTTCAAAATAAGAGTAATACAATTCAAAGAGAGTTTATTATATGTATTTATTACTCAGTTTACATTTTCGAAAAAGTTTGATTACTGATGAGGTTTGAATCCTAATAGATGGCTTTCAAGATATCCCTTCAACTTCATATCCAACCGGTGTGACGTTTGATTTTACTCTCTTTAAAAGTAAAACTAGACTTCCTCCAAAAAATAATTTGACAACAACATTTTAAATCCTCTTCTAATTCACTCACCGCGCCTATCAACTGCAGCAACTACTCACTAATCTTAGCAAACAAAGATGGAGCCAGAATTCCAGTAAGCATCTAACTATTATCTGATTTTTGTTCAACTTTTTTTCCACACACACGATTGTCTGTCTTTGCATGGTTTGTTCCTTTTAACATTGATGACTTCTCAATTTTTGGTTCTGTCCTTGCATGGTTTCTTTTTTTTAACATGGCTGACTTTTCAATTTTTTGTTCCGGGTGGCTAGTTACGTGAATACTTTAAGGAACGTAAGAAGATGCCCTGACCAGACTTTCGTCTTAAACCTATTCCTAACAGATGTAAGTTTATGTCCTATGCCACAGATGTTACTTTTTTTTCGTTTGTATGTCTAATTTTTTTCAACATCTGTTTAACATGTAATTTTGTTTCTATGACTATAGGAAGATGTACGATTTCCACAACACATTGTGTGGAACTTTTCATTCTTCACAACCAGTGATCTCTACTTCATAGACAGACAAGATAACTGTCTCCATATCCACCCAAAGAGAGAGGGTGATAAGTACTGGATCAAAGCAACAGACATAGGGATGATAAGATCTCTCTATCGACCAACTCTACGGCTTATTGTGGAACTCAGTTACGTAGGTTGGGGTATCTTCTACATGTTTGCATGGGACAATACTCATTCGAAAGAAAAGCCAGAGTCGTTGATGAGATATATGCCTCCAATGTGTTGCCTGACCAAATCAAACAGTGGCTGGTGGATAGATGCAAGGTACACTTCAACAAGGAAGCACAAGTGGCTGCGTTCGAGACCGAAAGGTTATTACGCCGACAGCATCGGAGGCAACAAGGTTCACCACCGCGTTCTCAAGAGTCAAGGTAACAATAACTCGTTTACTTTGGAAAGTAAATTTACAGTCTCTTTTATATTCATTGATGTATAATAAATTTTCAAAAATTATTGCAGGTTCAACTGCCATCAACAGGGGGGAAGTGCAGTGGCAGGACCTAGTAGGAGGGCAGTGGCAGGACCTAGTAGGAGGTATCGAAGAAATTTGCCGTCTGAATCTTCCGACTCGTCTGTGAACCAGAGAACACCATCATCGTAGGACAGAACATGAAAAATTTATTTGTTTAAGGTTTTATGTGAACTAATATTTTGTAATAGTGTTTCAGTAGCCATGTCTATATGTACATATTTACTTTTGTGGACATCTTCGATTAGTATTCTGTCTAATAACTTTGATTTTCTGAATATAAATTATCGTGTTGGAAATCATGATTTTGTTAACGTATATACCGCATAATCTATTGGTTTATTTTTATCAACTGTCACACAAGTCTACCTTAACAAGAATTTTTTTATTCCAGTTATTATTTATAAAAAAATTTGGTAACAAAGGCTTTTTCATGTGAAAGACTTGATTGCTGTTTTTCTGTGGCTACATGGATGAGGGTATGGCAGTGGTAACATCTTAATTAGGTATTGGAAATACTTTATGCAGTGATAAGGCCAACAATATTGAAAATCAAGTAAACAGATGAGTGACTATATTAGCAAAATAAAACTTAGCAAGTTAAGGTAAATACACATGTATGACACATGGGAAAATTGGTGGCTGCTTCTAATTTCAAACTAAATAAACAAAAAATCAGAGATAAGATTATTGGAGTATGTTGGAATTCCAACGAAATTTATTTACTAGGATAGGCAAAAACTTTGGTAGACGAGACAAATTTAATGGTACACAATACCTAGTTCAAACTGGTTATGATAACACCGGTAAACACAATATTCTGCCACATCAATTCTCGTTGGATGCAACATCTCACACAATTAATAAGTTAGAGAAATTTAGGTTCATTACTTAAAAGCAAAAAAGAGACTTCAACCAAACAAAAACTACAGCATAAACCCAACCAAAAACCAAGACTACTAAACGCGCGTCTAGAAAAATGACTAAATTCCAACTTCCCTTGCCGATTATTCCGGATGAACTGCTGCAAGAAATCTTCCTACGAAGTAGTGCCAAAGCTATAAGGAGATGTATGTGCTTGAATAAATTCTGGCACTGACGGCTACGCCAGCCAGAGACATGCATACAAAACATGCGAAGGCAGAAAGTGTTAGATCAACATGTCTTGTTTCATGTTGGATACTCACTACTGTTAATGGGTTCAGATTCACTATATATAGTGAATGCTGCTTCTGGAGAAGAAGTGCATGTTCAGCAACCTTTCAAAGTTGGCATCCATGGGTGGTTTCGTATTGTGGGAGTGTCAAACGGGAATATATGTTTCAAGTTCTCCTGTGAACAAGACGACACAAGACTTTTGGCATGGAATCTAACAACACAATGCTCTAGAGAAATTTCTGACCCCCATAGGGACCACGGTAGATCATATTTCCCAGTATATGGTTTCGGTCATGTACCAAACTCAAATGCATACACAATCATACATATGTGCAAAAGGGACAAAGCTGATGCCTACGTTTTTTTCTCTGGATATTGTTCAAGGTGTTCTACATGGTTTCACTGCGTTGATTGTCTCTCTGGTGTAGAAAAAATTGACCCTAACTCTGTTTTTAATAATGGTCATGCGTATTGGATTACTAGTACAGGAGATAGTTATGCTACACCCAAGTCTGTTTTATGTTACAGTGTTGAAGATGAATCAATTAGCGAGGTGTCTATTCCATTAGGTGCCATATATACCGTTCACAATTTACTAACCCACAAGGAAAAAGTTGCACTCCTCGCTCATATACACAATGAATTTGGTTATGTCGCATCAATTTGGCACTTGAATGAAGACGCTAGTGGAAACAGAATATTAGAGCAATACTGCAGGTTTGCGAGTCGAAGAATCAGAGAAAATCCAATACTATTTGTGGATGATAACCTACTTTTTTTGGTGAACAATTCAAAGGAAAGAGAGTTACTCGTCAATTACAGGTACAGAGAGCTTGTGTTGACAGAATATGACATCGAACATAGCGCTAAAAATCTATTGGTGAGGAGAGCATGGTGAGACCCAGAAATGCCACACCCGATCACAGTAAGGTCTACACTCAAGTATTTTGCAGGGATGTTTCCTGTCTAGAAATAATTGACATTTAGATCTACTCCGACTACATATATTGTGGAACTTGGTTGAACCTCTATGTTTAGTATTCCGGTTGATGTTAATTATATTTTTTTTGTTAATGAAATCCCCAATTAACTGTTATGACACTGGTTAATTCCAAATGTTTTTTATTTTAGTTTTTTTTACTAGTGTATGTTTTACATTAGTTTAAAAGACCCAAAATTAAGAGAAATGGTTGCATAACAACTTCAATCTATCTAATTCGATGTTTCATGTAGTGTTCCTTATGTACAGGAGATTTATAATGGTGTTATTCTGTTTCTAACCATCCTAGTATAGGGATTATGTGACAAATATCAGTTAACTTACTAACATTTTACGCGAATATTCAATCAAGAAGTGCTATTCCAAAAAAAGATTGAGCAAAGTAAGGGTAGACAGACACATGAATAGAATAAATAGTTACCTGGAAAAATTTGGTTTGGCTTAAAATTCTGGAGAGAGTTGGGCTTAACCGGTTTCAAGCCAGTTGCTGCATTAATCCTCAGCTGAATTATCTACTAATTGTTTTTGTAGCTGGCCCAATTTGATAGATAGCCCACTTTACTTTTAGATAGACTTGAACTACCAAAAAAATGTTTTTTTCAGGTTAGTTGACCAAGCCCAATCCCAAGTATGTCAGAAAGACTAAATATTCAGTTAATTAAAGTAACTAACACTGGGAAAAAAATATGGATGACCTTTGATCATATACTATGTTACACCTTAATACCTAACCAGAACTCAACCGGGATAATTGTGAATCGAGACATGCATACAAAATTCGACCTATAATTTGACCAAAGTTTTCCTATGTAACACGATTCCACCAAAAAAGACAACATATAAACGGGCAATGATGAAACTACTTGAAATAAGTTAGAAGACAAACTTACATGATGACGACCTTGGGTTTCAGGAGCACAATTGTATACACCACTGCTTTGTTGGACGATGGCAGAACCTAACCCAGTGCACGGTAAGACCGGCAATAAGCCATACACTCGTTGAATATTACTATATAAGAAGAAAAACAGAGCAACCCAGTACATGGTAAGACCTGTAATAAGCCATTAGCACTCTATAACAAACTCCAGGTTGCACTCTACCTCCACGGCCACGTCTCTGAAATGATCAACCCATTAGCACTCGTTCATTTACTTTGGCTTATAAAGTAATAAGAATTCAATAAAGTGCATGAAGGGGTGAATAAAGTCAAACTAATTGAGCAAACAAAGGATTCAGCAATAATGGGAAGTTATGATTTTTAAAAAATCAGATCTTTCAATTAGAGTATTATACATCATGTGCAAGGGTATAAAGATGATGATCTACAACTTCAATACCTGATGAGCTGAAGCCTTTGAAATCCATTATGTTAACAGACAGGCTAGCTTATTTAAAGCATCATAGCTGGTCTCCTTTGCTGAACAATGATGTGTATTAGAACAAAGCAGTGGCCATTCATCATGATCAAATAAACTACATGTGTTAAGATTTATTTAGGCTCAAGGGATTAGGAATTTGGAAACCTATGCAGGAAATTTTCTGAAAGGAAAGCAATTAAACTTGTAACAAGTTGCAATTCACCAAATTTTCCAAGCCTAACATAACATTCTAGTTGACTTTCAGCTTCTTCATTCTCTCATTTGTTAAAATTTATGCTGCACACTAGTATATAGGAAGAAAAACAGATCTTGTCAATTATCTATTGTGGTGACTGCATGATTTGTTATGGAAGTCACCAAATCATCAGTCTATATTGTCATGCCTTTCTCCTTCCTACTCTTACAGAATTACCGAAGATTGAGTTATAACATGACTGCAATCTTAAGCATTTGTGTCACTAATAAAAAATGTTGTTATTTTCTGGTATTCGAGCTGACTTACTACAACATATTAGCCTTCATATGCTACTGAAATTAGTAGGGAACTTTGATAACTAAGTAACAAAAATAAATACCATAATACATATACGTATCTATAGGTAAAACATAATTAAATTCCAACCACGTTGCCCATATCAAATAAACGACATCGACAATTTTTGCTTTAAAAGCTTCAAGCAATTGTGTGTCTACATTCTAGCAGAAAAATTCTGAAAGAAGGAAATTATTCTTAAGTTTCTCAACCTAATAGAGGTGCTTCAGGTTCCGGTTTTGATCTAATAGTTAGACTTTGTTGATGAAGCCTCATTCTCTCTTGCAGCTGCTTCTCTAGTCTTCTTCCTCAACTCTGCTTGTATACTTTTTTTGTTCAACAGCTTCTCTAGGTTTACTATTCTTTCCTCTACATGTGCTATCAAGTTATCTATTCCCAAATGTTCTTCAACATGATTCTGCTTCCCATCACCCAATCCTCTTGTAGCCTTCCCCGCTCTGACCCTTACAATGTGATCATCAACCCAGAGAAAGAATTTACAATGTGCTTCTGTCACCTAAATCAAATAGAACACAATGAATGTATGGTTGTACAAAATACTCCAATTCAATCTAATCCACATATGTGACTGTAATTAATCCCTAAAGGCTAAATCTTAAAAATCCTTTCAAATTTTAAAGCAATTTTTTATATCATATCAGGTTCTATGTCAATTCATGCCTCAATCATTCTTCAAAATTAACCAGCACCAATATCAAATTATATACAATATCAACCCAATTTAACAGCAAATTGCTTACAAAATCAAATCATTTTCATAACCAATAGGCATGCCATTCCAAACAATTCAAAATCACATCCACAACAACTTGAGCTAGGAAAAAAAACCAAAATCTATATTCTAAGCCTCCATTCCAAAAATTCAAAATTTACCCAAATTTAGCATAAACTTAGTGATCATACATGAAGAATTGCGTGCTTACCTTTAACAATGGGCATCTAAAAAGTAGCCTATTCGGGTTGGTGTCTGTCTTAGGCATGTAACAGATGGCATATTTTCTGCAGAAATATTTTGGGGCCACACCATCTTTTACATTCCCAGGTTGCAGCAAAATCGAACTTGCATATCCAACTATCAGTTCCTGTTGTCCGCCGGCTTCGACTATGCCTCGTCTCGTGTTTGAGGAGCATGCATCACTAACCATCAATCTTATTAACATTGAACACCACCATGAAAAACTATTATCAACTATTGCATTCAAAATTGAAACAATCTACTTCGATCAACAGTGATTAAAGAAAGTGAATAACAGAACAAATCATGCAAATTTGGTTGTGAAAATCGACAACTGAAACAAACGAATTAGCTAGAGGAAGAAACAATAGGCCTTACAAAGGTTTTTCGAGAGAGTTTTCCTTGTAGGTCGCCGGAACCATTTCCACCTAGGGGATGAGTTACGTTCTTCAACGGTTTCGTAAATACTTCACTTTGCCTGTGAGTCACAAAAAAGGACACCCGCGTAACCCTAGACGAAGAAGCAATAGGAAGGGTCTTCGATGGGGTTCGGAAAAGTCGGTTCACTAACGATGAGTCACCGAATAAATCAGAAGAATAAGGTAGAAAAAGAGGCTATGGACATTAAAGCGTGATGAGTTTGAAAAACTCTAAATTAACATTTGTGATGACTAAACATTATTAATTTATTTAATTGCAAAAATATTAATTCATATATGGTGATCAAGTTAATTTTTTCTATGCAGATTAAGCATTGGGCCAAAAATAAAAAAAATGTTGCAAGCCCAAAATACTTTATAAAAACTTTCAGCATTGATGCAAAAGTGCTTTGATTATTTGGGCTGAATTATTATTCTTATTATTGGGCCAGAATGAATCTCATTGCTCCAAAGCCCAACTATGATCTATGCTCAGTGATCCAATGCTTGATCCAAAAATCCATCAGGAAAGCAAATGTTATCATTTGCCTTGTGCCTTCCAACGGATTCCATTTCTCATTAAGGATGGATTTTAAAATTTTAAATTGGTAGCATTGGAAACATAAATAAGAGAGAGAATATGAGTGACATGATTGATGTGTTTAATGCTACACGCCACTCTAGCAAGGGAAGTAAAAGCAACTCATTTTAATTAATTTGTTCAAACACACTTGATTGCTTTTCTTCACATTTTATCTTCTCTCTCATCACTTTCCTTCTCTTCTTCGGTTATTACACAGCAAACCATGGAAGCAAAACTTAGCTACCGAAATGAAGGAAGAGCACGCTACAAGACCATCTCAATGATGGCAAGAAAAAGAAAAAAAAGTATGTTGTGGCTGAGATTCTTATCACTTGTGGAAAGATTTTGTGATGGGATCTTAGCTTCTCCAGAACAAAAATGGTTGAAGAAGATCTCGTCCAGCAAGAAGGAGATTCTTGGAGGCATGGTGATGAGCGGATAATTTATACGCTTTTTGGCATTGTTTTTAGGTAGTTTTTAGTAGGATCTAGCTACATTTAGGGATGTTTTCATTAGTTTTTATGCTAAATTCACATTTCTGGACTTTACTATGAGTTTGTATATTTTTCTGTGATTTCAGGTATTTTCTGGTTGAAATTGAGGGACCTGAGCAAAAATCTGATTCAGGCTGAAAAAGGACTGCTGATGCTGTTGGATTCTGACCTCCCTACACTCGAGTTTGTATATTTTTCTATGATTTCAGGTATTTTCTGGTTGAAATTGAGGGACCTGAGCAAAAATCTGATTCAGGCTGAAAAAGGACTGCTGATGCTGTTGGATTCTGACCTCCCTACACTCGAGATAGATTTTCTGGAGCTACAGAAATTCAAATGGCGCACTCTCAATGGCGTTGGAAAGTAGACATCCAGAGCTTTCCAGAAATATATAATAGTCCATACTTTGTTCGAGTTTAGATGACGCAAACTGGCGTTCAACGCCAGTTCCATGCTGCTTTCTGGAGTAAAACGCCAGAAACACGTCACGAACCACAGTTAAACGCCAAAAACATGTTACAACTTGGCGTTTAACTCCAAGAGAAGCCTCTACATGTGTAAAGCTCAAGCTCAGCCCAAGCACACACCAAGTGGGCCCCAGAAGTGGATTTCTGCATCATTTACTCAATTCTGTAAACCCTAGTAGCTAGTCTAGTATAAATAGGACATTTTACTATTGTATTAGAGATCTTGGTATCTAGTCCTTTCCCCTATTTTCGAATTCATATTACATTTTGGGGGCTGGCCATTCGACCATGCCTGGACCACCACTTATGTATTTTCAACGGTGGAGTTTCTACACACCATAGATTAAGGTGTGGAGCTCTGCTGTACCTCGAGTTTTAATGCAAAGTACTACTTTTTTCTATTCAATTCATGCTTATTCTTATTCTAAGATATTCGTTGCACTTCAACATGATGAATGTGATGATCCGTGACACTCATTATCATTCTCACCTATGAACACGTGATTGACAACCACTTCCGTTCTACTTTAGACCGAACAAATATCTCTTGGATTCCTTAATTAGAATCTTCGTGGTATAAGCTAGAACCCTTTGGTGGCCACTCTTGAGAATTCGAAAAGTCTAAACTTTATCTGTGGTATTCCGAGTAGGATTCAAGGATTGAATGACTGTGACGAGCTTCAAACTCACGATTGTTGGGCGTGGTGACAGATGCAAAAGAATCAATGGATTCTATTCCGACATGATCGAGAACCGACAGATGATTAGCCGTGCTGTGACAGAGCATTTGGACCATTTTCACTGAGAGAATGGGATGTAGCCATTGACAACGGTGATGCCCTACATACAGCTTGCCATGGAAAGGAGTATAAAGGATTAGATGAAAGCAGTAGGAAAGCAGAGATTCAGAAAGAACACAGCATCTCCATACACTTGTCTGAAATTCTTACCAATGATTTACATAAGTATCTCTATCTTTATTTTCTGTTTATTTATTATTATTTTCGAAAACCTCCATAACCATTTATTATCCGTCTAACTAAGATTTACAAGATGACCATAGCTTGCTTCATACCAACAATCTCCGTGGGATCGACCCTTACTCACATAAGGTTTATTACTTGGACGACCCAGTGCACTTGCTGGTTAGTTGTGCGAAGTTGTGAAGAATGTGAGTGAACCATAGTAGTGTGCATCAAGTCTTTGGAGCCATTACTAAGAATTGTTCAAGTTATAAAAAGTGTAAATCACAATTTTGCCTATCAAGTTTTTGGCGCCGTTGCCGTGGATTGTTCGAGTTTGGACAACTGACGGTTCATCTTGTTGCTCAGATTAGGTAATTTTCTTTTCAAAAAGTTTTCAAAAAATTTTCAAAAATTTTTTTCTTTATTTTCGTTTTTCAAAAAAATAATTTTCGAAAAAAATTAATAAAATCATAAAAACAAAAAAATTTGTGTTTCTTGTTTGAGTCTAGTGTCAATTTTTAAGTTTGGTGTCAATTACATGTTTTTAAAATTTATGCATTTTTTCGAAAACTCATGCATGGTATTCTTCATGATCTTCAAGTTGTTCTTGGTAAGTCTTCTTGTTTGATCTTGATATTTTCTTGTTTTCTATTTTTTTTGCTGTTTTTCATATGCATTTTTGAATTCTTAGTGTCTAAATATGAAAAATTTCTAAGTTTGGTGTCTTGCATGTTTTTCTTTTCTTGAAAATTTTTTAAAAATAAGTCTTGATGTTCATCTTGATCTTCAAAGTATTCTTGGTGTTCATCTTGATATTCATAGTGTTCTTGCATGCATCATGTGTTTTGATTCATAATTTTTATGTTGTGAGTCATTTTTGTGTTTTTCTCTCTCCTCATTAAAAATTTAAAAATAAAAAAATATCTTTCCCTTATTTCTCTCATAAAATTCAAAATTTTGGGTTGACTTAGTCAAAAAATTTTTAAAATAGGTTGTTTCTTGTTAGTCAAGTCAAGATTTCAATTTTAAAAAAATCCTATCTTTTCAAAATATTTTCAAAAATCAAATCTTTTTCATTTTTTTTATGATTTTCGAAAATTTGAAAATATTTTTTTTAAATCTTTTTTCTTAATTTCATTTCAAATTTTCGAAAACTTTGCTAACAATTAATGTGATTGATTCAAAAATTTGAAGTTTGTTACTTTCTTGTTAAGAAAGGTTCAATCTTTAATTTCTAGAATCATATCTTTTAGTTTCTTGTTAGTCAAGTAATCAATTTTAATTTTAAAAATCAAATCTTTTTAATTTTCTTCTCAAATCTTTTTCAAAATATATTTTCAATCATATCTTTTCAAATCATATCTTTTTCAAAATCAATTTCAAAAATCTTTTCTAACTTTTTATCTTGTCAAAATTGATTTTCAATTCTTTTTCAACTAACTAATTGACTTTTTTTTGTTTCTTATCTTTTTCAAAACCACCTAACTACTTTTCTCTTTCTAATTTTCGAAAATCAACCTCCCCCTTTTTCAAAATTCTTTTTTTATTAACTAATTGTTTTAAATTTTAATTTTATCTTACCTCTTCTCTTAATTTTCAAATTTTAACTAATAATTAAAATAAAAACAAAAATATTTTTCTATTTTAGTTAAAATTCGAATTTTCTCCTCTCTCTCTCTCATCTCTTTTCTATTTATTTATTCATTTACTAACACTTCTCTTCATCTAAAAATTCGAACCCTCTCCTCTATCTGTGTTCGAATTTTTCTCATCCTTCTTCTATTCTTTTATTCTTCTACTCACATAAAGGAATCTCTATACTATGACATAGAGGATTCCAGATTTTCTTTGTTTTCTTCTCTTTCATATGAGCAGAAACAAGGAAAAAGGTATTCTTGTTGAAGCTGATCCTGAACCTGAAAGGACTCTGAAGAGGAAATTAAGAGAAGCTAAAATACAACAATCCAGAGACAACCTTACTAAAATTTTTCGAATAAAAAAAGGATATGACAGCCAAAACCAACAACAATAACGCAAGAAGGATGCTTGGTGATTATACTACACCTACTTCCAAATTTGATGGAAGAAGCATCTCAATCCCTACCATTGGAGCAAACAATTTTGAGCTGAAGCCTCAACTAGTTGCTCTAATGCAACAGAACTGCAAGTTCATGGACTTCCATCAGAAGATCCATATCAGTTTTTAACTGAATTTTTGTAGATCTGTGAGACTGTTAATACTAATGGAGTAGATCCTGAAATCTATAGGCTCATGCTTTTCCCTTTTACTGTGAGAGACAGAGCTAGAACATGGTTGGACTCACAACCTAAAGATAGCCTGGACTCTTGGGATAAGCTGGTCACAGCCTTCTTGGCCAAGTTCTTTCTTCCTCAAAAGCTGAGCAAGCTTAGAGTGGATGTTCAGACCTTTAAACAAAAAGATGGTGAATCCTTCTATGAAGCTTGGGAAAGATACAAGCAGATGACCAAAAAGTGTCCTTCTGACATGCTTTCAGAGTGGACCATTCTGGATATATTCTATTATGGTCTATCTGAGTTCTCTAAGATGTCACTGGACCATTCTGCAGGTGGATCCATTCACCTAAAGAAAACACCTACAGAAGCTCAAGAACTCATTGACATGGTTGCAAATAACCAATTCATGTACACTTCTGAGAGGAATTCTTGAGTAATGGGACACCTCAGAGGAAGGGAGTTCTTGAAATTGATGCTCTGAATGCCATATTAGCTCAGACCAAAATGTTGACTCAGCAAGTCAACATGATCTCTCAAAGTCTGAATGGATGGCAAAATGCATCCAACAGTACTAAAGAAGCATCTTCTGAAGAAGAAGCTTATGATCCTGAGAACCCTACAATGACAGAGGTGAATTACATGGGTAAAACCTATGGGAACACCTACAATTCTTCATGGATAAATCATCCAAACTTCTCATTGAAGGATCAACAAAAGCCCCAACAAGGCTTTAATAATGGTGGAAGAAACAGGCTTAGCAATAGCAAGCCCTTTCCATCATCTTCTCAGCAACAGATAGAGAATTCTGAGCAAAGCTCCTCTAGCTTAGCAAATATAGTCTCTGATCTGGCTAAGGCCACTTTAAGTTTCATGAGTGAAACAAGGTCCTCCATTAGAAATTTAGAGGCACAAATGGGTCAGCTGAGTAAGAAAATCACTGAGTCACCTCCTAGTACTCTCCCAAGCAATACTGAAGAGAATCCGAAAAGAGAGTGCAAGGCCATTGACATAATCAAAATGGCTGAACCTAGAGAGGAAGGGGAGGACGTGAATCCCAATGAGGAAGACCTCATGAGACGTCTCCCAGACAAGAAGGAGTTCCTTATTGAGGATCTAAAGGAATCTGAGGCTCATATAGAGACCATAGAGATTCCATTAAATTTCCTTCTGCCATTCATGAGCTCTAAAAACTATTCTTCCTCTGAAGGGATGAAGATGTAACTGGAGAGCAAGTTGCTCAATATCTAGGAGCTATCATGAAGTTGAATGCCAAGTTGTTTGGTAATGAGACCTGGGAAGATGCACCTCCCTTGCTCATTAGTGAACTAGATACATGGTTTCAGCAAACTTTACCTCAAAAGAAACAAGATCCTGGTAAATTCTTAATATCCTGTACCATGGGCACCATGACCTTTGAGAAGGCTCTGTGTGACCTGGGGTCAGGTATAAATCTTATGCCACTCTCTGTAATGGAGAAATTGGGAATCTTTGAGGTATAAGCTGCCACTTTCTCATTAGAGATGGAAGACAAGTCAATAAGACAAGCTTATGGATTGGTAGAGGACGTGTTAGTGAAGGTTAAAGGCTTTTACATCCCTGCTGATTTCATAATCTTAGACACTAGAAAGGATGAGGATGAATGCATCATCCTTGGAAGAACCTTCCTAGCCATAGCAGGAGCTATGATTGATGTTGACAGAGGTGAACTAGTCCTTCAATTGAATGGGGACTACCTTGTGTTTAAATCTCAAGGTTATCCTTCTGTAAACATGGAGAGGAAGCATGAAAAGCTTCTCTCAATACAGAGTCAAACAAAGCCCCCACAATCAAACTCTAAGTTTGGTGTTGGGAGGCCACAACCAAACTCTAAGTTTGGTGTTGAGAAGCCCCCACATTTAAACTATAAGTTTGGTGTTGGGAGGCCTTCATCATGCTCTGAACATCTGTGAGGCTCCATGAGAGCTCACTGTCAAGCTATTGACATTAAAGAAGTGCTTATTGGGAGGCAACCCAATTTTTATTTATCTATATTTTTATTGTTCTTTTATGTTTTATTAGGTTCATGATCATGTGGAGTCACAAAATAAATACTAAAATTAAAAACAGAATAAAAAATAGCACACCCTGGAGGAAGAGCTTACTGGCGTTTAAACGCCAGTAAGGAGCATCTGGCTGGCGTTCAATGCCAGAACAGAGCATGAATCTGGCGTTGAACGCGAGAAACAAGCAGCAGTCTGGCGTTCAAACGCTAGGATTACACCTTGAGAAGAGCTGGCGTTAAACGCCAGAAACAAGCATGGAACTGGCGTTCAACACCAGAAACATGCTGCAGACTGGCGTTGAACGCCCAAAACAAGCATAGAACTGGCGTTTAACGCCAGGAACAAGCATCAATCTGGCGTTAAATGCCAGGATTACATGCATAGGGCATTTTACATGCCTAATTGGTGCAAGGATGATAAATCCTTGACACCTCAGGATCTGTGGACCCCACAGGATCCCCACCTACCTCAACTCACCCTCTCTCTTCTTTCACACAATCCAATAACACTCTTCCCTAAACACCCTTCACCAATCACCTCAATCTCTTTTCCCCATCACCTCCTCACCATTCACATCCATCCACTCTTCCCAATAAACCCCACCCACCTTCAAATTCAAATTCTCCTTCCCATCCAAACCCACCCTAAATGGCCGAACCCAACCCCTCTCCCTCCACTATATAAACCCCTTCATCCTTCTTCATTCTCACACAACACAACCCTCTCTTCTCCCCCTTGGCTGAATACGCATTTCTCCCCTTCTCCTCCATATTTTCTTCTTCTTCTTCTATTATTTCTTCTTTTGCTCGAGGGTGAGTAATATTCTAAGTTTAGTATGGTAAAAGCATAGCTTTTTTTTGTTTTTCCATAACCACTTATGGCACCTAAGGCCGGAGAAACCTCTAGAAAGAGGAAAGGAATGACAAAAGCTTCCACCTCCGAGTCATGGGAGATGGAGAGATTTATCTCAAAGGTCCATCAAGACCACTTCTATGAAGTTGTGGCCAAGAAAAAGGTGATCCCTGAGGTCCCTTTCATGCTCAAGAAAAATGAATATCCGGAGATCCGACATGAGATCTAAAGAAGAGGTTGGGAAGTTCTTACCAACCCCATTCAACAAGTCAGAATCTTAATGGTTCAAGAGTTCTATGCCAATGCATGGATCACTAGGAACCATGATCAAAGCATGAACCCGAATCCAAGGAATTATCTTACAAATGGTTTGGGGGAAATACATAGATTTCAGTCTGGAAAATGTAAGGTTGGCGTTCAACTTGCCTATAATGTAAGAAGACGTACACCCCTACACTAGAAGGGTCAACTTTGATCAAAGGTTGGACCAAGTCCTCATGGACATATGTGTGGAAGGAGCTCAATAGAAAAGAGACTCAAAAGGCAAGCCGGTTCAATTGAGAAGACTGGATCTTAAGCCTGTGGCTAGAGGATGGTTGGAGTTCATCCAACGCTCCATTATCCCCACTAGCAACCGATCCGAAGTAACTGTGGATCGGGCCATCATGATCCATTGCATCATGATTGGAGAGGAAGTAGAAGTTCATGAAGTTATCTCTCTAGAACTCTACAAAGTAGCCGAAAAGCCCTCCACCTTGGCAAGGCTAGCTTTTCCTCATCTCATTTGCCATCTATGCTACTCAGCTGGAGTTGTCATAGAAGGAGACATCCTCATTGAAGAGGACAAGCCCATCACTAAGAAGAGGATGGAGCAAACAGGAGAGCCTATTCATGGATCTCAAGAGACGCATGAGGAAGCTCATCATCAAGAAATCTTTGAGATGCCTCAAGGGATGCATTTTCCTCCAAACAACTATTGGGAACAACTCAACACTTCTCTAGAAGGATTGAGTCATGACATGACCCAATTAAGGGTGGAACACCAAGAGCACTCCATCATTCTCAATGAGATTAGAGAATATCAAAGAGCTATGAGGGAGGAGCAACAAAGGCAAGGAAGAGACATAGAGGAGCTCAAGGACGCCATTGGTTCTTCAAGAAGAAGGCGCCACCATCACTAAGGTGGACTCATTCCTTAACTTCCTTATTTTTATCTCTCTGTTTTTTGATTTTTATGCTCTATGTTTGTCTATGTTTTGAGTCTTTACTACATGATCATTAGTGTTTAGTAACTATGTCTTAAGGCTATGAATAATTCCATGAATCCTTCACCTCTCTTAAATGAAAAAATATTTCTAATACAAAAGAACAAGAAGTACATGAGTTTCGAATTCATCCTTGAATTTAGTTTAATTATATTGATGTGGTGACAATACTTTTTGTTTTCTGAATGAATGCTTGAACAGTGCATATTTTTGATCTTATTGTTTATGAATGTTAAAATTGTTAGCTCTTGAAAGAATGATGAAAAGAAAAATGTTATTGATGATCTAAAAAATTATAAAATTGATTCTTGAAGCAAGAAAAAGCAGTGAAGAACAAAAGTTTGCGAAAAAATAAAAAATAAAAAAATAAAAGAAAAAGAAAAAGCAAGCAGAAAAAGTCAATAGCCCTTAAAACCAAAAGGCAAGGGTAAAAAGAATCCAAGGCTTTGAGCATTAATGGATAGGAGGGCCCAAGGAAGTAAAATTCAGGCCTAAGCGGCTAAATCAAGCTGTCCCTAACCATGTGCTTGTGGCATGCATGTCCAAGTAAAAAGCTTGAAACTGAGTGGTTAAAGTCGTGATCTAAAGCAAAAAAGAGTGTGCTTAAGAGCTCTGGACACCTCTAACTGGGGACTCTAGCAAAGCTGAGTCACAATCTGAAAAGGTTCACTCAGTCATGTGTCTGTGGCATTTATGTATCTGGTGGTAATACTGGAAAACAAAGTGCTTAGGGCCACGGCCAAGACTCATAAAACTAGCTGTGTTCAAGAATCAACATACTTAACACAGAGAATTAATAACATTATCTGAACTCTGAGTTCCTATAGATGCCAATCATTCTGAACTTCAAAGGAAAAAGTGAGATGCCAAAACTGTTCAGAAGCAAAAAGCTACAAGTTCCACTCATCTAATTAGAACTAATATTCATTGATAGTTTGAGATTTATAGTATATTCTCTTCTTTTTATCCTATTTGATTTTGTTGCTTGGGGACAAGCAACAATTTAAGTTTGGTGTTGTGATGAGCGGATAATTTATACGCTTTTTGGCATTGTTTTTAGATAGTTTTTAGTAGGATCTAGCTACTTTTAGGGATGTTTTCATTAGTTTTTATGCTAAATTCACATTTCTGGACTTTACTATGAGTTTTTGTATTTTTCTGTGATTTCAGGTATTTTTTGGCTGAAATTGAGGGACTTGAGCAAATATCTGATTCAGGCTGAAAAAGGACTGCTGATGTTGTTGGATTCTGACCTCCCTGCACTCGAGATGGATTTTCTGGAGCTACAGAACTCCAAATGGTGCGCTCTCAACGGAGTTGGAAAGTAGACATACATAGCTTTCCAGAAATATATAATAGTCCATACTTTGTTCGAGTTTAGATGATTCAAATTGGCGTTCAACGCCAGTTCCATGCTGCTTTCTGGAGTAAAACGCCAGAAACACGTCACGAACCAGAGTTAAACACCAAAAACACGTTACAACTTGGCGTTTAACTCCAAGAGAAGCCTCTGCACGTGTAAAGCTCAAGCTCAACCCAAGCACACACCAAGTGGGCCCCAGAAATGGATTTCTGCATCATTTACTCAATTCTGTAAACCCTAGTAGCTAGTCTAGTATAAATAGGACATTTTACTATTGTATTAGAGATCTTGGTATCGAGTCTTTTCTCCTATTTTCGAATTCATATCACATTTTGGGGGCTGGCCATTCGGCCATGCCTGGACCACCACTTATGTATTTTCAACAGTGGAGTTTCTACACACCATAGATTAAGGTGTGGAGCTCTACTGTACCTCGAGTTTTAATGCAAAGTACTACTATTTTCTATTCAATTCATGCTTATTCTTATTCTAAGATATTTGTTGCACTTCAACATAATGAATGTGATGATCCGTGACACTCATCATCATTCTCACCTACGAACACGTGACTGACAACCACTTCCGTTCTACTTTAGAACAAACAAATATCTCTTGGATTCCTTAATCAGAATTTTCGTGGTATAAGCTAGAACCCTTTGGCGGCCACTCTTGAGAATCCAGAAAGTCTAAACCTTGTCTGTGGTATTCCGAGTAGGATTCAAGGATTGAATGACTATGACGAGCTTCAAACTCGCGATTGTTGGGCGTGGTGACAGATGCAAAAGAATCAATGGATTCTATTCTGACATGATCGAGAACCGACAGATGATTAGCCGTGCTGTGACAGAGCATTTGGACCATTTTCACTGAGATGATGGGATGTAGCCATTAACAACGATGATGCCCTACATACAGCTTGCCATGGAAAGGAGTTTGAAGGATTGGATGAAAGCAGTAAGAAAGCAGAGATTCAGAAGGAACACAGCATCTCCATACACTTGTCTGAAATTCTTACCAATGATTTACATAAGTATCTCTATCTTTATTTTCTGTTTATTTATTATTATTTTCGAAGAACTCCATAACCATTTATTATCCGTCTAACTGAGATTTACAAGATGACCATAGCTTGCTTCATACCAACAATCTCCGTGGGATCGACCTTTACTCACGTAAGGTTTATTACTTGGACGACCCAGTGCACTTGCTGGTTAGTTGTGCGAAGTTGTAAAGAACGTAAGTGAACCATGGTAGTGTGCATCAAGTCTTTAGAGCCATTACTAAGAACTGTTCGAGTTATAAAAAGTATAAATCACAATTTTGCTTATCACATGGCTTGTCTCTGATTCTGCTCAACCACCACAGAAGGTAGCTAGGGTGGCTATGTGATGGAAGAGGCAGAGATTAGAGCAGATGAAGCCATCATCATCATGAAGCATCAAGGGCCAGAAATCCATCTTGGAGAGCAAGCCAAGGATGGAGCGCTCGGATTGATGAAGTCTGATGACCAAGGAAGAACTAGAGGTATTTGCATGTTGGGTTTTGCATGAGTTACCTCTTCTCTCTCTCTCTCTGGCCGAACCGGTTATGGGTGAAGAAAAAGAAGTTAAGCTTGGTTTTTGTTTCAACTGTGAAGGCTTCTTCTCTCTATAAAAGGGGTGAACAGTCACGGTTTGATTCAAGGAGTTAGAAGTAAGCAGTGAGAGTGCAAGGCACAGAATTTTCATAGCTACCTAAGCTTACAGATTTTCTTCTCCTTCAATGTATTCTATTTTGTATTTTTCTGTTTAATTTTGTCATGTCTTGAGTCTCATGGAAAAAGGCAAACAGTGAGGTTTGTATGAAAAAACCATAGAGCGAAAAAGGCAGAGAGTGCAAAATTAAAAGAAAAAACCATAGATGTCCTTAAAGTTCCTTTGTTCATCTATGTTGTGTTTTATTATTCTGTGGGAATCCCCTTGTAAGTTGGGTTAGCACTTTACAGTTTGTAATCAGGAAAATTATAGTGAAATTTCATCATTGTTGTGATGGAGATTGGATGTAGGCTGCACTGCACTTAGCAGCTGAAACAGGATATATCTAGGTGTAACTTTCTTTCTCTTCTACTCCATTTCTGTTTCTACTGCACAGGAGCTAAAACCAAAAATATCTCGTGCCAAGTTACGAGACAAAAATAAAAGTCTCGTGGCTAGGGCCGAGACAAAAATCAAAAAGTCTCCTCAAAGACCAGAAAGTGTAATTGATAGAAAAGGGGGCTAAGATTCAACCCCCCCTTCTCTTAGCCACTGAAAACCATCAATTGGTATCAGAGCTTGGTCTCAAAAATTTTGAAAAATACCTAATCTAAGCAACAAGATGAGCCGTCAGTTGTCCAAACTCAAGCAATCCCCGGCAACGGCGCTAAAAACTTGGTGCACGAAATTGTGATCATCAATGGCGCCATCAACATGGTATGCACAATTGTAATCTCAACTCTTTATCACAAATTCGCACAACTAACCAGCAAGTGCACTGGGTCGTCCAAGTAATAAACCTTACGCGAGTAAGGGTCGATCCCACGGAGATTGTTGGTATGAAGCAAGCTATGGTCACCTTGTAAATCTTAGTCAGGTAGATTCAAATGGTTATGAATGATATATGAATAAAGCATAAAGATAGAGACACTTATGTAATTCATTGGTGAGAATTTCAGATAAGCAAATGGAGATGCTTTGTCCCTTCCGTCTCTCTACTTTCCTACTGTCTTAATCCAATCCTTCTTACTCCTTTCCATGGCAAGCTGTATGTAGGGTTTCACTGTTGTCAGTGGCTACCTCCCATCCTCTCAGTGAAAATGTTCTACGCACCCTGTCACAGCACGGCTAATCATCTGTCGGTTCTCAATCAAGTTGGAATAGAATCCAGTGATTCTTTTGCGCCTGTCACTAACGCCCCACAATCGTGAGTTTGAAGCTCGTCACAGTCATTCAATCATTGAATCTTACTCA
>NC_029777.3:85227576-85229285 GCF_000817695.3 Arachis duranensis
GAAACTCCACCATTGAGAATACATAAGAACAAGGTCTAGGCATGGCCGTGAGGCCAGCCTCCCAATGATCTAAGAACTAGACGTCCAAAGTGATCCTAAGATCTAAAGTGATCAAAAGATATAAAACACAATAGCAAAAGGTCCTATTTGTAGAGAACTAGTAGCCTAGGGTTTACAGAAATGAGTAAATAACATAAAAATCCACTTCCGGGCCCACTTGGTGTGTGCTTGGGCTGAGCATTGAAGCTTTCATGTGTAGAGACTTTTCTTGGAGTTAAACGCCTGCTTTTGTGCCAGTTTGGGCATTTAACTCCCATTCTTGTGCCAGTTCCGGCGTTTAACGCCGGGCATTCTTGAGCTGATTTGGAACGCCGGTTTGGGCCATCAAATCTCGGGAAAAGTATGGACTATTATACATTTCTGGAAAGCCCAGGATGTCTACTTTTTAACACCATTGAGAGCGCGCCAATTGGGCTTCTGTAGCTCCAGAAAATTTACTTCGAGTGCAGAGAGGTCAGAATTCAACAGCATCTGCAGTCCTTTTCAGCCTCTGAATCAGATTTTTGCTCAGGTCCCTCAATTTCAGCCAGAAAATACCTGAAATCACAGAAAAACACACAAACTCATAGTAAAGTCCATAAAAAAGTGAATTTTAACTAAAAACTAATAAAAATATACTAAAACTAACTAAAACATACTGAAAAAATACTAAAAACAATGCCAAAAAGCGTATAAATTATCCGCTCATCACAACACCAAACTTAAATTGTTGCTTGTCCCCAAGAAACTGAAAATCAAATAACATAAAGAGAAGAGAATATACAATGAATTCCAAAAACATCTATCAAGATCAGTATTAATTAGATGAGCTGGGCTTTTAGCTTTTTGCCTCTGAACAGTTTTGGCATCTCACTCTATCCTTTGAAATTCAGATTGATTGGCTTCTATAGGAACTCAGAATCCAGATAGTGTTATTGATTCTCCTAGTTAAGTATGATGATTCTTGAACACAGCTACTTTATGAGTCTTGGCCGTGGCCCAAAGCACTCTGTCTTCCAGTATTACCACCAGATTCATACATGCCACAGACACATAACTGGGTGAACCTTTTCAGATTGTGACTCAACTTTGCTAGAGTCCCTAATTAGAGGTGTCCAGGGTTCTTAAGCACACTCTTTTTGCTTTGGATCACAACTTTATTTTTTTCTTTTCTCTCTCTTTTTTTTGTTTTTCTCTCTCTTTCTTTTTTTTTGTATTCACTGCTTTTTCTTGCTTCAAAAATTATTTTTATGATTTTTCATATCCTCAGTAACATGTCTCCTTTTTCATCATTCTTTCAAGAGCCAACATTCATGAACAACAAATTCAAAAGATTTATGCACTGTTCAAGCATACATTCAGAAAACAAAAGTATTGCCACCACATCAAAATAATTAATCTGTTATAAAATTCAAAATTTATGCAATTCTTTTTTTCAATTAAGAACATTTTTCATTCAAGAAAGGTGATGGATTCATAGAACATTCATAACTTTAAGGCATAGACACTAAGACACTAATGATCACAAGACCCAAACATAGGTAAACATAAGCATAATTTTCGAAAAACAGGAAATTAAGGAACAAGGAGATTAAAGAACGGGTCCATCTTAGTGATGGCGGCTTGTTCTTCCTCTTGAAGATCTTACGGAGTGCTTGAGCTCCTCAATG
>NC_029777.3:85229319-85231453 GCF_000817695.3 Arachis duranensis
GCATCCCTTGAGGCATCTCAGAAATTTCATGATGAGTGGGATCTCTTGTTTGCTCCATCCTTTTCTTAGTGATGGGCTTGTCCTTATCAATGAGGATGTCTCCCTCTATGTCAACTCCAACTGAATAACAGAGGTGACAAATGAGATGAGGAAAGGCTAACCTTGCCAAGGTAGAGGACTTGTCCGCCACCTTATAAAGTTCTTGGGCTATAACCTCATGAACTTCTATTTCTTCTCTAATCATGATGCTATGAATCATGATGGCCCGGTCTATAGTAACTTCAGACCGGTTGCTAGTGGAAACGATTGATCGTTGGATAAACTCCAACCATCCCCTAGCCACGGGCTTGAGGTCATGCCTTCTTAGTTGAACCGGCTTCCCTCTTGAATCTCTCTTCCATTGAGTGCCCTCTTCACAAATGTCTATGAGGACTTAGTCCAACTTTTGATCAAAGTTGACCTTTTCTAGTGTAAGGGTGTTCATCTCCTTGCATCATGGGAAAGTTGAATGCTAACCTTACATTTTCTGGACTAAAATCTAAGTATTTCCCCCGAACCATTGTAAGCCAATTCTTTGGGTTCGGGTTCACAATTTGATCATGGCTCTTGGTGATCCATGCATTGGCATAGAACTCTTGAACCATTAAGATTCCGACTTGTTGAATGGGGTTGGTAAATGAACCATTAAGATTCCAACTTGTTGAATGGGGTTGGTAAGAACTTCCCAACCTCTTCTTCGGATCTCATGTCGGATCTCCGGATATTCACTCTTTTTGAGTTTGAAAGGGACCTCAGGGATCACCTTCTTCAAGGCCACAACTTCATAGAAGTGGTCTTGATGCACCCTTGAGATGAATCTCTCCATCTCCCATGACTCGGAGGTGAAAGCTTTTGCCTTCCCTTTCCTCTTTCTAGAGGTTTCTCCGGCCTTGGATGCCATAAATGGTTATGGAAAAATAAAAAGCAATGCTTTTACCACACCAAACTTAAAAGGTTTTCTCATCCTCGAGCAAAAGAAGAAGGAAGAGAGTAGAAGAAGAAGAAATAGAGGAGATGGAGATGGCTTTGTGGTTCGGCCAAAGGGGGAGAAGTAGTGTTTAGGTTGTGTGAAAATGAAGGAGTGAAGATGGGTTTATATAGGGGTGGAGAGAGGGGTAGGGTTCGGTTATGAATGGGTGGGTTTGGGAGGGAAAGTGGTTTGAATTTGAATGGTGAGGTAAGTGAGGTTTTATGAAGGATGGATGGGAGTGGTGAAGAGAATAGTGGGATTTGATAGGTGAGGGGTTTTTTGGAGAAGATGTGTTAAGGTGATTGGGTGAAGAAGAGAGAGAGTGGTGGAGTAGGTGGGGATCCTGTGGGGTCCACAGATCCTGAGGTGTCAAGAAAAAGTCATCCCTGTACCAAGTGGCGAGAAAAAATGCTCTGTATGCCAATTCTGGCGTTAAACGCCAGGCTGGTGCCCCTTTCTGGCGTTTAACGCCATCTTCTTGCCCTTTCCTGGCGTTTAACACCAGTCTGGTGCCCCTTTCTGGAGTTAAACGCCCAGAATGGTGCCAGACTGGGCGTTAAACGCCCATTTGCTGCCCTTACTGGCGTTTAAACGCCAGCAAGGTCTTCCTCCAGGGTGTGCCATTTTTCTTTCTATTTTTCATTTTGTTTTTGCTTTTTCAATTGATTTTGTGACTTCCCATGATCATCAACCTACAGAAAACATAAAATAACAAAGAAAAATAGATAAATAAAACATTGGGTTGCCTCCCAACAAGCGCTTCTTTATTGTCAGTAGCTTGACAGTGGGCTCTCATGGAGCCTCACAGATGCTCAGAGCAATGTTGGAACCTCCCAACACTAAACTTAGAGTTTGAATGTGGGGGTTCAACACCAAACTTAGAAGTTGGTTGTGGCCTCCCAACACCAAACTTAGAGTTTGACTGTGGGGGCTCTGTTTGGCTCTGTTTTGAGAAAAGCTCTTCATGCTTCCTCTCCATGGTTACAGAGGGATATCCTTGAGCTTTAAACACAAGGGATTCTTCATTCACTTGAATGATCAATTCTCCTCTGTCAACATCAATCACAACCTTTGCTGTGGCTAGGAAGGGTCTGCCAAGGATGATGGATTCATCCATGCACCTCC
>NC_029777.3:85231588-85231858 GCF_000817695.3 Arachis duranensis
TCATCAGAGCTCATGAATGGCAGAAGTAAATCCAATGGAATCTCTATGGTCTCATTATGAGCCTCAGATTCCCATGGTTCCTCATTAGGGAACTCTTTGGAGGCTACTAGACGTCCATTGAGGTCTTCCTTAGTGGCGATCACTGCCTCTTCCTCCTCTCCAAGTTCGGCCATGTAGGTCATGTTAATGGCCTTGCATTTTCCTTTTGGATTCTCTTCTGTATTGCTTGGAAGAGTACTAGGAGGGAGTTCAGTAATTTTCTTGCTCAGT
>NC_029777.3:85232022-85233204 GCF_000817695.3 Arachis duranensis
TCTCTGTCTGTTGCTGAGAAGATGATGGAAAAGGCTTGCTATTGCTAAACCTGTTTCTTCCACCATTATTATTGTTGAAACCTTGTTGAGGTCTCTGTTGATCCTTCCATGAAAGATTTGGATGATTTCTCCATGAAGGATTATAGGTGTTTCCATGGGGTTCTCCCATGTAATTCACCTCTTCCATTGAAGGGTTCTCAGGATCATAAGCTTCTTCTTCAAATGAAGCGTTCTTAGTACTGCCTGGTGCAGCTTGCATTCCAGACAGACTTTGAGAAATCATATTGACTTGCTGAGTCAATATTTTGTTCTGAGCCAATATGGCATTCAGAGTATCAATCTCAAGAACTCCTTTCTTCTGATTTGTCCCATTGTTCACAGGATTCCTTTCGGAAGTGTACATGAATTGGTTATTTGCAACCATTTCAATTAGTTCTTGAGCTTCTGTAGGCGTCTTCTTCAGATGAAGAGATCCTCCAGCAGAGCTGTCCAATGACATCTTGGACAGTGCAGACAGACCATCATAGAAGATACCTATGATGCTCCATTCAGAAAGCATGTCAGAAGGACATTTTCTGATCAATTGTTTGTATCTTTCCCAAGCTTCATAGAGGGATTCACCTTCCTTTTATCTGAAGGTTTGGACTTCCACTCTAAGCTTACTCAATCTTTGAGGTGGAAAGAACTTTGCCAAGAAGGCATTGACTAGCTTTTCCCAAGAGTTCAGGCTTTCTTTAGATTGTGAGTCCAACCATATCCTAGCTCTGTCTCGTACAGCAAAAGGGAATAGCATAAGTCTGTAGACCTCAAGGTCAACCCCATTGGTCTTGACAATGTCACAGATTTGCAAGAATTCAGCTAAAAACTGATGAGGATCTTCCAATGGAAGTTCATGGAACTTGCCATTCTGTTGCATTAGAGAAACTAATTGAGGCTTAAGCTCAAAGTTGTTTGCTCCAATGGCAGGGATAGAGATGCTTCTCCCATAGAAGTCGGGAGTAGGTGCAGTAAATTCACCCAGCATCTTCCTTGCATTGTTGGTATTGTTATTGTTTTCAACTGCCATGGGTTCTTCTTCTTTGAAGATTTCTGTTAGGTCCTCTACAGAGAGTTGTGCCTTAGCTTCTCTTAGCTTTCGCTTCAAGGTCCTTTCAGGTTCAGGATCAGCCTCAACAAGAATGC
>NC_029777.3:85233377-85250428 GCF_000817695.3 Arachis duranensis
AAACTTATCAAGGAAAGATGGAGTTCAAATTGTGCATTAAGGAATATTGTTAGTCCATAAATAGAAGGATGTGAGAAGAGGGGAAGAAATTTTCGAAAATTAAGTAAGAGATTTTAAAAACATTTTGAAAAAGATTAATTGATTTTCGAAAACTAAGAGTGGAAAAGAAAATCAAGTGATTTTTGAAAAAGATTTTGAAATAAGAAATTAAAAGGATATGATTGAAAACTATTTTGAAAAAGATGTGATTTAAGAAGATATGATTGAAGAGATATAGTTTTAAAAAGATATGATTGAGAAGATATGATTTGAAAAACAATTTAAAAAGATTTGATTTTGAAAATTAATGACTTGGCTAACAAGAAAAGATATGATTCAAACATTAAACCTTTCTCAACAGAAAAGGCAACATACTTGAAATGTTGAATCAAATCATTAATTGATAGCAAGTATTTTTGAAAATGGAAAGAAATTGATTTTGAAAAAGATTTGATTGAAAAGATTTGATTTGAAAAAGATTTGATTTTGAAAAATTTTGAAAACTTAAAAAAAAAATTGGCATTAAAAACAAAATCTTCCCTATTGTGCCATCCTGGCGTTAAACGCCCAGAATGGTGCACATTCTGGCGTTTAACGCCCAAAACTCACCCCTTTTGGGCGTTAAACACCCAGCCAGGCACCCTGGCTAGCGTTTAAACGCCAGTTTTCCTTCTTCACTGGGCATTTTGAACGCCTAGCTTTTTCTATGTAATTCCTCTGCAGTATGTTCTGAATCTTTAATTCTCTGTATTATTGACTTGAAAAGACACAAATTAAAATTTTTTTTTGGATTTTTAATAATGAGGAATAATCAAAATGCAACTAAAATCAAATAAACAATGCATGCAAGACACCAAACTTAGAAGTTTGTATACTACTGACACTAACAAATTAAGAATGCATATGAGAAACAACAAAACACACAAGACAAGAGAATTTAAAGATCAGAGCAAGTAAATCATCAAGAACAACTTGAAGATCACTAAAGACACATGAAAAATGCAAGAAGAACAGAAACATGCAATTGACACCAAACTTAAAATGGGACATTAGACTCAAACAAGAAACATAGAATATTTTTGGTTTTTTTTATGATTTTGTAATTTTTTGGTTTTTTCGAAAATTAAGTGGAAAAGAAAATAAAGATATCAAAATTCTTAATGAGAATTCCAGGAATCATGCAATGTTAGTCTAAAGCTTCAGTCTAAAGGAATTAGACATGGCTAGCCAAGCTTCAGCAGGACATTGCATTCAAGAGCTAAATTAATGAAGATCAATCAGCTTTGGTGATGACGAAAACATCACCTTGAAACACTAGAATTCATTCTTAAAAATTTTGAAAAATACCTAATCTAAGCAACAAGATGAGCCGTCAGTTGTCCAAACTCAAACAATCCCCGGCAACGGCGCCATAAACTTGGTGCACGAAATTGTGATCATCAATGGCGCCATCAACATGGTACGCACAATTTTAATCTCAATTCTTTATCACAACTTCGAACAACTAACCAGCAAGTGCACTGGGTCGTCCAAGTAATAAACCTTACGCGAGTAAGGGTCGATCCCACGGAGATTGTTGGTATGAAGCAAGCTATGGTCACCTTGTAAATCTTAGTCAGGTAGATTCAAATGGTTATGAATGATATATGAATAAAGCATAAAGATAGAGATACTTATGTAATTCATTGGTGAGAATTTCAGATAAGCGAATGGAGATGCTTTGTCCCTTCCGTCTCTCTGCTTTCCTACTGTCTTCATCCAATCCTTCTTACTCATTTCCAGGGCAAGCTGTATATAGAGTTTCACCGTTGTCAGTGGCTACCTCCCATCCTCTCAGTGAAAATGTTCTACGCACCCTGTCATGGCACGGCTAATCATCTGTCAGTTCTCAATCAGGTTGGAATAGAATCCAGTGATTCTTTTGCGTCTGTCACTAACGCCCAGCCTTCAGGAGTTTGAAGCTCGTCACAGTCATTCAATCATTGAATCCTACTTAGAATACCACAGACAAGGTTTAGACCTTCCGGATTCTCTTGAATTTCGCCATCAATTCTAGCTTATACCACGAAGATTCCGATCAAGGGATCCAAGAGATAAACATTCAAGCCTTGTTTGCTTGTAAAACAGAAGTGGTTGTCAGGCACTCATTCATAAGTGAGAATGATGATGAGTGTCACATAATCATCACATTCATCATGTTCTTGGGTGAAAATGAATATCTTAGAACAAGAATAAGTTGAATTGAATAGAAGAACAATAGTAATTGCATTAATACTCGAGGTACAGCAGAGCTCCACACCTTAATCTATGGTGTGTAGAAACTCCACCATTGAGAATACATAAGAACAAGGTCTAGGCATGGCCGTGAGGCCAGCCTCCCAATGATCTAAGAACTAGATGTCCAAAGATGATCCTAAGATCTAAAGTGATCAAAAGATATAAAATACAATAGCAAAAGGTCCTATTTGTATAGAACTAGTAGCCTAGGGTTTACAGAAATGAGTAAATGACATAAAAATCCACTTCCGGGCCCACTTGGTGTGTGCTTGGGCTGAGCATTGAAGCTTTCATGTGTAGAGACTTTTCTTGGAGTTAAACGCCAGCTTTTGTGCCAGTTTGGGTGTTTAACTCCCATTCTTGTGCCAGTTCCGGCATTTAACGCTGGGCATTCTTGAGCTGATTTGGAACGCCGGTTTGGGCCATCAAATCTCGGGCAAAGTATGGACTATTATACATTTCTGGAAAGCTCAGGATGTCTACTTTTCAACGCCATTGAGAACGCACCAATTGGGCTTCTGTAGCTCCAGAAAATCCACTTTGAGTGCAGGGAGGTCAGAATTCAACAGCATCTGCAGTCCTTTTCAGCCTCTGAATCAGATTTTTGCTCAGGTCCCTCAATTTCAGCCAGAAAATACCTGAAATCATAGAAAAACACCCAAACTCATAGTAAAGTCCAGAAAAGTGAATTTTAACTAAAAACTAATAAAAATATACTAAAAACTAACTAAAACATACTGAAAACATACTGAAAATAATGCCAAAAAGCGTATAAATTATCCGCTCATCACTAACCCCTTGGATGATGAATCCAGTGATAACTCCTCTGAAATGAATTTGTGTTGTTTGCCAAAAAATTCAGGAAAATGGTGAAGTTCAAAGGCAAAGGCGGTAGCTCAGGAAAAATGAAGAAAGACCTTAGCAAAGTAACTTGTTACAACTGCAAGGAAATGGGGCATTTTAAATCTGATTGTCCCAAGTTAAAGAAAGAGGAGAAGAAAAAAGGGAGGAAGAAGAAGGGTCTGATGGCATCATGGGAAGACTTGAAAAATGACTCAGACAGTGATGAAGAATTTGAGACCAAGTCACATCCTTGTCTCATGAAAAATCATATAGATCAGGTATTCTTTCAAAACTCTGACACTGAAGACCTTCATCTTATGATAGATCACCTTTCTAAAAAAATAAGATGTTTTCTGCTTGATAATCAAGATCTTGAACAACAAATTATCATTCTTAAAGCTGAAAATAATTTTCTCATAGAAAAGCTAAGGGAGGCTGAAACTGCTTGTGATCTTGTGGAAGAAAATAAGCAGTTGAAAGCTCAACTTAGAAGTTGCAAAAGTGATCATTCAATAGTTGCATATGTAAACTATTTCAAGGAAAATGAAGAGTTGCTGAAAAAGGTTAAAAGTCTTGAAAATGACTTAGCCAAGTTTACTCAAAGTTCTGAAAATTTAAATCAAATTTTGGCTAGTCAAAAACCACTCTTTGATAAAGCTGGTTTGGGATTTTATAAATCTGATAAGAAACTTCCTTTAAAAATAGAGCTTATTCCTCTAATGACACAAGGTTTCAAGATCCCACCTACTTTAACAAAACAGCAACTCCAAGATTTTGTAGGCTATACAACCGAAACGGTCATTTTCCCGTTCAGTGTTTTTTTGGTGAAAGAATGATTGGTGATAAAGTTTACAAAGTTGTTTTTTATTACAATGATTTGGGACATAGGAGATGGTTTAAGATGAAAAGATCCAAGAAGATTTGGATACCTAAGGTCACTTGAGCTCATTTTGTAGGTATGCCTAGCATCCAAGAGGAAGGAAAATATGTGGAACATGGACAGTAGATGATCTAGGCATATGACCGGAAAGACAACCTTCTTCATAAAGCTTGATGAATATGATGGAGGACTTGTCACTTTCGGTGATGATGGTAAAGGAAAGATAGTGGCCATTGGAAAAGTTGGTAAAAGCTTTTCATCTTGTATAAATGATGGTCTTCTTGTAAATGGTTTGAAACATAATTTACTTAGTGTAAGCCAATTGTGTGACTTAGGTTTTGAAGTTATTTTTAGAAAGTTTGTGTGTTTGGTTGTTTGTAAAAAAATTAGGGATATTCTTTTTGAAGCTAAAAGATGCAACAATGTGTATGGATTAACTCTTGAGGACTTAAAAGAACAAAATGTAACATGTTTTACATCTCTTGGAGGTAAACACTATGGTTTGGTAGTGGTAGATGATTACTCTAGATTTGGTTGGGTACTTTTTCTTGCTCATAAAAATGATGCTTTCCATGCTTTCTCAACTCTTTGCAAGAAAATTCAAAATGAAAAAGATTTAAAAGTGGCCCATTTGAGAAGTGATCACGGAAAAGAATTTAAAAATCAACACTTTGAAAAATTATGTGATGACTTTGGAATTATTCATAATTTTTCATGTCCTAGAACACCTCAACAAAATGGGGTTGTTGAAAGAAGGAATAGAAGCCTTCAAGAAATGACTAGGGCTATGTTATGTGAGAATGAGGTTCCTAAATTTCTATGGGCTGAAGCTGTAAATACAGCATGCTATATTTTGAATAGGACAATAATTAGAAAAGGGTTGAAAAGAACTCCTTATGAGCTATGGAAAGGAACCCCTCCAAATCTTAAGTACTTTCATGTTTTTGGATGCAAATGTTTTGTGCTTAACAACAAAGAAAATCTTGGCAAGTTTGATCCAAAATCTTATGAAGGAATATTTGTTGGATACTCTACCACTAGCAAGGCCTATAGGATTTATCTCAAAAATCATAGAACCATAGAGGAATCCATACATGTTACTTTTTGTGATTCTAATTTAATTCTCAATACTGTGATAGATAATGATTCAGATTATGAAGAAGCTGGAACAAGCAAAGAAAATCCCAAGTCTGTCCAAAATGAAGAATCTGCCAGTCCAATTTTGTCTCATCAGAATGGAGGAGACATTTCCATTTTGTCTCCTGAGCCAGCAAGAGAAACTAAAACAGTGAGGCCCACAGAAGCTCATCAAAGCTCAGCACCTCAAAGAAAGCCTAGAGAATGGAAGTCTATGAGGGGTTATCCTCGTGACTTTATCATTGGAGATCCCTCTCAAGGTATGACAACAAGATTCTCAACCAAAAGACAATCCGAACCAAGCCATCTTGCACTCTTGTCACAAATGGAGCCCAACAATGTCAAACAAGCTCTTGAAGATCCATCATGGGTGAAAGCAATGCAAGAAGAGCTTGCTCAATTTGACAAGAATGAAGTTTGGACACTAGTACCTCATCCGGATGGTAAGAAAGTTACGGGTACTAAGTGGGTTTTTAAAAAATAAACTTGGAGAGGATGGACAAGTTGTTCATAACAAGGCTAGATTAGTGGCCCAAGGTTACGATCAAGAAGATGATATAGATTTTGATGAGTCTTTTGCTCCAGTGGCTAGAATGGAAGCAATTAGATTGCTTCTTGCCTATGCTTCCCATAAGGGTTTCAAAATGTTTCAAATGGATGTTAAATGTGCTTTCCTTAATGGCTTTAATGATAGAGAAGAGTATGTGGCTCAACCCTCCGGTTTCGAACATAAAGATTTTCCAAATCATGTTTTTAAATTATCAAAGGCCCTTGATGGCCTTAGGCAAGCTCCAAGAGCTTGGTATGAAAGGCTTAGTGCCTTCTTATTGGAAAATAAATTTCAAAGGGGTACCACGAACACAACTTTATTGATTAAAGCATCTAATGATGATATACTTCTAGTTCAAGTTTATGTGGATGATATTGTATTTGGATCGGCCAATGAGTCCTTGTGTGAAGAGTTTGGAAAACTCATGACTAGTGAGTTTGAGATGAGTTTAATGGGAGAGATAACTTTCTTTCTTGGCCTCCAAATTAAACAAACTCCTAGTGGTACTTTTATTCACCAAGGAAAGTATGCTAAAGAATTAATCAAGAAATTTGGCCTAGAAAATTCCAAACCAATGGGAACTCCAATGCATCCAAACACTAAGCTTGAAAAAGATGATAATGGGAAACATGTGGATGAAACAAGGTATAGAGGTATGATAGGATCACTCATGTATCTTACATACTATAGACCGGACATTGTTCAAAGTGTGGGTGTATGCTCAAGGTTTCAATCTCATCGAAAGGAATCCCATCTTTCGGCCGTTAAGCGCATCATTAGATATATTAAGGGAACTAGTGATTATGGCTTATGGTATCCAAAATATGATGATTTTTTTGCATTAGGGTTTTGTGATGCAGATTATGCGGGAGATAGAGTGGATAGAAGGAGCACCTCCGGCATGTGTTGCTTCCTTGGAAGCTCACTCAACATGTGGTCAAGCAAAAAACAAGCCACAGTAGCTCTATCCACAGTTGAAGTTGAATACATATCCGCTTCTGCATGTTTCTCACAATTAATTTGGTTAAAAACACAGTTGGAAGATTACAAATTAAAGATCAATAGTATACCATTGTTTTGTGATAACATGAGTGCTATAAATATTTCAAAAAATTCTGTTTTGCACTCAAGAACAAAGCACATTGAGCTCAAATATCATTTTATTAGAGAACATGTGCAAAAGGGTACTATTGATATTCAATTTGTAAAATCTGAAGATCAACTTGCTGACATTTTTACAAAACCCCTTTGTGAAAACAGATTCTGTTTACTAAGAAAAAGCTTGGAAATGATTGATCTTGTTTCTGTTGATAATTTGTGAAATTCTGATTCTGCCCTGTTTTGTCTCGTAGGAATGGACGAGATAAAAATAAGAATGAAGGAAGGGATGTGATCTAGGGGGAGGCTGCGCAAAAATTAATTTTCGTGGGCCATACCAAATCTCTTTGACCCCACCTTGACCGTTTTTACTTAGTTCATCATTTTTTTGAAAATCAAAATCTTTTTGTGGTCTTATTAAATCTAGTTGAAAGAGGCATAGTGTCAAATCAAATCTTTCCTTTCAACTAATCCCTTGATTTAAGGAAACACCACTTTTTCAAATTCTTTGAAATCCCCTGGTTATTAACCGTGCTCTTAACGGATATTAACTTCTTCCACCTTCTCTCTCCAATCCACATTTAATTCTTCCCTATCTTCCCTCCTCCCTCACTCCATTCGGTTCCTACCCAACCTCCTCATATTCAACTCCTCCATTTTCACTACCATGAAAAAGAAAACTGCCCCTAGGAAAAGCAAATGGATTCTTCTTTCTCAAAAACTGTTCACACCCCAATCTCATACACATATACACATTCATTCCACAACATCATCATCACCCTCACCTCCATCCAAACACACAGACACCATGAGAAAAAAAAGTCATAGCCAAGAAAACTTCTTCAAGAAAGAAGAAGGGAAAGGAACCTGTGAAAGAAGAAGAGGAATCACAAACATCCTCCATTCCATCACCACCGCATTCACCACCCAAGAAGCCTACTCCTGGAAAGAGTACTCAGAAGACAGACGGTTTTGCACTGCACGACACCACCGAACCTGCCAACTTGGAATCCATGGAATTCAAGAACAAGTTCAGCAAAACACATTCCCACTATGACCCTGCCAGATTCAACTCCTGCGCCTCATTTGAATTCCACAAAGATGTTCTGGAAAGGCGTCATCTCTGTCTAACCTACCTTGTCAACCTTGACAATCTCTCCAACAAAGGAATAAATGTATCTCCTCTGTTTAAATTGCTTTAATGGACTCCATTACTTCACATTCAAAAACCAGTTTACCCTGGCTTAGTCCGACGATTCTATGCCAACATGAAACTCATTGATGGCACCATCCATTCATATGTGAAGAGAGTTCACATCACTCTTGACACTGCCACCATTGGGATGGCCTTGGGATATAAAGAAGAAGGGCCGAGAGCATACATGGCCGAAAGGTGGGACTCACAAGTCGGCGTCACCTATAAGGTTATTCTTCAACACATATGTGAGAATCTCTCAGGCTTGGATGGAACTACTCCTACCCACAAGGCCCTTGGTCCCACCAACTCATTGCTTCACAGGATCATCACCCACATCTTGACTCCTCAAAGTGGCTCTCACAATAGAGTAACATATTCTGACTCTCTCATCTTATTTGCACTTGTTACCTCTACTCCTATTTCTTTCAGTTATCTTATGATCCGCCATATGTGGGACTCGGTAAGAAGCACCAAAAAGGAAAATCTGCCTTATGGTATGTTCTTAACCAGTATCTTTGAATTTTTTAAAGTTGACCTTTTGAATGAGGCAGTAGAAAACAAAGTGTCAATGGTCAAAGGTGGTGGAGCTGTTAAAGGAACCAAGAGCAAGAAATCCTTGGCTTCGGAGAATGACTATGAGAGCAGATCTGAGTCATCCAAAACCACCGAGTCCATCAAAGAAATTCTTACCAAATTTTTAACTATGTCCGAATTCATGGTCCAAGCTCACAAGGCGGCACGCAAACTAGCATATGAAAATGAAAGAGCTTGGGTGAGATGCAAGGACAAGGTCAGTTTGATATTAGAAAATTTGGAGAAGGAACTGGGATATGCAAGTGACGATGGGGTTGAGGAATCTGACCTTCATCTATCTGATGATTAATTCTCTGTTTAGTTTAGAATATTGGCTTAAGTAGGCTCAATCTGATATTATGTTTTGTTGGGTTTGATACTTTTTGATACTTTGTGATACTCTGTTATATTTTACATATTATGTTTCTTGTGTCAAACTCTTTTTGCAGGTGCTCCTTTGATGACAAAAGCGGGAGAAAGTGCTGAAAATTGAAAATGAAAACAGGGGATGAAATTCTCTTTTAAGAGTTCATGATCATCCTTATTAAAAGGATTCACCTAATGCTTGATAAAGCACACTAATAATTCTTGGTTGATTATGATTGTGATGCATTTGTTTTGATATTATGGCTGCCTGGTTGTTAATTGATTCTTGTGAAAGTCTTATCTTGATGAATATGCTTGCTACCAGTGGAATAGGAATATTCTGATTCATCTTGGTAAACATGTTTGCAGAATAAGTTATTTTTGGCAGTTCCTTTAAGCATTAAGTGTGAAAATAAATGTGAAAATTGTTGTGATCATGATGTGATTAAAAATATTTTTTTACCATAAGTATGTTGCTCTGATTTGATTGGAAAATATTTTTTAAAAATAACAACTTATGTTCAAAATTTTTTTGGTTGATTAGAGATTGAGCAGAAAATCAATTTATGATATCAAATAAGTTTTGATTATCAATCCAACTCTGCTCATAAATCAAGCATTTAGCATCATGTATTGTTACTTGAAGCTTGATTAAATGTTACAGGTTAGTACTTTCCTTGGTAAAAATGGCATATATTAAGGGGGAGCCATGTGACAATTTGAAAGGGAGAGAAATTCAAAACTCAAAGGGAGTATTCTTTACTCAATCTTAAATTTCTTTCCATTTCAATTTTAATAATGTTTGTCATCAAGGGAGAGATTGATGAGTTTGGAAAACTCTAAATTAACATTTGTGATGACTAAACATTATTAATTTAATTAATTGCAAAAATATTAATTCATATATGGTGATCAAGTTAATTTTTTCTATGCAGATTTAGCACTGGGCCGAAAATAAAAAAAATGTTGCAAGCCCAAAATACTTTATAAAAACTTTCAGCATTGATGCAAAAGTGCTTTGATTATTTGGGCTGAATTATTATTCTTATTATTGGGCCAGAATGAATCTCACTGATCCAAAGCCCAACTATGATCTATGCTAAGTGATCCAATGCTTGATCCAAAAATCCATCAGGAAAGCAAATGTTATCATTTTCCTTGTGCCTTCCAACGGATTCCATTTCTCATTAAGGATGGATTTCAAAATTTTAACTTGGTAGCATTGGAAACATAAACGAGAGAGAGAATATGAGTGACATGATTGATGTGTTTAATGCTACACGCCACTCTAGCAAGGGAAGTAAAAGCAACTCATTTTAATTAATTTGTTCAAACACACTTGATTGCTTTTCTTCACATTTTATCTTCTCTCTCATCATTTTTCTTCTCTTCTTCGGTTATTACACAGCAAACCATAGAAGCAAAACTTAGCCACCGAAATGAAGGAAGAGCACACTGAAAGACCATCTCAATGATGGCAAGAAAAAGAAAAACAAAAAGTATGCTGTGGCTGAGATTCTTATCACTTGTGGAAAGATTTTGTGATGGGATCTTAGCTTCTCCATACCAAAAATGGTTGAAGAAGATCTCGACCAGCAAGGAGGAGATTCTTGGAGGCATGGCTTGTCTCTGATTCTGCTCAACCACCACAGAAGGTAGCTAGGGTGGCTACGTGATGGAAGAGGCAAAGATTAGAGCAGATGAAGCCATCATCATCATGAAGCATCAAGGGCCAGAAATCTATCTTGGAGAGCAAGCCAAGGATAGAGCACTCGGATTGATGGAGTTTGATGACCAAGGAAGAACTAGAGGTATTTGCATGTTGGGTTTTGCATGAGTTACCTCTTCTCTCTCTCTGGCCAAACCAGTTATGGGTGAAGAAAAAGAAGTTAAGCTTGGTTTTTGTTTTAACTGTGAAGACTTCTCCTCTCTATAAAAGGGGTGAATAGTCACGGTTTGATTCAAGGAGTTAGAAGTAAGCAGTGAGAGTGCAAGGCATAGAATTCTCATAGCTACCTAAGCTTACAAATTTTCTTCTCCTTCAATGTATTCTGTTTTGTATTTTTCTGTTTAATTTTGCCATGTCTTGAGTCTCATAAAAAAAGGCAAACAGTGAGGTTTGTATGAAAAAGCCATAGAGCGGAAAAAGGCAGAGAGTGCAAAATTAAAAGAAAAAGCCATAGATGTTCTTAGAGTTCCTTTGTTCATCTATGTTGTGTTTTATGATTCTGTGAAAATCCTCTTGTAAGTTGGGTTAGCACTTTACAGTTTGTAATCAGGAAGATTATAGTGAAATTCCATCATTGTTGTGATGGAGACTGGATGTAGGCTGCACTGCACTTAGCAGCTGAACCAGGATATATCTGGGTGTAACTTTCTCTCTCTTCTACTCCATTTTTGTTTCTACTGCACAGGAGCTAAAACCAAAAATATCTCGTGCCCAGTTATGAAACAAAAATAAAAGTCTCGTGGCTAGGGACGAGACAAAAATAAAAAAGTCTCCTCAAAGACCAGAAAGTGTAATTGATAGAAAAGGGGGCTAAGATTTAACCCCCCTTCTCTTAGCCACTGAAAACCATCAAAGCGGTTTTTGGGGGAAGGTTTTGCGAGTGGGTCGCTGGAAAAATCAAACGCTTCACCTACAGGAATGGTTGGAGGAGCAGTTAGGTAGAAGAGGAAGTTGTGGACATTACATCGGTATTAGGGGAAGGTTTTTCAAGTGGGTTGTCGGAAAAATCACACCCATCACCTACAGGAAGGGTAGAGAAGAAGGAGTAGTGGACACAAGGGTAGAAGAAGCAGTAAGGTTGAAGAAGAAGCAGTTCCTTCGAACTGTATTTTGAGAGGGAGAAGAAGAAGAAGTTGTAGACATTGAAACAGTATTTGGGAAAGGTTTTGATTTTTATGGTATTTGGGGAGGAATTTGTAAAATTAATTATTTGTATATTGTACCCATTTATGTAACAGTATAAATACTTAGTTTGGTATAATATAAATACTATAAAATACAATGTAGTGTGAAAGCATTTAATGAATCAATTAATGAAAGTTTAAAAAAAATTTTGATCAATGGCTCAGATGATGACACATGTGCAAGGGTAACTTACCCACAAAATTGCCATGAATTTGGAAGAAATCACCTTTAAATCTGTATCTTATAATTCTCCTAAAATTCAAATCATTATATATTTCATACATATTAATAAAATAAAAATAAAAAAATTAAATTTAAATTTAAATTAAAAATAATAAAATCTTAAAAAAATTTAACATAAAATTACAGATAATATGATCATAAAATTCTTAATAAAATTAAAATGACACAAATAAAGATAAATAGTTTATCACTCTTCTTCTAACTTCAAATTCTTATAACATTATTATTTAAATAACAAATCTATTAAATTAATAATTTAAATAATTAATTTAGTGTTACTCTAAGTTTTGAACAAAGCACCCGTCGTAAGATATATGTTGTCCGTTCTATATGCCCTCCAAATAATTATTTAGTGCATTGAGCCAATTTTAATTAAATGCTTTATCTATTTCATAATATATATTTTCCAAATTTAAGCAAAATACGACTAAAAGAAAAACATCTTGATATAAATTAACTTCGTATAAAATGATAAAATTTAGATATAAATTAACTTCGTATAAAATTAATACGATGATTATTTAACTGCTCTAACAACGACTAATTTAGTAATATGTCGATTTTTTTTAAAAGAAAAATAAAAGAAAAATGTACCATGTTTTGCTTCCGCTGCCATTTTGGTAATAAAGAACCATGTTTTGCAATTTAACTATGTAAAAACCTAAAAATATAAGCTAATGTTATAATTAAAATCTATATAATCTTTACAAAATAAAACTTTCTTGTAGTATTTTTCTTCAAATAAACAATATTACTTTTGTTGATTTAAATTATTTTAATTAATACAAGAGTCCAATAATTTTTATTTAATTAAAGTTTAAGATTCACTTTTAAACTAGTTTTATCTATTGAATAATGAATTATTTTCCATGACATCAAAATAATAAATTATAATTTCGTGATAGTCGATAAATAAAATAGTTTCCAATTTTGAGGTTGCAATTTTTTTACATATTTATTTTGTTTATTCTCTATGAAAAAAAATTGATTGTGAAGTATAAATAAATTTTTTTTATTAGGGTTAAGTATGATTTCGGTCTCTAAGGTATAAGTCAAAAAAATTTTCGTTTCCAATTTTTTTTTACATACAAAATTATCCCTAAGGTTTAACTTAATTTTAAAATCGTCATTTTTACCAAACTTTTAATTTTCATTACTAAATTATCCTTAACAAAAAAATTATAAATTAAAAAAAAAGAGATGAGAGGGAAAAAGGGAGGATCACGCAAAGGGGAGGGGGGAAGGGAGGGAAGAAGAGGGGAAAAGGGAAAAGAGGGACGGCGCCGGCGAAGTTTGGAGCCGCCGTCGCCGTTGGGAACCAAAACCAGAGGAAGAGAGGAGACGCGAGCCTTGCCGCGAGCCCTGCCGTTTTACGCCCTCGCTGCTGGTCCTCTCTAGGGTTCTGTTTCTGATTCGTTTTGCTTCTACTTCTAATTTCTTCTACTTCTGATTTAATCTTTTACTTCTGATTCTAATTTTATTGTTCTTGTGCTTATGATTCTGATTTTGATTTCATCGTTCTTGTGCTTCTGATTCAGATTCTATTTCTTTGATCTTATTGTACGTCAATGAACGGTTATTTCTGCGTTTATTTTTGGTTCTGTTTCTGCGTTTATTTTTGTGAGAATAGCTCTTTTATTTGAGGGGCCAAAGGAGGAACGGTGGCTGTGTAAGATGGTGCCTAGGATGGCGGCAATGATGACAGTGATGAGGAGCATGGAGGAGACTATGAGTATGGGTGAGGCGCTTGCAAGTCTTTTTCTGGAAGGCTTGCTGCTCTGCCTCAACGAATCAGTTTTTTTCTTATTCTTTTTTTTCCTTGGTTGGTGTTTACAAGTGAAGAGTGAAAACAAGAAAAGAAAGTTACAATATCTCTATTTCTAGAATACGAAGAGGTATCATTGACTCACAACTCCTGTTTTTATGTTTGTTTCTGTTTCTGTTTTTGCTTCTGAAGAGAGAAGGGTATTTTAATTTAAAAGACGATTTTAAAACTACGTTAAACTTTAGAGACGATTTTACATGTAAAAAAAGTTGAAAACGAAAAAAAATTTCAATCTATACCTTAAAGACTAAAATTGTATTTAACTCTTTTTATTATTACAGTTGTAAAATATTTTGCTAATAAAGAAATTAAAGAATAAAGAGTATATTCTAACAATTGAAACTCTTTATTGAATAATCTAAAACTTATTTATATTTTTTATTATTAAATAAATTATTTTAACATATATTACAAAAAAATTCTAATTATAATTAAGAAATATTATTTTCATTTTTAACTGATATGAGTATTTCTTTTAAAAACTAGTAAAAAAATGCATAGCTTATGAAACCATTTTTTAATTTTAGTTTTAATAAAAATACTAAAAAGGTAAAAAGATTTCTCATGATTCAACAATTCAGTTTTATACTAGTGCTATAACTAAAAGTTTACAGCGTTAAAATTATCTCATTCCATCTACTGCATTAGAATTCAATTATACAATAACTAAGATATTATTAATTATCCGGGCAAATTTTTTTAACATCAATAGCCCACTAAAAGAAATCGACACGTGTCCTTCAAAAATCAAAATAACTACTCATTAAATTTGTATGAAATTTGTATAACGATAATCTTTAGAGTAAATAACCAAATTAGTTTTCGAAAGATAGTCCGATCTCTAAATCAGTTCCCAGAAGAAAAAGATAATAAAATTTGTCTCCAAAAAATTTAAAATTGATAACATTAGTCTTTCCGTCAATGTTCTGTGAATTCCGTCATTGACACCGTTAACTATTGCTTATGTAGCTGTTAGTATGGCATATCAGCATGCCAGTTTGGCGCAGAAGTGCTGGTGACAAAATATGTTTCCATATGTATGTCAAATTAGTCCTAGGTCTGTAAACCCTAATCCCTTCTTCGTCTTAAATGCCATTATTGGTGCAGCTTGAGATTGATTCTGCAGAGGCCGAAAATTCTTGACCAATTGCACGATGGGTAGCGTAGGTGGGGGTCGCAGTCGACAAGTGTCGCAATCACACAGAAGCCATGGTTTGAGCTCTTCGTTGCGGTGGCAGAGGAAGAACTCCGACCAAGTTTGCTTTTGTGGGCTGAAGACAGTGATCAAGAAGTCTGGGACAAGAGAAAATCTTGATAGATTGTTCCATGCTTGTCCAAGATATCGGGTGAGTTATGAATGTAGTCTTTTTGAAACTTCAAATTATTTGAGTTGGATTTTGACATTTTGGTACCTTGATATTGTGCAGAAGGGCAGCTACTGCAATTACTTTAGGTGGGTTAAGGACGACGAGTATGAAGGATTAGAGCACTTAGAAGAAGTTAAAATTGATACAGAAATGGAGAGTGATGATGCTTTCTTTAACCATAACATATCATGGAGAATGATGAGTTTAGAGGCTGAAGTAAAAGCACTTAGGATGCAACTGTATTTTGGATTAATAGTTGTGATTGTGGTTTTTATGATTATATGTATGTTCTTTAGTGGGAAGTGAAGCAGTTACTGTGAAAAAGATGATGTTGTGAACCTTGATAGTTTTTTGTTGTTGTGAAAATCTTGTATGTTCATGTTTCTTTACTAGTAAAAAGGTTATTTACATGTAACATTGTTGTTGATCATAACATAATGTAAGCAAATCAGAATAAGCATAATTAAAATTAAGTGAAGTAGGAATAGCATAACATCACCAATGGTGTACTAGTTTTCATTGTCTCAGATTCAAATAACAACATTGTTTTAGCATGATAATAACACAAAAGGTAGTAGCTGACAGTTGAAAGCAGTATACCATAAAGGGCTATACAAAAAACAGGGCTATTGAAGATACCACAACTACCACATTGTTTATAAATAGCAAATTTTGGCCCTGACAAAATAATAGATACTAATTGTCCTATATTTCATGTCTTCAAGTCTTGAAGTCATTCCATGTCTTTTTTTTTTTGGAGGTTTGAAACCCAGAGTTGGAACAAATGTTATGAAGCTAGCAAGTTTCTTGGCTGTTGCAGAGCTGCTACCCTTGATCGTTTCAGCAGAAACAGCAACTGGTCCTGGAGAGGCATTTCCCTTTGCCCTAGCCCTGGTGACATGGAGTTTTGGAGGCCTTCCTCTACCTCTAGTCTGCATCAAACAATTATCATCATTATCACAAATAAAAATAGCTACAAGTAACTAATACTCAATTTAAAACTGAATAGAGGATAACCTGAGTAACATTGGTTGAGGTCTGTGATTGTTGTGTTAGTAGAAGCTGAGCATGATGAGTAATAGAAATTTTAGTCTGTTCATCGTTTGGAGCAGCTGCTGTTATTGCAGGTAGTGGGCTGAGGAGTGGACTTAGGTGTGGGCTCAGGAGTGGGCTTAGGTGTGGGCTGAGGAGTGGCCTTTGCAGTAGGCTGAGGCGTGGCCTTAGGAGTGGGCTGAGTTTTGGCTCTTTTTGGCTGAGGTGATTTTTTTATTGTCTTACAGTAATCTTGGGACATTGCGTCATTGTGGTCCTTGTTCAGTATCTCTGCTTCTTCAGGGATGGTTGGCTGGTGCACGAAATTGTGATCTCTTCTTTTCACAACTCAAATAATCCCCGGTAATGAATCCAAAAACTTGGTGTTCAATACCATGGCATAAACACAACTTCGCACAACTAACCAGCAAGTGTACTGGGTCGTCCAAGTAATAAACCTTACGCGAGTAAGGGTCGATCCCACAGAGATTGTTGGTATGAAGCAAGCTATGGTCACCTTGTAAATCTCAGTCAGGCAAACTCAAATGGGTATGGTGATATACGAATAAAACATAAAGATAAAGATAGAGATACTTATGTAATTCATTGGTAGGAATTTCAGATAAGCGTATGAAGATGCTGTCCCTTCCGTCTCTCTGCTTTCCTACTGTCTTCATCCAATCCTTCTTACTCCTTTCCATGGCAAGCT
>NC_029777.3:85250712-85253259 GCF_000817695.3 Arachis duranensis
AATCTAAGGTAGAACGGAGGTGGTTGTCAGTCACACGTTCATGGGTGAGAATGATGATGAGTGTCACGGATCATCACATTCATCAAGTTGAAGAACAAGTGATATCTTAGAACAAGAACAAGCGGAATTGAATAGAAGAACAATAGTAATTGCATTAATACTCGAGGTACAGCAGAGCTCCACACCTTAATCTATGGTGTGTAGAAACTCCACCGTTGAAAATACATAAGTACAGGGTCTAGGCATGGCCGAATGGCCAGCCTCCCAATGATCTAAGATAGCATAAAATGAAGAGAGCTACCCAGATATCTCAATACAATAGTAAAAGGTCCTACTTATAGAAAACTAGTAGCCTAGGGTGTACAGAGATGAGTAGATGACATAAAAATCCACTTCCGGGTCCACTTGGTGTGTGCTTGGGCTGAGCAATGAAGCATTTTTGTGTAGAGACTCTTCTTGGAGTTAAACGCCAGCTTTTATGCCAGTTTGGGCGTTTAACTCCCAATTTGGTGCCAGTTCCGGCATTTAACGCTGGGATTTCTGAGGGTGACTTTGTATGCCGGTTTGGGCCATCAAATCTTACGCTGGGATTTCTGAGGGTGACTTTGAACGCCGGTTTGGGCCATCAAATCTTGGGCAAAGTATGGACTATCATATATTGCTGGAAAGCCCAGGATGTCTACTTTCCAACGCCGTTGAGAGCGCGCCAATTGGGCTTCTGTAGCTCCAGAAAATCCACTTCGAGTGCAGGGAGGTCAGAATCCAACAGCATCTGCAGTCCTTTTCAGTCTCTGAATCAGATTTTTGCTCAGGTCCCTCAATTTCAGCCAGAAAATACCTGAAATCACAGAAAAACACACAAACTCATAGTAAAGCCCAGAAAAGTGAATTTTAACTAAAAACTAATAAAAATATACTAAAAACTAACTAGATCATACTAAAAACATACTAAAAACAATGCCAAAAAGCGTACAAATTATCCGCTCATCATTGGCAAACATAGTACTTCATCATCATCCTCGCTTATGCAGTCAACCACGTGTGGCTTAGACACTACATGCTCAAAATAGATGTTGATGAGGTGATAATTCCTCCTGCAATCCTTAACCAATGCCAACAGATTAGTGTCATTTTCTAGCCTCCTCAAGCCATTATCCAGCAGTGTTCCAAGAATTTTCCACAAGCAATTGTTCATCTCAGTATATCTCAGCTCCTTATAGTATCCCTTCACAAAGAAAACGTCTAGAGTGTCTGAATCTACACCCATTAATACTTCAGTATTATCTGGTTCATAACACGGATAGCCTGATTCATCTGTTTGGAACTTCCCACCATGGTGAAATACAAAGGTCATAGGGGGACCTTCCATCTGAAACCAAAACAGCAACACACACAACTCATGCAAATTTTTCTCATGGAGAGGCAAAGCATATTCAACATCAACTACCAAAATGAATCTAACACACACACATGCAGCTACACAGAGCACAAACAACGTTCTCAAGAATCAAAAAACAGGATCATATCATGGATAATCACCAAAGTCCTAAGCTTGAACACAGTCTCCTAAACCCTAACATTGCAAACAGTAACAATGAATTTTCAACTATAATACAACCACATTGATCAGGAGATAAAACCACAATCACTCTCACAAAATAAGAAAAGAAAGCTAATCTACCTCTCACGCAAGGCGATGGAGTGCCCTTTTCGGTTGACCAACATCGTCGCAAACCAGTCACCAACAACTCCAGCATACTGTTGTCGTCGGTCAAGCCTGATCGTCACCGTTCAATGCTTTGTCTTCCTGGAGGAAACAACTAAGATGAAGGGATTGCAGAGGTTCTTTCTTTTTAGAAGAAGGATGTAACTAGAGAGAGAATAGGAAACAGGGATGAAAACCCAACCGTTGTAACGGGGAGGAACCAAAACGACGCCGTTTAAGACTTCGTTGACGTGTCACACTAACGGCCAGGTCAGCATACGTTCACGCCATTACTCAAACATTTGACGGAAGGACTAACGTTACTAATTTTAAATTTTTTGGGGACAAATTTTATTATCTTTTTTTCCGAGGACTGGTTTGGAGATCGGGCTATCTTTCGGGGACCAATTTAGCTATTTACTCATAATTTTTACGATAGAGTAACCCTATTTTTAAATATGCATAATTATTAATATGAATATAAACTTTACTAAATATTACAATTTAAAAAAATATATTCTCTATTATCACAATAATAATCATTAATATTATTTTTTAATAAGTAATTATATTTTAAATGATAGTATATATGTATAAACTAATTAATATGTTATTAAACTTTAAAAATTATAGTTACTTTAAAATTTAAAAAGAATAAAAAGTAAAAATTTATATAATTATTTGATTATAATCAAATTAATTGGTTCAACCAAAGATTCAAATATTGAACTAATAATTTAGTAATTTACTATTGTTAATTGACTACCGTTTACTTCTGATAACAATATATTTTGGGACATTACACCAAAAATAAAACTATATAAAAACTAAATTCCGGTTAA
>NC_029777.3:85253308-85296997 GCF_000817695.3 Arachis duranensis
TTTTATTTTAAATTATTAATTATTATACAAATCGGATACAAGCTCAAATTTTCATCATTAATTAACAAAATATAACCAATAATGAGAATAATAAAATATACAATTATCGACGTTATATTGTAAAATAATTCCATTAAAAACGTTATATAAAAATTAGTACAACGCTTTTTCGAAACGTATAATTTGTTTAGTAATTAGTTCTTCAATTTTAGATACTGTTACATTTAAAATACGTATATTAATTAAAAAAGAGATAGAGAAACTTTAAAAAAGAAATATTTTTGAGTGACTATTTTTTTTTATTTCTTCATCCTTCATTTTGATTATGAGTAAAATCGGAATAAAAAACATTAATTAATTTTATATTTTATCTTCAACAATAATATACATAAAACAAATAATTTTTTTTCGAATTTTGTGAGTTGTGAACTTGGTCAAGTAAAAGTCATTTGAGAAGAAGATAGTTCGTAGTCCCATTAATATTAGTTCTCTAGCCAATCCTAATTTAACTACATTTTGTCATTTCCCTTTTGTTGTTTAAAAAGTTAAGGGAAATACTTCAGATTAAAATAGGTTTAAATTAAACCAACTTAAATTAGTCTAATAATTAATTCACTAATTCGTTTAATAAAGTGTTAGAGATTTAAATTACATTTTGTTCATGCAACAAATTTTTTAACTAGTAACAAACTTTTAAATAGAACTTAGATTCGCGAAAAATTAAGGTATGTTTGAAAAACATGTTAAAAGAGAAAAAGCAAGTTTAGATTTTTTGAAAGTTTCAATTTTTAGTTTAACAAATTTTTTATCCATAAACACAGAAGTGATTTTGCATTCAAAATTGCGTTTACAAGAAGTAATAATTTTGAGCTTCTGTGTTTCACCAACAGGCTTTTAGCCATTAACATTTAATTTTTATTTATATTTTACCAACTTTATCCTTGATGCATGTTAGCGTATTATTTATGAAATTATTATTATTTCTGTTTATATAAACTTTATTTTTCTATTATTATTATTTTTATTTTTTAAATTATTTGTTTGACATTATACATTTTATAATTGTGATTTTTTTGTATTATTTTTGTATTATCTTTTTATAATGTAATTTATTAATCCTATTAGGTAAAATAAATTAAATAAAAAATTAATCGTAAATAATAATAAAAAAATTAAAACATACTAATAAAAAGTACTAAGAGTATTAAAAATATACTATATAAAAAATATTATAAATTTTTTTTTGATTTATTTCAATCACTACTAAAGTAAATATTTAATTTTTTTATTATTCTTAGTACTCTCTAAAATTTATATTTTGTTAGTTTTAATTAAAAATATATATATTTTTAATTTTTATTATTTTTATTTAGTATATAAATATTAATTTTATTATAAAATTAATTAATAAGATCTATTCAAATATTTAAATTAAAATAATAAGATAATATATAAAAATTATTTAAGTTGATGTCTATTTTAGTAATTTTTTTAAAAGTAATTTTGAGTAGTGTAATCAAAATAACATTTATTTTACTATAATCCATTTTGATATAAAGATTACCAAAAATAAATCACTTTTAACACAAACTTACTTTTCATAAAAATGAAGTTTGCAAAATCAATTTTATACAAACTTCAGTTTGTAAATTGTAATCCAAACACACACTTTTAATGGTTGACCTGTTGAATTGAAATATGCCATAAAAAAATTTAAATTATCCTTTTTAATAAAAAAATAAAACACCTCAACTCTTTAAATATGGAAGATGCATTGATTGATCTAAGAGAATTTTTTAAATGTAGAATAAAATTATTACTGGATGATCAAATCATTTTTTGGTAATCAAAGTTCAACTAAGTTGATTCAATAACTTAAAAATTGATAACACAAAATTTTAGTTGAAAAAGAACCAGAAAAAATGAGAAGAGCAAGAAGAAGAAAACTTAATTAAACTTTATTACAAAAATAACTTAGTCACTTAGTATTTTTTTTAAATTAATCAAAAAGTGCAAATTATAATTAAAATTTAGATGAAAAATTGTAAATTGCATATAATGTATTTTTTCAGTTAAGTATGTTTTTTTCTATTATTTTAGTTCAAAATCAAAATTGTCTCTAAGATTAAATTTTGTTTAAAATCATCATTTTTTATTTTTAAACAAAATACTCTCATATTTTTTAATTCCTTGTCTTCTCCAAAAATACCCTTCTACACTACCCTTTTTTTCAAAAGTACTCACTGAACACCCACAAAGTATTTTTAATTTTGCTCTGCCACTGTATCCAACTGACAACTTTATCGGATGTCTCCGAAGGGACAAAGTATCCCCTTTATAAGCTATCATAAACACAAAACTAAGTCACTTCACTCCTTTATAAGCTATCATAAACACAAAACAAGTCACTTCACGCACGAAATAAAACTATTTGGTAAACACACAAGTAGTTCATCCTCACTTCTCTTCCCAAATCATCTTAGCAAAATCACAAACCATAATCCGTTACAAAAAAACACAAAATTCACTTAATTCAAACACAGACCTTATGCTTACCGTTGCTGCTCTGTTTGAGGAGAGTGAGCTCAAAGAGTGCCCTAACGTCGGTACCATCGCTAGTAAGGGCGATGAAGACAGAGCCATAGGCGGAGTTGTCCTCAGAGTTCTTGCCATCAGGGGAGAAGTATATGGTCCACTGGTACCGTCCAATGTTGAAGGTCTCGCTCACTATGTGCTTCCCAACTTCGATCCCTTTCGCCAGAGAGTAACCTTTGTTATATTATTTGTTATTATTATATATTCAGTTATGGTTTCAGTAACCAATTTTCCATCCATTCTATTTGGTAGGATAAAAATTCTAAATTTGTCAACTGAAACTAGGCCAAAAAATACAATTTTTTTTTAAATGTGTAAAATTGAGTAAAAAATATTAATTAATTTTATTTTTTGCCTTCAACAATAATAAAAAAATATCTATGTCATGTTGCTAGAGGTCTCATAATACTTGACACAACTCAAACAGTTTTTCAAATTTTGTGAGTTATGACATTGGTCAAGTGAAAGTTATTTAAGAAGAAAAAAGTTTGTACTCCCATTAACACCGGCTCTCTAACCAATCCTAATTTAATTATATTTTGTCATTTTGTTGTTGAAGAAGTTAAGTGAGGTACTTCAGATTAAAATAAGTTTAAATTAAACTAACTTAGATTAGTCTAATAATTAACTTACCCATTCGCTTAAAGAAGTGTTAGGAATTTGAATTATATCTTATTCATGCAACATTTTAACGAGCGACAAACTCGAACTCAAATCTGCCATAAATTAATCGTTGATCTATTGCATTGAGACATGCTATACAAAAATTTTAAATTATCCCCTTTTTAATAGAAAAAGAAAAGAAATAAAACACCTCAACTCTTCTAAGTATGAAAGATGCATTGATTGATATAAGAGAATTTTTTAAATGTAGAATAAAATTATTATTGATGTCCTGTGATCAAATTATTTTGATAATCAACTTCAACTAAGTTAGTTTAATAGCTTAAAAATTGATAACACAGAATTTTAGTCAAGAAAGAACGAGTGAAATGAAGAGAGCAAAAATAAGAAAAAAAAAACTTAATTAAACTTTGTTACAGAAATAATTTACTCACCTAATATTTCTCTAAAATTAATGAAAAGTGCAAATTATAATTTAAAAAAAAGTGCATTACATATAATGTATTTTTTTTAGTTAAGTATGATTTTTATTTCTATTATTTTAGTCTAAAATCAAAATCGTCTATAATAATAAGCTTTATTTAAAATATATTTTTTTTAATTTTTAAACAAAATACTCTCATATTTTCCAATTTTTTATCTTTTTCCAAAAATACTCTTGTCCGCTCCCAAAAATACTCTCATATTTACTTATATGGTATTATGAGAGAGAGAGAGAAAAGTACGATTTTTTTAGAATAAGTAAAACCGGGATGAAAAATATTAATTAATTTTATTTTTTGTCTTCAACAATAATAACAAAATATCTATGTCATGTTGTTAGAGATCTCGTATAAACATAAAACAAATCAAACAGTTTTCGAATCTCGTAAATTGTGACATTGGTAAAGTAAAAAGGAAAAGAAGGTTCGTACTCCTGTTAACATTAACTTTCTAGCCAATCCCAATTTAGTTACATGTTGTCATTTCACTTATCTTGTTAGAGGTCTCATATAAACATAAAACAAATTAAACAGTTTTCGAATCTCGTAAATTGTGACATTGGTAAAGTAAAAAGAAAAAGAAGGTTCGTACTCCTGTTAACATTAACTTTCTAGCCAATCCCAATTTAGCTACATGTTGTCATTTCACTTATGTTGTTAGAGGTCTCATATAAACATAAAACAAATCAAACAGTTTCGAATCTCGTAAATTGTGACATTGGTAAAGTAAAAAGAAAAAGAAAGTTCGTACTCCTGTTAACATTAACTTTCTAGCCAATCCCAATTTAGCGGCGCCTGATTCGATGCTCCTTAAAGCTTTGGAGTATCAAAACTCTTTTTAAAGAGTTGAACAAAAATTAACATTTAATACTTATATTTTTTTCAGGTTTTTTTATTTAAAATTTCTTTGGACTAAGATTATTATTTTAATTTGGACCATTTTAAATTCATTATATTTTGGATTAATATTATTCATATTAAACAATTATAATATTTAAAAAAAGATTATTATAACATTATTATAAAAGATTTAAAAATCAAACGTGTATTAATATTAAACGAATAAATAAGACGTTTTTAATTTTAAAAGATTAAAAGTTTTTTAAAATTAAAGTTATTTAATTTGAATTAAAAATTTAATTTAATTTAAAAAAAAAATATCCTAATAAAAATTAACACCCACTTACAAGCTCAAACAATTAATCTAACAACAAATTATATAATTTTTATCTAACCATAATCTCACTTTAATTATCATTCACCTTTTTTTATTTATATTTTTCTTCATTGCAGAAATTTTTTTATTTTATTTAAAAATCAAATTCTAATTTGGATTGATATCATTTAATAAAGAGTAAAGTATTATTTTTGTCGTCAACGTTTAGGATAAGTCCTAAAATTGTCCATAACATTTAAATCGTCCTATTTAAGTTCCTACCATTTTAAAACTGGCTCAATGTTGTGCTGCCATTAGGGATTTGTTAATAGAATTGACGGCCGGACAAAATTGAGACGATTTTAAAACGTTAGGAACTTAAATAAGACATTAAAATATGAGTACATTACTTTTTTAATTTATAATTAACGATTTTAAATAGTTACTTTTTTTTAAAATCGAATAAATATAATTAATCATATAAGTATAATAATACGAATACGTTTATTTTTATCAAATTAAATTAAGTTATTAATTAAATTATATTTATTTAAATTTAAATTTTATAATTTTATAATTTAAAATTTTAAATTATGTGAATAAAATTAGATTAAATAAAAATAAAAATATACCAATACGATTTAGATCGTATTGTAATGAGTTTATGAAATTCTAAAACAAAATAAATTTTAAAAGATAAAAATAAAAAAATTGTTATGGAAAACAATAATTTTTTATTTTATTTCAATAAAAAAATTAACACTAATAAAATACTAATTAAAAAAAACGTTGCTTAATAAGTAGATATGAGAGATTAATATTTTATGATTAATTTATGGTTTTTATTTAAAAATATAATTTTATGTTAGTATTAATTTTTTCAATATTAACTTTTTAAAAAAATATAATTTGTTGGCATTAATTGTTTGATGATGTTATCAATATATAATAAAAGCTTTATTAATAGAATATCTCATAGAAAATTGTGCCAACACACATTACAATATTAATAATACAGAGGAGTTTCAAAACTCCAAACATAAAGGGAGTATTGTAACATCCACCCAATTTAGCTACATGTTGTCATTTCACTTATGTTGTTGAAGAAGTTAAGCAAAGTATTTCAAATTAAAATAGGTTTAAATTAAACCAACATAGATTAATTTTAATTCGTTAATTTGCTTAAAAAAGTGTTATGAATTTGAATTACACCTTATATATGCAACAATATTTTAACCAGCGAAAAACTCAAACTTAGATTTACGGTAAATTAATCGTTGACCTATTGAATTGAGATATGCCATAAAAAAAGTTTAATTATTTTTTAATAGAAAAAAGAAGAAATGAAATACCTCAACTCCTTTTAAGTATAGAAGATGCATTGATTGATCTAAGAAAATTTTTTAAATATAAAATAAAATTATTATTGGTGTTTCATGATCAAATCATTTTGGTAATTAAGTTCAACTAAATTAGTACAATAGCTTAAAAATTGATAACACGAAATTTTAGTTGAAAAATAACGAAAAAAATGAGAAGAGCGAGAAAGAGAAGAAGAAAACTTAATCAAATTTTGTTACAAAAATAACTTATTCACCTAACATTTTTTTAAAACTAATGAAGAGTGTATAATTAAAATTTAGAAAGAAAAAAAGTGCATTGCATGTAATGTATTTTTTTAGTTAAGTACAATTTTTGTTTTTATTGTTTTAATCTAAAATCAAAATCGTCTCTAACATTAAGTTTTATTTAAAATATCATTTTTTTAATTTTTAAACAAAACTCATATTTCTCAATTCTTTATCTTTCCCCAAAAATACCCTTGTCCGCTATCATCTTTTTCAAAAGTACTTACTCGACTGTCAAAAAATATTTTTAACTCTATGTCACTATATCCAACTCACAATTCTATTATATTATTTGTTATTATTATATTCTCAGTTGTGGATTTCACTCTCTAATTTTTCATCCCTTCCATTTGGTAGAATGAAAAACCTAAATTTGTCATTAACAAACGGTGTCAATATTTGTGTTCTTTGCTTATATGACATTATGAAAGAGAAAAAAAAGTACAATGTTTTTTAAATGAGTAAAATCAGGATAAAAAATATTAATTAATTTTATCTTTTGTCTTCAACAATAACAAGGATATATCTATGCCATATTGCTAGAGGTCTCATGTATACATAAAACAAATTAAACAGTTTTCGAATCTTGTCGGTTCGTGACATTGGTCAAGTAAAAGTTATTTGAGAAGAAGAGGGTTCGTGCTTCTATTAACATTGGATCTCTAGTCAATACCAATTTAATTACATTTTGTCATCTCGCTTTTGTTGTTGAAAAAGTTAAGCAAAATACTTCAAATTAAAATAGGTTTAAATTAAATTAACTTAGATTAGTCTAATAGTTAACTCACTAATTCGCTTAACGAAATGTTAGGAATCTGAATTACACGTAGCCAGCAACAAATTAAACACTTGAATTAAGATTCGTGATAAATTAATATACCACAAAAAAAGTTGTAAATTATTTTTTTAATAGAAAAAAAAATAAAACACCTCAACTTGTTTACATTATATTTGGTTTGATGGAGAATGAATGGAAAGAAAATGAATGAAAAGAAAATGGATGAAAAATGATATTTTTCTTTGTTTGGTTATCAAAGAAAATAAGAAAGAAAGAAAATTTTTATGTGGTCCCACTAAAAATTTTTCCATCACAAGCAAGCAAACAAGAAGAAAAATGTTATAATTTTGAAATTATAATATTTTATAATATTTATAAAATATAATAAAACATGAATAAATAAAAATATTTATACTTTATTTTATGATAAGGGTATTAATATAATTTTATACTATTATAATTTTCTTTCTCCTCACTTTTCTTTTCATTCAAACAAAAAAAATTAAAATAACAAAAAAATAGACAGAGAGAGGGGGAGGGAGACGAGGGTAGAGTTTTCGAAGGCACAAGGATAGCGGATGGCGAAGGTAACAGAGAGAGGGTGGAGATTCAGGTCTCAAGGTTGGCAAATGAGTCTTGGAAAAGGGAAGAACGTCATGGAGGCCGGGAAAGGGTCTGGCAGGTCCAATGATAAGGCCTCTGCGGGAGATATTGGGCAAGCTACACCACAGGGTATAGAAGATGCAGAGAAAAGGGCAAAGGGCAAGGAACCTCTTAAGGTGTCCTTCAGAGACAAGGTTGTGGGAGAAATCCCAGCTAGAGTTTCTCATGTGGCGGATGCTCTAGATGTGGATAGGATGGCTACGATCAAAGACGGGGAGATCCTTAGCGTGGAATTCACAGAGGAAGCTAGGGAGATTCTCTCTGCCCCATCTAGGGATGCCATCATCATCAAAGTTCTTGGCAAATCTTTCAACTATACTGCTATCACACACAAGTTGAGAGGAGTCTGGAGAACCAAAGGTGGCTATGACATTTTGGATGTTGGTTTTGGTTATTTCCTCATCAAGTTTGACTTATGGGAGGATAGAGATAGAGTTCTTCTGGGCGGCCCGCGGATGATAGCAGGAAACTATGTGACGGTAAAGCCGTGGTGCCCTTCTTTCCGTCCGTGTGAGGATTCCTTTGGATCCACTTTAGTTTGGATAAGAATCACCGGACTTAGCATATGGTATTATAGGGAGAAGGCTATCTTAAACATAGCGAGAGCAGTGGGAAAGCCGATTAAGGTTGATTTAGCCACCAAGTCAACTGAGCGTGAAAAACATGCAAGGGCCTGCATCCAAATCAATCTCGGCCAACCTGTGATACGCAAGATTCTGGTTGATGGCTTTGAATACGCTATAGAATATGAGAACCTGCATCTCATTTGCGAAAAATGCAATTGCTTTGGGCATGTGACCCGGGGTTGTGGGAAGACAAAGGAGGAGGAAGAGACTTTACCGGTGGAAAAGATCGTTGCGCCGGCACGGAGGAAATAGGATGGGGAAGAAGACGAGCCATCAGCAACCACCACGGTTAAATCGGCGGAGAAAATGGTGCACCAGAATTTTGCATTTGAAAATGCATGAGTCAATGCTGCGTTGAATGTGGAACAAGTGAATCTTGTGCAGGGAACGTTGCATGAGATTTCGGAAGATATTAATGCACCTATTGATAGAGAATGGACTACGGTTACCAAAAAAGGGAAAGCTAAGAGAGTCTCAAAAAAAGGCTTTATTCTTAGAAGGCCCAATGTTGATATGAAACCAACATGGGTTGGTAAGGCCCATTATTAGCTAATAGAGAGGTCAAGAAGCCTGCTCCAATAGACAAGGCAACACGCACATAGAAACCTTCCTTTCTTGGGAGCTTTTTGAGAGTGAGCAAAGGGAGCGTGGCACCTATTTTCTCGACACCGAACATTAATTTGAACCACAAGAGAAGGAGACCTCCCTCTCTGCAGAGTTCACCGCCCGATCATGTCGGTGGAGACAAGAAAGATGAGACCAAGTAGGAAGGTAGTGCTGTTCTGGAGGGAACTGGCAGGATGGGAGACAGAGGACCCTCGATGTGAGAGGTGGGAGTCGCCGTTCCATCATCAAGCTAGGTTTTTATGGTTAGTGATTTTATGAACTTGATCAGTTGGAACGGGAGAGGAGTATCAAACAAGATGGCTCGAGTTCACTGCAAAGAATTGGTAAGACGATTTAATCATGCTTATGTTATTCTTGTAGAGACACATGTTGCGTTTAGTTCTATGAAATTTTTTTGGGAAAGCTTGGGTTTTCTTCCGATTGGAATAGTGGAAGCTAGTGGGCATAAAGGAGGTATATGATTTTTGTCATCTGATGTTAAAGCTAAATGTAGAGTGATTGCTACCATGGAACAATGTCTTACTATAGAAATTGTTAGCGGAGGTAGGAGTTGGGTTTGTAGTGTGGTTTATGGTAGTCCTTAACCGGCGACCCGAAGGGATCTGTGGAATCATCTCTTAGCTCTTGGAGTTTCTGTTCAGGTTCCCTGGCTTGTCACCAAAGATTTTAATGAAATTCTGAGTTCTCAGGAGGTGAAAGGGGCCTCTACAATGCTAATCGTAGCAATTACTTCTCTAATGTGCTGGATACTTGGAATTTGTTTGATCTGGCAACAGTGGGAAGAAAGTTTACCTGGTTCAGGAGGGTCCAGGGTAACAAGAAAGTCACTAAGAAATTGGACAAAGCGTGTAATAACAGTAGTTGGAGGTTCATATTTCCTGAAGCATTCACAGAGGTGCTGAGTCGATTGCATTCGAATCATTGCCCTTTGCTTATTAGATGCTTGGGAGCCCCAGCCAAAAAAAGTGGAAGGCCGTTCAGATTCCAGGCTGCATAGGCCACTCACCCTTCCTATAAGGGTGTTATCCATCAAGCTTGGAAAGGTACTTGCACCCACCTTCACGGCAAGCTTTGGAGAGTCCAACATGCTTCGCAAGATTTTAATTCTCGTGTTTTTAGGAACATTTTTTTCAAGAAAAGAAATCTTGAAAGCAAGCTCGATGATTTGCAAAGAAGATTGGAATCTAGTGACGAGGCTGCTCTTAAAAAGAAGAAATGTAGGTACAGGGAGGAATATAACTTGGTCCTAGCCCAGGAGAAAATGCTCTGGTTTCAGAAGTTCCAGGAGCAATGGGTAAGATTTGGTGACAAAAATACGAAGTTTTTTCATATGCAGACTATTATTAGACAGAAAGCAAACAAAATTCATGGGCTCTTTTTGAGTGATGGGGTCCTGGTCCTCTGATTCGAAACTTCTCCAGAAGGAGGCGTTGGCATTTTATAAAACTCTTTTGTTCCACTGAACCGGTGGAGGTGGACTGTTTGGGAGATTTTCCAAAGCCCTCACTTAGCCGTGAGGCTTGTGAGAATCTCCTAAAGCCAGTCACGTTGTTGGAAGTTAAAGCAGCAGTGGATAGTATGAGTTCTCTCAAAGCCCCGGGGCCAGATGGGTTTCAAGCGTACTTCTTCAAAGAATTTTGGGATGTTGTTGGGAAGGATGTGTGAGATTTAGTTCGAAAGGTTTTTCAAGGGGAGGCAATTAATCCAGCTATGTTGGAAACGCTTATTGTGCTTATCCCTAAGGTTGACGTTCCAAGCAGAATGAAGGATTTTCGACCCATCAGTCTTTGCAACATCGTATACAAGATTGTAACTAAGGTGTTGGTAAGCCGTGTTAGACCTTACTTAGCAGACTTTATCAGTCCGAATCAGGGAGGGTTTATTCTTGGAAGAGGAACTCCTAATAATATCATTGTGGCAAAAGAAGTACTTCATTTCTTGAAGAAAACTAAGTCAAAGAAGGGGGCTATGACTTTCAAGATAGATTTAGAGAAGGCTTATGACAGGGTCGATTGAAAGTTTTTAGAATTTACTTTGAAAAACTTTAGCTTTCCTAGCTCTATTATAAATCTCGTTATGAGGTGTATTCAAGCATCCTCTCTTTCGATTCTGTGGAATGGGAACAGGTTAGAAGGTTTCCAACCTAGAAGAGGGCTCCGGCAGGGGGATCCCATGTTGCCATACCTTTTCGTTCTTTGTATGGAGATGCTAGCATGCTTTATTTCACACCAAGTTGAGTTAGGGGTGTGGGACCCGGTTGATTTCTCATGGAGAGGGCCGAGAATTTCGCATCTAATGTTTGCTGATGATCTCCTCCTATTTTGTAAAGCTAGTAAAACCCAGATTCAACAAGTCATGCATTCTTTGAACTTGTTCTGCAAGGCCTCTAGCCTGAAAGTGAACTTAGATAAATCGAAAGCTATCTACTCCAAGAATGTGCCTAATAGACGAAGGGAGATGCTGGCTGGTGTGTCGTCAATCCGTTTTGCTCATGACTTGGGTAGGTATTTGGGGGTTAATCTCAACCACCCGCGAGCCTCTAGAACAGCTTGCTTAGAGTTGGTGGAGAAAATTAGAAGTAGATTGTCTAACTGAAAAGGACGTCTCCTGAATAGGGCTGGCAGACTTTGTCTTATAAAGTCCATGGCATCTTCCCTCCCTATCTACCATATGCAAGTTGAGCTCTTTCCCAATAAGGTTAGTTCCAAGATTGACTCTATCCTGCGTAATTTCTTATGGAAAGGTAAGACGGATGAGCGGGGCTTGAATTTGGTGAAGTGGAGTACAGTGGTAACTCCCAAAAGATATGGGAGACTAGGTATTCGGGATACTCGAAGTGTTAATATGGCTCTTCTTGGTAAATTGGTTTGGCAGATCTTTCACGAAAGAAACAAGCTTTGGGTGCTCATTATACTTGTGAAATATATGCAAGGAAATAAGTCTTTGGAGCTAGTTTGCCCTATGCATGCTTCGGAAATTTGGCACACCATCACAAAAGTTACTAGAAGATTAAAACAGAATTTTGTGTGCTGTACAGGCCCTCTAACTCAGTTTCTTTGGTATCATTCCTGGAGGCCTTTAGGAGCTCTTGCTCAGGATGTTCTCTTTGTGCATATCTCAGATACAGTTCTCTCGCTTGGCGATGTATGGTTTGGGGGTGGCTGACACTTGGAGGGGCTTTATATGGTTCTACCAGAGTCTTTGAAGCTAGATATCACGTCTCATCATCCATCTCTGCTGGAAGCGGCTGAACCCAACTGGTATTGGGGATTGAATGACACTATGATTTACACCACACGGAGTGGTTATGAGTGGCTGCTAGGGCAGAAGGTTCAGTGGGATGCTAATGAGTCTTGGTTATGGCTATGGCGTATGAATATCCTAGAGAAGGTTAAGGGACTAATTTGGCTTTGTTTACATAATGCTATTCCCACTGCTAGCTTTCGTAGCAGCAGAAACTTGATTATCATGGATATATGTCCCAGGTGCAACGAGGCGTCAGAAACTGCAGAACATTGCCTCAGATTTTGTACTAAAGCTCAGCTTATTTGGAAACGTCTAGAGGTGGAAATGAGTAGAAGGAATGCCTTTTTGGAGTTCCGGGCTTGGATTCGGGTTAATCTTAGAGCAACGAAAGCTATCTTTGCAGCAGGATTCTGGTGGATCTGGAGAGATAGAAACAATGATATCTTCAATCCAAATGATAGTTGGAGCATGAAAAAGGTCATCATGCTTGCTAGACACTCAGCGGCTGAATATGGTATTGTTAAGTGTACTAATCAGGTTTCCTCCCATCCTTCTTTGATTGATTCCTGGTGTCCCCCTCCCTTACATGTTGTGAAACCTAATTGTGATGCAAGCCTCTTTGAGCAACAACATCTTGCTAGTTTTGGGTGCGTCCTTAGGAATGATTTTGGTAAGTGGCTGTTAAGCTGCTCGGCAAGCATTCCAACAGGTTCGATCACTTGGTGTGAGCTTTATGCCATTTGGAGGGGTCTTTGTTTAGCCTGGGACTGTGGAGATAATGAGATCATTTGTGAAACAGATTGCTTGGAGGCTTATCTTTTAATCATCAAAGATTTTGCGGGGATGCCAAGGGATTATAATGATCTTCTTCTAAAGATTGCTGAGATGATGCAATGGAATTAGGTGGTTCATGTCCATTTGATCCAAAGAACAACGAACACAGCTGCTGATCTTCTAGCTAGGACAACGACTCGTCATAGTCTTCCTTATATAGAATACCTTGTTCCTAGTCTTGTTGTTCAAGAGATAATTAGGAAAGAGATGTCCTCTCCAACTTAATTGCTCTTGGTGTTTTCTTTCTCAGTCACAAAAAAAAAACAAAGAAAAATTTTCTCTTTATTTTCTTTCCATCTATTTTCTATTCATTCAAACAACATACAAATAACTCAACTTTTCCTTTCATTTTCTTTCTTCTTTTTTTTTCTTTCATTTTTTTTCTTTTCATTTTCTTTCCAACATCCAAACAAAGTGTTAAGTATGAAAGATGTATTGATTGATCTAAGAAAATTTTTAGATGTAGAATAAAATTATTACTAATATTTTCATAATCAAATTATTTTAGTAATCAAGTTCAACTAAGTTGGTTCAATAGTTTAAGAATTGATAACACAAAATTTTAATTGAAAAAAAAAAGAGAAGAGCAAGAAAAAGAAAAAAACTTAATTTTGTTACAAAAATAACTTGTTCATTTAGTATTTTTCTAAAACAAATTGAAAAGTGCAAATTATAATTTAAATTTAAAAAGAAAGAATGTGCATTGTATATAATGTATTTTTTTTAGTTAAATACTATTTTTATTTCTATTTTTTAGCCCAAAATTAAATTGATCTCTAAAATTAAATTTTATTTAAAATCATTTTTCTAATTTATCACAACTCTATTATATTATTTGTTATTATTATATTCTCAATTGTGGGTTTGTTATATTATTTGTTAATTGTTATTATTATATTCTCAATGGTAGGTTTCACTAACCAATTTTCTATCCCTTCCATTTGGTACTCGAAACTGTGTCAATATTTGTGTTCTTCACTTAGATGGCATTATGAGAGAGAGAAAAGTATGATATTTTTTTTTAAATAAAGTATCGTTTTTGTCTTCAATGTTTGGAGTAAATCTTAAAATTGTCCCTAATGTTTCAATCATCCTATTTAAGTCTTTAACGTTTTAAAATCGTCTCAATTTTGTCCCGCTGTCAATTCTGTTATTGAGACGATTTTGAAACGTTAGGGACTTAGATAGAATGAAAATATTGGGGATAAAAAACGATACATAGAAATAAATTTTAATTTTATCTTTTAATAATATCAATTTTTTTACTGTATATAATATTCAATTATTTTTTAATCGAGTAAAGTATTGTTTTTGTCCCCAACGTTTGGGGTAAATCTCAAAATTGTCCCTAACGTTTCAATCGTCCTATTTACGTCCCTAACGTTTTAAAATTGACTCAATGTTGTCCTGCCGTTAGGGATCCGTTAATAAAATTAACGGCGGGACAAAATTGAGACGATTTTGAAACGTTAGTGACGTAAATAGGACTAAAATGTTAGGGACAAAAACGATACATAGAAATAAATTTTAATTTTATTCTTCAATAATATCAATTTGTTACTGTACATAGTATTCAATTATTTTTAATCATATTTACACTTAATCACCTTATTTTCATTCTAAATAAATTTATTTTTTTAATTTTACACTTAAAGTAATGTATTTTTTATAAATAAATAAATTTTACACTTTTATTCTAAATAAATAATATAATGTGATTAGAATGAAAGTGTAAAACTATAAAAAAAATAAGTAATGTGATTAAGTAATGAAAGTAAAATTACATTATTTATTTAGAATGAAAGTATAAAATTTATTTATTTATAAAAAAATTATATTACTTTAAGCGTAAAATTATAAAAAAATTAATTTATTTAGAATAAAAATAAGGTGATTAAGTGTAAATATGATTAAAAATAATTGAATACTATGTATAATAAAAAATTGATATTATTGAAGAATAAAATTAAAATTTATTTTTATGTATCGTTTTTGTCCCTAACGTTTTAGTCCTATTTACGTCCCTAACATTTCAAAATCATCTCAATTTTGTCCCGCCGTTAATTTTATTAACGGATCCCTAACGGCAGGACAACATTGAGTCAATTTTAAAACGTTAGGGACGTAAATAGGATGATTGAAACGTTAGGGACAATTTTGAGATTTACCCCAAACGTTGGGGACAAAAACAATACTTTACTCTTTTTTAATCACATCTAAATAAATTACACTTAATCACACTACTTTTATTCTAAATAAAATTTTTTATATTTTTATATTAACTTATAACTTTAAGTGTAAAATTACAAAAAAAAATAAATTTATTTAGAATGAAAGTAATGTGATTAAGTGTAATTTACTTAGATGTGATTAAAAAATAATTGAATACTATATATAGTAAAAAATTGATATTATTGAAGGATAAAACTAAAATTTATTTCTATGTATCGTTTTTGTCCTCAACGTTTTGGTCCTATTTAAGTCCCTAAAGTTTTAAAATTGTCTCAATTTTGTTCTACCGTCAATTCTATTAACAAATCTCTAACAACAGGACAACATTGAGTCAATTTTAAAACGTCAGGGACTTAAATAGGACGATTGAAACGTTAGGGACAATTTTAGTACTTATTCCAAATATTGGAGACAAAAACAATAATTTATTTTTTTTATTTTTTATTTTTGAAAAGATAGTAAAAAAATGATATTTTTGAAAAAATGAGAAATTAGAGAAGATGAGGTTAAAAGATTATTTTAAAATAAAATTTAACATTAGGAACGATTTTAAATGTAAAAAATTTTAGAAACGATTTTAATTTTTGGCCAAAATTATATATACCAAAATCATACTTAATTTTTTTCTCCATTATTACAAAAAATAATTTACCCTTTTCATTGGAAAATGCTATGCACAAATGACCTTATTCTAACTATATAAAAGGTATTTATCATTTTATTGTGATGTTCATATTTTTCTTTTATAAACAAGATCCAAAATACTAAATGGTCTAGAACAAATATCGGGTGCAACGAACACGATTTCAAAGCAATTGTTCCACTAATAAATGTATGTTTTATGTAAACAAATTCTCTTCCCCCTTGCTCGAAATTTGAAAACCTACATTGTATGATTTTTAAAGCACTCATTACGGCTAAATTTTTTTATTATGGATGAAGCCTTTGTGCAATTCAATAATATTGGCTTTGTATGTGGTTTTTTTTGGTGTGAAAATAAGTAATTGGACCCTTCGATTATTTTGAATGGAATTTTCAATTTTTTTAATATAAAATTGGAGGATCCGATTTTTTTGTTGTAACATTTTTTTAAATTTGTGTAAGTTCCCAGTTCACAAATTGGAGAGATTTGTGTACTTCAATTTCTTTAACTTTTTAAACACAAATCAAAAATCGAGTACAAAAATTAGTTTGATTTGTATACCTCTAAAAAATCAAACGATTCAATTTCTACTCCCTAAATTAAATCGTTCCACATTTAAGAAAAACAACAAAGCAGTCCACAATTTAAAAAAATACCGTTATTAATCAAATATTAAAAAGAAAAAATTCACTCGTTACAACTGTATTTCTAATTTAAATGGAATGGCAGATCACCTAACTAGGGACAGCAATGGAGCCGAGTGGGACGGATATTTAAATATCCATACTCGTCCCAAACACTAGTGCATTGATTCATTTTCCTTCCGATTACCTACAGGTATCTTAATTTTTTATCCTATACCCAAATCCACAAGTATTCTGTCCCACCCACCCTGCCTCGCCTCGAAATCTAATTGATTTATGGTTTTTCTCTTTAAAAAAATTTATAACATAAAGATAAAAAATTAAACTAAATTAATCAATAAAATTCCAAACATAATTAAATACTTCAAAAACATAATTAAGTATAAAGATAATTTTAAATTGTTCAGAAACATGTACATATATACATACCGGGCGGCCGGGCCGGGCGGGACAAGACGGGTAATGAGACGGGACAATCATTACTCATCCGCCCTATATCCAAACAGAAATAAACAAGTCTTATCCAAACCCACCCCATACCCAGTCAATGGTTAAAAATACCTGTCCCGTTTGAAACGGGTCGAGGTGAGTCAGCTCGGGTCGATCTAAATTGCCATCCACAACTCTTACAAATTATTTTGGTCGCTTCAGCCTTCATACTACTACTATAATACTATTTATTGTCAGGTCTTGCAAACTATTCCTGCGGTCCTACGTTATAAACACGCCTAAAAGGTATAGTTTGTGTTCATGCTCTTTACCCTCTTTCTTTCTTTCGTTACTATTTATTTATTTTTATAAATAAAGCAATAAAGTCTTATTCCTATAAGTGGAATAGACTACATATAGAAGAAAACTTCAAACGACCCAACGTTAATCAATACATTTTCTTTTTTTCCTTCATCTAGTTCATATATAAACAACGAGAACAACAGTTGAAGCACTGCATGTTATAAAATTATGCAGTGCAAGGTTTTATGAATTTTCAAATGTATAACATTCATTCCAAACTTCTCAAATCTTTCTCATAAAAACTACCAAACAAGCACATAGGCAAGCGAAAAAAAAATGTGGTGCATACAAATAAGATGCGAACTTCCATACCTTATATATCGTTGCATAAGACATTATCTCCACTTAGATTAGGTTCAAACTCCGTCAAGTGGTAATCAGAGTGAGAATCAACGCAGAGTTCCACACTTTATACAGACACATAACACTCCTTTTGTCAAATAGGCATCAAGCCAAAAGGCTGCCTAAATCGTTGGAGCCATTTTCTTCCCAAGCATCAATGTCAAAAATTCCAAGTTATATTAAGAAGCAACAAATGAGACTGTTTTGCCTGAATATTATACAGACACTGAATTGTTCCAACAGGAACAACAGCAGACTAAGCTTTTCTAAAATTCACTATTCCCTAAAAGCAGTTGCCAAAAAGAACAACATATTCATCTAATTTCCGCCAGTTTCCAAACATTAGCATCATATCTCTCCGAGATAGATCTGCTTGTCGCTACTGCAAGATCCAATAATAGGTTCGTTAGGGTGAAACACACACTCATTAACAGATCCATTGTGCCCAGGAAGCTTATACAAGATGCGTCGCGAAGTGGTATCCCATATATAAACCATTCGATCCGAACTCCCTGCTGTGACCTTGCTTCCATCGGATGACCAATTGCACTTCAACAAGTTCTTTTCAAAGTTGTGTTGGTGCCCTTCCAACACCTTTACACAGCGATTTTGGGGGGCATATGGGCGCATATCCCAAATGCAGAGCTTGCAATCCATGCCATTAGTTAGAAGGTAAGAACCATCAGGACTCAACTGCATGCCAGTAATCATATCTTGATGACCTTGAAGTGTCATGATAACTTCACCCTTACGCAAATCCCATACCTTGACATCATTATCAATACCACCGGTATAGATCTTATCTGATGCATCGGAGAAGCTAACAGCTGTAATCTGGTATTTATCTGGGAATGTTTGGATGGAACCCCTTTGACGCATATCCCATAGTTTAGCAGTTCCATCGTCTGATCCGCTGACAACAAGAGGTGGACCCCTCCGCGAAGGACAACATGAATTGACATATGAAAGATGCTCTACCATCTTTTTAACTTGTTTTCCTGTTTCCACATCCCAAGCCCTCAGAGTTTTATCAGGGCTGGCAGAAACTATCTGAGTTCCATCTGTAGTCCAATGAAGGTCTAAAACTGCATTTTTGTGACCCTTTAGAACCATAAAGTTCTTGCATTCCCCATACGTATTCCAGAGGAAAATCTCTCTGTCGTGAGATCCAGACGCAATGACTGATCCTGATGGATTGAACTTCATGGTATAGATAGCACTCTGGTGACCTGTCAGCAACATGATTGGCGATTCCAAACTTGATGTCCGCTTCTTTCCATTTGGTCCAGGAACTTGAGGACCACTGTATGGAACAGTAGACCATTCCATTGGCTTTGGACCAACAACTGACAAAGCATTTTCACCTTCAGAAGGGAAGCCTTGCATATTGACTGTTGCTTAGAATTCAAATTCAACTTCAATTTCTATACACACTGCAGTGTCCAACACTTAAATAGAATCAGGAGAGAGAGAGCAGAAAGATCTTAAAAACACTAAGAGTCAGAAGCTGAATAACACAGTTGCATAGCCATTAGCCAGTGTAGGTTCATAAAACAATAACCTATCCAGACCCCTAGCCCACCATCAATACCCTAAAAAATGAATGAAAAAGAATAACAAATCAATGTCAAGATAAAGCAAAAGTGAAAAATAAAATAACATATACGTGAATAACATATTCACCAATCATTACATGAACATTAAACAAAAGAGAAAAGAGCATATTGAAGACACATCAACCTATAAATAACAAAATAAAAGGAAACAACATATTAAGGTCACACACGAGCACACTTGCTCCTCAAATTTACCAAAGATGAGATGCATGCGTATATTCCACAACATTAAAAATATAAACAATCTGATCATCTTGGTCCATCATACAAAATGACAAAAAAGTAGAGGCACGCATAAACTGCATGATTCAGGATGAGTAAATGAAGTGGTTATGATAGGAACAGGTTTGGACGGGTTTATAGGAGGAGATAAGGAGTAGATAAGCTGAATTTTCATTACTTAATTCATAATTGTTGCTGGTTGGCTGCTGGTTGGCTCTTTTAAGCTAGTTTAGCAGGTTAGGAGCAGTAGTTCTAGGCTTAACTGCTACTTATAAATACTTGGGCTTAGTTAGTTCTAGTTAGTTAGAAAAATCTATTTTGCTGTTAGTTCAGGAGAGGGAACTCTCTCCAGAGTTGGTTAGATCTAACAGTATACTTCAATTAGGGATTGTGATTTACAATCCCTAGTTCATCACTAAAATCCCCTAATTTCTGCTAGATCCTATCAACTGGTATTCAGAGCTCTTGGATCCTGGAAGTGAATGGTGCGGTCGAGATCGAAAAGAATGGAAGCACAATTTGATTCAATGGAGTCTCACATGGAAGAAATGTTCAGAGCAATGCAAGAGGCGCTTCATTGATTGGATGCGTGTGTTGAAGCAAGTGAGAACCACATTGCAGAGCGGCACAATTACAGTCCACAAGCGGATCGCTGCACTCGCACAGTTCTGGATCGCAGGGGAATCAGAGCTTCAAAGCGCGCGAACAATGGCAGAAGCTGGAACTTCCGATTTTCCGCGGCGATGATGCAATGGTATGGAATACTATGGATCAACCGGATTGAGCAATTTTTCTTGCTTAGAGCAGTCCCGGAGGAGGAGTGGCTGTCCGTGGCGGCAATTGCGATGGAAGGCTGCACAGTCACGTGGCTACGGGGTGGGAGACAACAGCGCCATTAAAGCAATGGCCTTTCCTTAAGGATGCATTAGTGCATCGATTCCAACCGGAGGTGCTGATAAGTCAGTATCAATCTTTGTTGAAGTTGAAACAGCTGACTTCGGTAAGGGATTACCGCAATCAATTTGAGATGTACATAGGTCCCTTGCGCGGGATCGATCCGAATTTCTTGATCGGTCTTTATCGGTCTGTTCTTGAACAGGCTGAAACTGGAGTTTTGTGAGGAGTGCAAGTTGTTCCCGTTTCAAACGCTGGATGAATTGATGGTGTTGGCGCAGAAGGTTGAGAACCGTACCATGGCACTGCGAGCAGCTCCTGGCCGCAGTGGGGGCAAACCGATGACTCAGTGTGTCTTAACGACCAAAACAGCACTAGCAGCAGCAGCAGCGTCAGGACCAGCAAGTAAGGGTGGGGAATCCGTGGTTCCGGCAAAACGGAGGGGAGTGCGCCACCTTAGCAATGAAGACTACAAAGCTAAACAGGCGAGGGGTGTGTGTTTCTTTTGTGACGAACCGTATTCAGCGGAGCATGTATGCAAGAACAAGGAGTTCAAGCTACTGATCACGGAACCAGAGGCTGAGGAAGGGAACTGGTTGGAGCACAAGGCTGTTCCGGACACAATAGAGCAGCTGGAGCTCAAACTTTACATGCTCCAATTGCCACCATAGGTCATTCAAGGCATGGGCTGAGGTGAAGGGGTGTCAAGTGAGGGTGCTGGTGGATTGTGGGGCCTCGGATAACTCTGTAGCATCGAAAAATTGCAGCAGAATTGGGGCTGGGGCGGCGATTTTTTCCAAGCTTGATTTGAAGTTCAGGTATCATCAAATTAGGATGTGCGATGAGGTCATTCACAAAACTACCTTCCGGACGCATGAGGGACACTACAAGTTCTTGCTACTGCCCTTTGGCCTAACCAATGCACGAAGTTCCTTTCAAGCATTGATGAATGACATCCTTAACATGCTACTTCGGAAGTTCGTGTTAGTCTTCTTCGATGACATCTTAATCTACAGCCGGGACGTTGAGAGTCGTGCCAATCACTTGCAGCAACTATTTTGCATTCTCATCACCAATCAGCTTGTGTTAAATGCCAAGAAGTGTACTTTTGCGGTGGATTTAATACAGTATTTGGGCCACATAGTCTCGGCTGAAGGGGGGGCTGCAAACCCTAGCAAAACAGCAGCCATGCTTGCTTGGCCAGTCCCTAGAGGCTAGAGCCATGGCAGCCTTCGAACAACTAAAATCCCTCATGGCCGCCCTTCCCACATTGGTTGTCCCGGATTTTACACAAGTTTGTCATAGAGACCAATGCCTCAAGCAAACAGTGGGGGGCTGTGCTGTCTCAATAGGGGCGCCGGATTGCATTTCTAAGTCGAGCATTGTCACCAAGAGTGCGTCAAAAATCAGCTTACAAGAGGGAATTGATAGTGATGGTGCTTTCTGTCCAGAAATGGTGGCATTACTTGTTGGGAAGTCATTCACGGTGCTTACGGACCAGCGGAGTTTGAAGTTTCTCACCGAGCAGCGATTGATGGATCCGTCCCACCTCAAGTGGACAACAAAGTTGTTGGGCTTGGACTTCGACATCCAGTATCGGCCAGGGATGGAAAATAAGGCAACGGATGCTCTTTCGCAGCAAATGATAGCCAAGGCTGTCTCGGTAGTGCACGTAAATCTTTGGGACAGTATAGACGCTGAGATAAAGAACGATTCGGAGCCGCAGAAAATGGTGGTTGCCTTATAGCAGGGGTCTGAGGATTTCCGTGGTTACTCCTTAAGGAAAGGGAGGCTGTTCTATCAAGGAAGAGTAATGTTACTGGCGAATTCGGCTCACATACCCTCCCTATTCGCCGAGCATCACAACAGCGGGATGGGGGGCCATTCGGGATGGGGGGCCATTCGGGGTACTTTCAAACGTACAAGAGGCTGGTGGCAGTGGTCTTTTGGAAGGGGATGCAATGACGGGTGAAGGATTATGTGGCCACTTGCTCCATTTGCCAACAAAGCAAGTACATCGCGCTTAAGCCAGCGGGACTGCTGCAGCCCTTGCCCATTCCGAAGAGAACATGGGAACATATCACGATGGATTTTGTGGTCGGCTTGCCCAAGGCAAAGGGCATGGACACCATTTTTGTGGTGGTCAACCAGCTGAGCAAATATGCCCACTTTATACCGTTATCACACCCTTTCTTAGCCAAAGTAGCTGCAGTTTTCATTACGGAGGTGGTGAAGCTTCATGAATTTCCGAAATCCATTGTTTCCTACCAAGATAGAGTTTTCATGAGCAGATTTTGGTCCGAATTATTCCAAGCGGCCGGCACAAGCTGAAATACAGCACCACATTTCACCCACAGATGGATGGGCAGACAAAGGTGGTGAATAGGTGCCTCGAAACTTACTTGAGGTGCTTTGTGGGTGGATATCCGAAGAGGTGGTTGGAATGGGCAAAATATTGGTTTAACACAAGAAGACCATCCATGAGGTGGTCAAACGAGATCTACATGTAAACGGTCTCTGTAAACATGATACATGATAGAGCACAATGGTGTCGTTTGATTCATGTAGCCGATCCCACCTAGTGAGACAAGGCTTTGTTGTTGTTGTACGGGGTGCCTCCCCTAATTTTGTTTCCAGGAGAGACATACCCGTCACAGGTTGGGGAAGTTGCTGCACTGATAGCCACCAGGGATGCAGTTCTAGCAGAGTTAAAGCAGCATTTGGCTCAAGCTCAGCACAGAATGAAGCAAACGGCGGATAAGAAGCAAAGGGAGGTGGAATTTGGGATAGGAGACTGGATGTACCTCAAGCTACAACCTTACCGAATGCGTTCCTTGGGTCGGAGGATGAATGGAAACTGAGCCCTCGCTTCTATGGGCCTTTCAAAGTACTTGAGAGGGTGGGCCTAGTGGCATATTGATTGGCGCTGCCGGACGGGTGCAAGCTCCACCTAGTCTTCCACGTAAGAAAGTTGAAGGCGGCTATCCCGGCATCACAGCAACCACAGGTTTTACCATCAGTGATGGCAGAGGATGGCGAATTAATGGTGCAGCCTGAGGGCATTTGGCATCTAGGTCAGCGGGGGATAGCTCCTTTAGAGTACTTGGTTTGTTGGCAAGGTCTTCCATCATGCGAGGATAGCTAGGAGGAGGCTGCCGTGCTGCAACGCTCTTTTCCAAAGTTCCACCTTGAGGACAAGGTGGTTGTCTAGGGGGGAGTAATGATAGGAACAGGTTTGGATTGGTTTATAGGAGGAGAGGTAAGGAGTAGAAAAGCCGAATTTTCATTACTTAATTCATAATTGTTGCTGGCTGGCTGCTGATTAGCTCTTTTAAGCTAGTTTAGCAGGTTAGGAGCAGTAGTTCTAGGCTTAACTGCTGCCTATAAATATTAGGAGTTAGTTAGTTCTAGTTAGTTAGAAAAATCTGTTTTGCTGTTCCTTCAGGAGAGGGAACTCTCTCCAGAGTTGGTTAGATCCAACAGTGTACTTCAATAAGGGATTGTGATTTACAATCCCTAGTTCATCAATAAAATTCACTACTTTCTGCTAGATCCTATCACCTGTGAAGGAGACTTTTCTATTTAAGCTCGAGAAAAAATTTATGCCATGGCTACAATGATGTGTGAAACTGAATTTTGGACTGCAAAATGGCAAACATCAAAACCAACTCAATGTGGGAAAAAATGCGAATATTGTATTTGATGAATAAACACCCTATACAATATACACAACATGGTTAGAACTTGGGAATAAATGTATTAGATAGACAATTGGAGTAGTGCCCATTGTGGAAAATATGGTAAGGCTTTATCATAGGTGGTTTGGTCATATGTGAAGAAAGTCTAAAGAAACCCCAAGACGAGGTGCAGCTCAGATGAAGGATAGAAAGCAGTAAGATGTGTAAGGCAGCCAGAGAAACTATAGGTGGAACAATTGAGTTTTGGATTTAAGTAATTAGTCTACGAACATAGTTTCTGACAGGACACTATTACAATATATGATCCATGCAATGACCCACCATTGAAAGAAGGGAAACTTGCATCAAATTCTAATGTTCAGCTACAAGGCTAGAACTCTTCTCCTAAAATAAAACTGATATAAAACTGGCGCATTCTGCAGGTAATTGCCTATTTCATTTATGTGAATATTGCAACAGTAAAGGCAGATCTTCCAAGATGATGAAGCACCTAATAAAACAATTAGTTAGCACATTAGACATCCAAGCTAACAATTACAGACTACTAGCAATTAGGGGCTTTTGAAGAAGACAATCATAAACAACAAGACAGAGGTACCAGTTATATCAACTACCAAATAGTATCTCAAGCAAAATAAAAGTTGCACAATAACACCGGTAGTAAATCAGCACTTACTATTTACAAAATAAGAACGCAGATAAGATACAATAGAACATACATTGAAAAAGCTATCAATGTTGAAAACCATACAGGCATATGATAGGAATCTAATAGAAACAGGTTTTAGAAAATTCTGTTCAGCTTGTTAGACCAGGAGAGGAAAATTCTCTCGAGTTGGTTAGACCCAACAGTATATGTCAATAAGGGGATTGTGATTTACAATCCCTAATTCATCAATAAAATCCCCTATTTCCTGCTAGATCTCGGTTCCTATCAGAATCGAAACTTGCAACCAAACCACATTGTATTAGAAATGTACATATTTAGATGCTAGGGGACCAACACTTTAGTGGATAAAAGTGAAGAGTTGGTTCAAATGCAAGAAAAAAGTGTTGGTCAAATAACATTTCTCATATAATTACAGGCTCTCAAAAGATAACAAAAACAGACATAAGTCTACTCAATTATGAGTAAAATGCATACCACAGCCAAGAGAAACTTGTAGACTTACAGTTAAAATATTAAGGTTTCTAGCATTAAAAGTCGAACATGAAGAATTAATATATAAGAGTAAAGAAAGCTAGAATATTAATGTCATGCAAACCCAGCAGCAGTATGAATGAAAAATCAATCACTAGAAAATCTTAAAAGAGGAGATAAAAACGGAGAAGAGCAAACCAAACTGAAACAAATCACAGCACAAATCCCTGAACAGAAATTAAAAGACAAAAAATGTATCGGATCCCCATTATTTGCAGCAAAAACATCGGTTTGGCACAAATTAATTTTACAATTTAGAATGTTCTAGCTTCTTCCATAGAAATCGGAAACTAAGCAGATTGTCCAGAGTTATTAGGGTTTACTTGGTTAAAATTGTGAACCTTAATTTGATTTTGTTTTTCTAAAAACATAAAAATATAAAAAAATCACTGACGAAAACGTTCATTAGTACTAACAAACCAAACAACTCAGTATTCGAATCGAAAACTTATGCGGCCAAAGTAGGGTGAAAACAATTCCAAAGGTAAAATAGGGTTTAGGGTTTCGACCTTCTAAGTTCTAAGCGTTATGCGTAAAGGAGAACCCTATGATTGAAATAATGGCAGTGGGAACAACAAATTGAGTAAGGTGTAAGGTGTTGGATTTGAATCGAATTAAGAGGAAACGAGAGTTGAGAATAACATTACATACATACCTGAGGAGTGGTGAGGAGAGAAATGGAGTTGCTGTGGTGCAGTTGAGTTGAGTTGGGAGGAGTAAAGGCCACAGCAAGGAACGACCGTAGTGGCGGTGGTGGCAGTGGCGGTGAACTAGGTAGCAGTCTAAGCCCACACACCCTTCAGTCCTTCCCGATTTATATATTGCCTCCTCTACGCCAAATCAACATCCTTTCTGAGAAGTTCTTTGCATTTTTCTTTTTTTTGGTCTTGAAATAAATTCATAATCACTTTTTAAAATTGAGACCATGTTAACTTGTTAAAGTTTTTAACACTCGAAAAAATCTTGATTTTGAGAGTAATTCCAATAGATTCATTTTGGATTATCATTTTTTATCTTTTTAAGGAGTGAACTATTTTAAAATCAAAATTTATATTATAATTAATATATAAGATAAAACCAGTCTCGCTTTAAAAAAATAATAGCACCGTAATAAAAAAATAATAAAATTTTGTCATTTGTAGAATTATATTAATAAAATAACAAAAATCTAATTAAAGTCAAATTAGGTATTAAGTAACAACTCTTATTTTTAATTTTAAACTAGTGAATAATTCGTGCCACAGAAAATATTCAGCACTAAAATTAAAAAATATATCATGTATGTATAGTATACTGTGCATCATAATCAAACAAAATTATGTATAGATAGTGTTCGGTATCTCGGGTATCGTACGGTTTGGGAGTGGTTCTCGGTTGATCCGGTGGGGTATAGCCTGAGGTCAGGGGGCAAAGGAAAAGTTGGTGGACCGACGTCCCGAACTCTCGATGTAAAGGGGGTGTCACCTGTAAAGACACTCCGACGCCCAAGTCAGTAGAGTGTGCAGGCGAGAAAGGGGTAGAATGGTGTAAGTACATACCTTGGGGGAGGGGCAGGTCCTTCCCCATTTATACCGTGTCAGAGGTGGGCTCATCAAGGACAGGCCCACCTTCCTCGAAGCTTCCTCCCACAGCTGCAGTGGAGAGCTGTCAAGGACGCGTGTCCGGGTCGCTGAGTGAGCTGTACGTGCCCGACCGTTCAGGTCGGGTCATCAGTGGGTCGGGTTGACCCGCGAATGGCCTGGGCCAGGCCGCAACAGTGTCCCCAACGCGCCAGCAATAGACGCGTGGGCTGTTGGTGGCGTGTTACATCTTTTCTCATGCGTTGTCGCCAAGTCGGCCGTCCGTGGAGGGGACGTGCCTTTCGTGTGCGTGCCCGTTTGTTGCTGGGACGATCATCCGTCGCCTCGTTCCTCGCACAGAGCATTAAATGCTCATAATGGGTTGAAAAACCCCGCGCGCAAAGACCGATTTGCCCCTAGTCTTTTCGTGCTTCTTTGAGTAGCGGTTTTAAAACCGTTCTGTATTCGTTCTTATTTCTAATGTTCGATCATCTTCATCCTCTTCATTCTCAAATCTCCCAGAGGGCTGTTCTTGCTATCCTGTGCATCTGCTTCTGTTCTTCCTTTCTTAATACTTCAGAACTAACCCAGGTAAACGCTTGTATCTTTATTTCGGCTCTGCGTTTGTTTTACTTTTGCCATTGCTTCTTGTCACATGCATGTTGTTTGCTTGATCTTGTTTAGTGTCGAGTAGGTGTATTAGGGGGTTACCATCTTAGGGAAGGTTTTTGTAAGGGTTTAGCTTTAGGCATGCTTAGTTTGGGTTGTAGAATAGGTTAAGTGTAATTTCTGGGTTTTTTCGAGTTCCCGACCTCATAGACTAATTGAGTGGTACCCCCACTGTAGGTATGCCTCGCGTCGTCTCTCGAGCTTCTACCTCCGCCGAGGGTTATGACCCGTATGCTTGGGTGGTCTCTGACCTCAGGAACTTCCCGAATCAGATGGGTGAGGAGGAGCTTACAGAGTTCTATCAGGCCAAGTACCTGTGCGGGGGTACTGACAAGGAGGCCAACTACAATGTTTTCGTTCCTGCCCCTCATGAGCGATTGTATGAGCTCAACTTCCATGCACCCCGGGTTGCCGACTGGATTTGGTTTTACAAAGCCATGTTCACCCAAGTGGGGGTTCGTATCCCCTTCTCTGCTTTCCAAATGGGGCTCCTTAGTCGGATCTCCGTGGCGCCATTGCAGCTGCATCCGAACAGTTGGGCTTCAATCCGCTGTTTCGAGATGGTATGCAAGTACTTGGAGCTGCTGGTATCCGTCAACGTCTTCCTTTTCTTTTTTAACCTTACGAACCCTTCCAAGGAGGGGAAAGCGAGGAAAGGGTTCATGTCCTTCCATTCTGCCTAAGGACGGAGGATATTCGGCTTGTTCGAGGACTCTTATCACGGGTTCAAAGACAAGTATTTTAAGGTACAGCCGGTTAAGGGTCGCCACCCCTTTTGGTTGTCGTTGGAAGGAGAACGCCTCATCCCGACGTATTAGAGTTTCGGGGCGGGGTCCAACGCTTTTATAAAGGTGACTTACAGGGGATGTCGGCTGTGGACCGAAAAATTGCCGACGTGTTGTGGGCCGTTTTTGGGAGAAACCACGTAAACCCCCACCTCCTTATGGGTAGCCGGGAGGTCGCCAGGGATTATATTCGTGAGTTACTTTTGTCGTGCCTTTTTTGCGTGGTCGTCTCTTTGGTTTGTCATGCTGATTATTGACTAACTTGTTTGTTTCTGTTGTAGTGGGAATGTCTGCTGAAGTGATCGGCCTTGAAAGTTTGTACAAAACTTTCTTAGAGGAAAGTGATGGGAGAAGGCCGACGAGCAATTGGTAGTTCCTCCTGGGGATGAGGGGGATCAGGCAGTGCCCTCACCTCACGACGTTGTTCAGTCGGATAAGGCTGCCGATGCGGCGCGCGTTTCCCCTGTTCTCAAGGAGGCGGCTGTCATCGGGCACTCGTCTTCCGTTCAACAGGTTGGGGATGACGACTTGAGGATCATGCCTACCCCCAAGAGGCAAAGATCGCATTCTAGTCCTGAAGGGTCCTTACCGTGATGGAGAGGAACTTCGATGCCAGGACGTTTATAGATTCCCAATTACTTCCTGGCACGGAGGAACACTTCCATGGTACCAACCTTTCGGGGCAGGCGCGATGCATGTATCACACCCTTCTTCGTGGTGTAGCCTGATGAGCGGATAATTTATACGCTTTTTGGCATTATTTTTAGGTAGTTTCTAGTAGGATCTAGCTACTTTTAGGGATGTTTTCATTAATTTTTATGCAAAATTCATATTTCTAGCCTTTACTATGAGTTTGTGTATTTTTCTGTGATTTCAGATATTTTCTATCTGAAATTGAGGGACCTGATCAAAAATCTGATTTAGGCTGAAAAAGGACTGTTGATGCTGTTGGATTCTGACCTCCCTGCACTCGAGATGGATTTTCTGGAGCTACAAAACTCCAAATGGCGCGCTCTCAATGGCGTTGGAAAGTAGACATCAAGAGCTTTCCAGCAATATATAATAGTTCATACTTTGTTCAAGTTTAAACGATGCAAACTGGCGTTTAATGCCAGTTCCATGCTGCATTCTTGAGTAAAACGCCAGAAACACGTCACAAACCAGAGTTAAACGCCAAAAACACGTTACAACTTGGCGTTTAACTCCAAGAGAAGCCTCTGCACGTGTAAAGCTTAAGCTCAGTCCAAGCACACACCAAAGTGGGCTCCGAAAGTGGATTTCTGCATTTAGACTTATTTCTGTAAACTCTAGTAACTAGTCTAGTATAAATAGGACATTTTACTATTGTATTAGACGTCTTTTGATTGATCTTTAGTCAGTGTATGCGATTTTAGACCTTCAGAAGGGCTGGCCATTCGGCCATACCTAGACCATCACTTATGTATTTTCAATGGTGGAGTTTCTACACACCATAGATTAAGGGTGTGGAGCTCTGCTGTACCTCGAGTTTTAATGTCATTACTACTATTTTCTATTCAATTCATGCTTATTCTTATTTTAAGATATTCGCTGCACTTCAACATGATGGATGTGATGATCCGTGACACTCATCATCATCCGTCCTTATGAACGCGTGACTGACAACCACTTCCGTTCTACCTTAGATCGAGCGTGTATCTCTTGGATTCCTTAATCAGAATCTTCGTGGTATAAGCTAGAACCCTTTGGCGGCCATTCTTGAGAATTCGGAAAGTCTAAACCTTGTCTGTGGTATTCCGAGTAGGATTCAGGGATTGAATGACTGTGATGAGCTTCAAACTCGCGATTGTTGGGCATGGTGACAGACGCAAAAGAATCAATGGATTCTATTCCGACATGATCGAGAACCGACAGATGATTAGCCGTGCTGTGACAAGAGCATTTGGACCATTTTCACTGAGAGGATGGGAAGTAGCCATTGACAACAGTGATGTCCTACATACAGCTTGCCATGGAAAGGAGTAAGAAAACAGAGATTCAGAAGGGACAAAGCATCTCCATACACTTATCTGAAATTCTCACCAATGATTTACATAAGTATTTTTATCTTTATTTTCTGTTTATTTATCCTTATATTCAAAAACTATTAATACCATTTGAATATGCCTGACTGAGATTTACAAGATGACCATAGCTTGCTTCATACCAACAATCTCCGTGGGATCGACCCTTACTCACGTAAGGTTTATTACTTGGACGACCCAGTGCACTTGCTGGTTAGTGCGAAGTTGTGAAGAATGTGAGTGAACCATAGTAGTGTGTACCAAGTTTTTGGAGCCATTACTAAGAATTGTTCGAGTTATAAAAAGTGTAAATCACAATTTTGCCTATCAAGTTTTTGGCGCCGTTGCTGGGGATTGTTTGAGTTTGGACAACTGACGGTTCATCTTGTTGCTTAGATTAGGTAATTTTCTTTTCAAAAAAGTTTTCAAAATTTTTTCTCTTTTTCGTTTTTCCAAAATTTATTTTCGAAAAAAATACAAAAAATTCATAAAATCAAAAAAATCAAAAATATTTTGTGTTTCTTGTTTGAGTCTAGTGTCAATTTTTAAGTTTGGTGTCAATTGTATGTCTTTAAAAATTTGTGGATTTTTCGAAAACTCATGCATGGTGTTCTTTATGATCTTCAAGTTGTTCTTGGTAAGTCTTCTTGTTTGATCTTGATATTTTCTTATTTTGTATTTTTTATTGTTTCTCATATGCGTTTTTGAATTCTTAGTGTCAAAATATGAAAAATTTCTAAGTTTGGTGTCTTGCATGTTTTTCTTTTCTTGAAAATTTTTCAAAAATAAGTCTTGATGTTCATCTTGATCTTCAAAGTGTTCTTGGTGTTCATCTTGACATTCATAGTGTTCATGCATGCATTAAGTGTTTTGATCCAAAATTTTTATGTTTTGGATCATATTTGTGTTTTTCTCTCTCCTCATTAAAAATTCAAAAATAAAAAATATCTTTTCCTTATTTTACTCATAATTTTCGAAAATTTGAGTTGACTTAGTAAAAAAATTTCTAAAACTTAGCTATTTCTTATAAGTCAAGTCAAATTTTCAATTTTAAAAATCCTATCTTTTCAAAATCTTTTTAAAAAATCAAATCTTTTTCATTTTTTAATTATTTTCGAAAATTTTTTAAAATTTATTTTCAAAATCTTTTTCTTATCTTTATTTCAAAATTTCGAAAACTTTACTAACAATTAATGTGATTGATTCAAAAATTTGAATTTTGTTACTTTCTTGTTAAGAAAGGTTCAATCTTTAAATTCTAGAGTCATATCTTTCAGTTTCTTGTTAATCAAGTAATCAATTTTAATTTTAAAAATCAAATCTTTTCCAAAATATCTTTTTCAAATCATATCTTTTTCAAAATTGATTTCAAAAATCTTTTCTAACTTCTTATCTTTTCAAAATTGATTTTCAAATCTTTTTCAACTAACTAATTGACTTTTTGTTTGTGTCTTATCTTTTTCAAAACCACCTAACTACTTTCCTCTCTCTAATTTTCGAAAATTACCTCCCTCTTTTTCAAAATTCTTTTTTAACTAATTGTTTCAAATTTTAATTTTATTTTATTTTATTCATTTTCTTAATTTTCGAATTTTAACTTTAATATTTTTCTTTTATTTTAGTTAATTTTCGAATTTCTCTCTCCCTCATCTTCTTCTATTTATTTATTTAATTACTAACACTCTTCTCTTCATCTTAAAAATTCGAACCCTCTCTTCTTCTCTGTGTTCGTCTTTCTCTCTTCTCCTTCTTCTATTCGTCTTCTTCTACTCACATAAATGAATCTCTATACTGTAACATAGAGGATTCCTCTTTCTTTTCTGTTCTCTTCTTTTTCATATGAGCAGGAGCAAGGATAAGGACATTCTTGTTGAAGCAGATCCTGAACCTGAAAAGACTCTAAAGAAGAAGCTAAGAGAAGCTAAAGCACAACAATTCAGAGAAAACCTTACAGAGAATCTCAAAAAAGAGAGAGACATGGCCGAACCCAATAACAATGGTGGAGGCGCAAGGAGGATGCTTGGTGACTATACCACACCTACTTCCAAATTTGATGGAAGAAGCATCTCAATTCCTGCCATTGGAGCAAACAATTTTGAGCTGAAGCCTCAACTAGTTGCTCTACTACAACAGAATTGTAAGTTTCATGGACTTCCATTAGAAGATCTCTATCATTTTTTAACTGAGTTCTTGTAGATATGTGAGACTGTTAAGACAAATGGAGTAGATCCTGAAGTTTACAGGCTCATGCTTTTCCCTTTTGCTATAAGAGACAGAGCTAGAACATGGTTGGACTCACAATCTAAAGATAGTCTGGACTCTTGGGATATGCTGGTCACGGCCTTCTTAGCCAAGTTCTTTCCTCCTCAAAAGCTGAGCAAGCTTAGAGTGGATGTTCAGACCTTCAAGCAAAAAGATGGTGAATTCCTCTATGAAGCTTGGGAAAGATATAAGCAGATGACCAAAAAGTGTCCTTCTGATATGCTCTCAGAGTGGACCATTCTGGATATATTCTATTATGGTCTATCTGAGTTTTCTAAGATGTCACTGGACCATTCTGCAGGTGGATCCATTCACCTAAAGAAAATGCCTGCAGAAGCTCAAGAACTTATTGAAATGGTTGCAAACAACCAATTCATGTACACTTCTAAGAGGAATCCTATGAGTAATGGGACGCCTCAGAAGAAAGGAATTCTTGAAATTGATGCTCTGAATGCCATATTGGCTCAGAACAAAATGTTGACTCAGCAAGTCAACATGATTTCTCAAAGTCTGAATGGATGGCAAAATGCATCCAACAGTACTAAAGAGGCATCTTCTGAAGAAGAAGCTTATGATCCTGAGAACCTTATGGAAACACCTATAATTTCTCATGGAGAACTCATCCTAATTTCTCATGGAAGAATCAACAAAAGCCTCAACAAGGCTTTAATAATGGTGGAAGAAACAGGCTTAGCAATAGCAAGCCTTTTCCATCATCTTCTCAGCAACAGACAGAGAATTCTGAGCAGAGCCCCTCTAGCTTAGCAAACATAGTCTCTGATCTATCTAAGGCCACTTTAAGTTTCATGAGTGAAACAAGGTCCTCCATTAGAAATTTGGAGGCACAAGTGGGCCAGCTGAGTAAGAAAATCACTGAAACTCCTCCTAGTACTCTCCCAAGCAATACAGAAGAGAATCCAAAAAGAGAGTGCAAAGCCATTGATATAATCAATATGGCTGAATGCACAAAAGATGAGAAGGACGTGAATCCTAGTGAGGAAGACCTCCTGTGACGTCCTCTGAACAAAAAGGAGTTCCAAACTGAGGAACCTAAGGAATCTGAGGCTCACCTAGAGACAATAGAGATTTCATTAAATCTCCTTTTGCCATTCAAGAGCTCTGAGAACTATTCTTCCTCTGAAGAGGATGAAGATGTAACTAAAGAGCAAGTTGCTCAATATCTAGGAGCCACCATGAAGCTGAATGCCAAGTTGTTTGGTAATGAGACTTGGAAAGGTGAACATTCCTTGCTCATTAGTGAACTAGATACATGGGTTCAGCAAACTCTACCTCAAAATAAACAAGATCCTGGTAAATTCTCAATACCCTGTACCATAGACACCATGACCTTTGAGAAGGCTCTGTGTGATCTGGGGTCAGGTATAAATCTTATGCTACTCTCTGTAATGGAGAAGTTAGGGATCTTTGAGATACAAGCTGCAAGAATATCATTGGAGATGGCAGACAAGTCAATAAAACAAGCTTATGGATTGGTAGAGGACGTGTTAGTGAAGGTTAAAGGCCTTTACATCCCTACTGATTTCATAATCCTAGACACTGGGAAGGAGGAAGATGAATGCATCATCCTTGGAAGACCCTTCTTAGCCACAGCAGGAGCTGTGATTGATGTTGATAGAGGTGAACTAGTCCTTCACTGGATGGGGACTATCTTGTGTTTAAAGCTCAAGGTTATCTTTCTGTAAACATGGAGAGGAAGCATGAAACGCTTCTCTCAATACAGAGTCAAACAAAGCCCCCACAGTCAAACTCTAAGTTTGGTGTTGGGAGGCTACAACTAAACTCTAAGTTTGGTGTTGAACCCCCACATTCAAACTCTAAGTTTGGTGTTGGGAGGTCCCAACAATGCTCTGATGATCTATGAGCTCCATGAGAACTCACTGTCAAGCTATTAACATTAAAGAAGCGCTTATTAGGAGTCAACCCAATTTTTATTTATCTATATTTCTCTTGTTATTTTATGTTTTATTAGGTTTATGATCATGTGGAGTCACAAAACAATTGCAAAAATTAAAAACAGAATCAAAAACAGCAGAAGAAAAAGCACACCCTGGAGGAAGAGCTTACTGGCGTTTAAACGCAAGAACAGAGCATGAAACTGGTGTTGAACGCCAGAAACAAACAACAGTCTAACATTTAAACGCCAGGATTGCACCCTGCGAAAAGCTGGCATTTAATGCCAGAAAGAAGCATCAGACTGGCGTTAAACGCCAGAAGCAAGCATGAAAGTGGCGTTCAACGCCAGAAACATGCTGCAGATTGGCGTTGAACGCCCAAAACAAGTATAAAAGTGGCGTTCAACACCAGAAACATGCTGCAGTCTAGCGTTAAACGCTAGGATTGCATACAAAGGACATTTTGCACGCCTAAAGGGTGCAGTGATGAGAAATCCTTGACACCTCAGGATCTGTGGATCCCACAGGATCACCTCAGGGTCTGTGGATCCCACAGGATCCCCACTACCTCAACTCACCTTCTCTCCTCTTCACACAATCCAATAATACTCTTCTCCAAACACCCTTTACCAATCACCTCAATCTCTCTTCCCCATCACCTCTTCACCACTCACATCCATCTTCTCTTCCCTACAACCCTCTCTTCTCTCTCTTGGCCGAATACACCTCTCTCTCTCTCTCTCTCCTCCATATCTTCTTCTTCTATTCTTTCTTCTTTTGCTCGAGGACGAGCAACATTCTAAGTTTGGTGTGGTAAAAATATAGCTTTTTTGTTTTTTCATAACCATTTATGGCACCTAAGACCGGAGAAACCTCTATGAAGTTGTGGCCAAGAAGAAGGTGATCCCTAAGGTCCCTTTCATGCTCAAGAAAAATGAGTATTTGGAGATCCGACATGAGATAAAAAAAAGAGATTGGAAAGTTCTTACCAACTCCATTCAACAAGTCAGAATCTTAATGGTCCAAGAGTTCTATGCCAATGCATGGATCACTAGGAACCATGATCAAAGTATGAACCCAAATCCAAAGAATTATCTTACAATGGTTCGGGGGAAATTCTTAGATTTCAGTCTGGAAAATGTGAGGTTGGCGTTCAACTTGCCTATAATGCAAGAAGACGCACACCCCTACACTAGAAGGGTCAACTTTGATCAAATGTTAGACCAAGTCCTCATGGACATATGTGTGAAAGGAGCTCAATGGAAAAGAGACTCAAAAGACAATCCGGTTTAATTGAGAAGACTGGATCTTAAGCCTGTGGCTAGAGGATGGTTGGAGTTCATCCAACACTCCATCATCCCCACTAGCAACCGATTCGAAGTAACTGTGGATCGGGCCATCATGATCCATTGCATCATAATTGGAGAGGAAGTAGAAGTTCATGAAGTCATCTCTCTAGAACTCAACAAAGTAGCCGAAAAGCCCTCCACCTTGGCAATGCTAGCTTTTCCTCATCTCATTTACCATCTATGCTACTCAGCTGGAGTTGTCATAGAAGGAGACATCCTCATTGAAGAGGACAAGCCCATCACTAAGAAGAGGATGGAGTAAACAAGAGAGCCTATTCATGGATTTCAAGAGACGCATGAGGAAGCTCATCATCAAGAAATCCCTGAGATGCCTCAAGGGATGCATTTTCCTCCAAATAACTATTGGAAATAACTCAACACTTCTCTAGAAGGATTGAGTCATGACATGACCCAATTAAAAGTGGAACACCAAGAGCACTCCATCATTCTCAATGAGATTAGAGAAGATCAAAGAGCTATGAGGGAGGAGCAACAAAGGCAAAGAAGAGACATAGAGGAGCTCAAGGATGCCATTGGTCCTTCAAGAAGAAGGCGCCACCATCACTAAGGTGGACTCATTCCTTAACTTCCTTGTTCTTATCTCTCTGTTTTTCGATTTTTATGCTCTATGTTTGTCTATGTTTTGAGTCTTTACTACATGATCATTAGTGTCTAGTGTCTATGTCTTAAAGCTATGAATAATTTCATAAATCCTTCACCTTTCTTAAATGAAAATGTTTTTAATACAAAAGAACAAGAAGTACATGAGTTTCGAATTCATCCTTGAAATTAGTTTAATTATATTGATGTGGTGATAATACTTTTTGTTTTCTGAATGAATGCTTGAACAGTGCATATTTCTGATCTTGTTGTTTATGAATGTTAAAATTATTGGCTCTTGAAAGAATGATGAACAAAGAGAAATGTTATTGATAATCTGAAAAATCATAAAATTGATTCTTGAAGCAAGAAAAAGCAGTGAAGAACAAAGCTTGCGAAAAAAAAATTTTTAAGAAAGAAAAAGAAAAAGCAAGCAGAAAAAGCCAATAGCCCTTAAAACAAAAAGGCAAGGGTAAAAAGGATCCAAGGCTTTGAGCATCAATGAATAGGAGGGCCCAAGGAAGTAAAATCCAGGCCTAAGCGGCTAAATCAAGCTTTCCCTAACCACGTGCTTGTGGCATGCAGGTCCAAGTGAAAAGCTTGAGACTGAGTGGTTAAAGTCGTGATCCAAAGCAAAAAGAGTGTGCTTAAGAGCTCTGGACACCTCTAACTGGGGACTTTAGCAAAGCTAAGTCACAATCTGAAAAGATTCATCCAGTCATGTGTTTGTGACATTTATGTATCCGGTGGTAATACTGGAAAACAAAGTGCTTAAGGCCACGGCCAAGACTCATAAAAGTAGCTGTGTCCAAGAATCAACATACTTAACTAGGAGAATCAATAACACTATCTGAACTCTGAATTCCTATAGATGCCAATCATTCTAAACTTCAAGGGATAAAGTGAGATGCCAAAACTGTTCAGAAGCAAAAAGCTACAAGTCCCGCTCATCTAATTAGAACTAATATTCATTGATATTTTGAGATTTATAGTATATTCTCTTCTTTTTATCCTATTTAATTTTCAGTTGCTTGAGGACAAGCAACAATTTAAGTTTGGTGTTGTGATGAGCGGATAATTTATACGCTTTTTGGCATTGTTTTTAGGTAGTTTCTAGTAGGATCTAGCTACTTTTAGGGATGTTTTCATTAGTTTTTATGAAAAATTCACATTTCTGGACTTTACTATGAGTTTGTGTATTCTTCTGTGATTTCAGGTATTTTTTGGCTGAAATTGAGGGACCTGAGCAAAAATCTGATTTAGGCTGAAAAAGGACTGCTGATGCTGTTGGATTCTGACCTCCCTACACTCGAGATGAATTTTTTGGAGCTACAGAACTCCAAATGGCGCGCTCTCAATGGCTTTGGAAAATAGACATCCAGAGCTTTCCAACAATATATAATAGTTCATACTTTGTTCGAGTTTAGATGACGCAAATGGGCGTTCAACGCTGGTTCCATGCTGCATTCTGGAGTAAAACGCCAGAAACACGTCACAAACCAGAGTTAAACGCCAAAACACGTTACAACTTGGCGTTTAACTCCAAGAGAAGCCTCTGCACGTGTAAATCTCAAACTCAGCCGAAGCACACACCAAAGTGGGTTTCGGAAGTGGATTTATGCATTTAGACTTATTTATGTAAACCCTAGTAACTAGTCTAGTATAAATAGGACATTTTACTATTGTATTAGACGTCTTTTGATTGATCTTTAGTCAGTGTATGCGATTTTAGACCTTCAGGGGGGCTGGCCATTCGGCCATGCCTGAACCATCACTTATGTATTTTCAACGGTGGAGTTTCTACACATCATAGATTAAGGGTGTGGAGCTCTACTGTACCTCGAGTTTTAATGCCATTACTACTATTTTCTATTCAATTCATGCTTATTCTTATTCTAAGATATTCGCTGTACTTTAACCTGATGGATGTGATGATCCGTGACACTCATCATCATCCGTCCTTATGAACGCGTGACTGACAACCACTTCCGTTCTACCTTAGATCGAGCGTGTATCTCTTGGATTCCTTAATCAGAATCTTCGTGGTATATGCTAGAACCCTTTGGCGGCCATTCTTAAGAATCCGGAAAGTCTATACCTTGTCTGTGTTATTCCGAGTAGGATTCAGGGATTGAATGACTGTGACGAGCTTCAAACTCGCGATTGTTGGGCGTGGTGACAGACGCAAAAGAATAAATAGATTCTATTCTGACATGATCGAGAACCGACAGATAATTAGCCGTGCTGTGACAAGAGCATTTGGACCATTTTCACTGAGAGGATGGGAAGTAGCCATTGACAACGATGATGCCCTACATATAGCTTGCCATGGAAAGGAGTAAGAAGTATCGAAGAAAGGCAGTAAGAAAGCAGAGATTCAGAAGGGACAAAGCATCTCCATACACTTATCTGAAATTCTCACCAATGATTTACATAAGTATTTTTATCTTTATTTTCTGTTTATTTATCCTTATATTCGAAAATTATTATTACCATTTGAATCTGCCTGACTGAGATTTACAAGATGACCATAGCTTGCTTCATACCAACAATCTCTGTGTGATCGACCCTTACTCACGTTAGGTTTATTACTTGGACGACCCAGTGTACTTACTGGTTAGTTGTGCGAAGTTGTGAAGAATGAGAGTGAACCATAGTAGTGTGCACCAAGTTTTTGGAGCCATTACTAAGAATTGTTCGAGTTATAAAAATTGTAAATCACAATTTTGCCTGTCACAGTCATAGTTCAAAAGGCAGAGTTTGAGTTGTCGGGTATGGCGTCGCAGCGTCGGAAGCTCGAGATTGCCGCCACGGCCAACAATAAACTCAAGGCTCAAGTTGAAACACTCCAGGGGCAGTTAACCGAGGCAAAGGAGAAACTTAAGACTGCCGAGGAGAAGGCCGCGTCCGCTGTAGAAAAGTTGAAGACTGTTGATGCCTCTGTATCTCGTTTGACTGAGCGGTAGATGACTATGGAGAGCCAGCTGAGTGCCGCGCAAAGTCGAGTGGTCACCTTGGAAAAAGAACGGGATACAGAGTGCGATCTTCATGACCGAAGAGGCTCTTAAGGCTCAGGTGAAGATCGTTGCTCCGGACTTCAACACATCGGCAATCAGCGTTTTCAAGACGATTAAGGATGGCAAGATTGTTGATATGCCTAGGAAGTGATCTCTTGTACCTTGTGTTTTTCGTGGCTCTATTGTAAAACTTTTGAAACTTTTTGTCGTACTTTATTAGCCATTTGGTCGGTTTGTGGATACATTTTTTAGTTTGTCCAGTAGTATGTTATTTCCCTATGGCTGTTGCTCGTTTATTCGTTTACCGTTATGTTGGTATTTTTGGCGGGGCCACGTTGTGCCTTTATTATTATCGTGGCCGTTTATTATGGCTTTTTAACTTGGTTGGCTTCCGGAGTGATCAGTCCCGGGGTGCCGTGTTGTTGTCCTGCTTATCGTTCATTTACGAGGGACGTATTTATTGTAGGGTGCGTAGTTGAGCAAAAATGGAAGAGCAAATTTGTTAAGTAAACATTAATCGGCAGTTAAACAGAGATATAGTCGTAGTAAGAGTTTAAACGACAGTGAATCACTAAAGTCGCCGAACCGCCTAGCCGGCGTGCTCGAGCTAGGAATAAAATCTTCTCAAGTTACCTACGTTCCAAGTTCTCGGCATCTCCCTACCGTTGAGCTTCTCCAACTTGTATGCGCCTTTGCTGAGCACCTCTTTGACCCTGTACGGTCCTTCCCAATTTGCCGCGAGCTTTCCTTCCCCTTGGGTTGTGAGCCCTATGTCATTGCGTCACAGGACCAGGTCATCCTTTTCGAATTCCCTCTTGAGCACTTTGGCGTTATAACGCAGGGCTTTTCTTTGCTTTAGCGCTACTTCTGTCAAATGGGCCATCTCCCTTGCCTCATCTACCAAGTCTTTCTCCACTGCTTCTTCTACCCCTTTCAGAAGTAGTCGCAGGCTCGGCTCGATGATTTCCACGGGTATTATTGCGTCTTCTCCGTATGTCAGGCGGAATGGGGTTTTTCCTGTGGTGGATTGCTCGGTTGTACGGTAAGACCAAAGGACTGAAGGAAGTTCGTCAGTCCATGCACCTTTCTTGTCACCCAACCATTTTTTGAGGCCTTGTAAGATCACCTTATTTGCAGATTTGACCTGTCCGTTTGTTTGGGGGTATTCTACTGAAGAGAACTTCTGCTTTATACCCAGGCCGTTGAGGAATTCTATGAACTTCTTGTCAGTGAATTGCATCCCATTGTCTGAGACGACGACTTCTGGGATGCCGAACCGAGTTATCACCTGTCTCCACATAAACTTCCTATAATTGGCTGAGGATATGCTGGCTAGTGCCTCGGCCTCCATCCACTTGGTGTAGTAGTCGATGGCGACTATGAGGTATTTGACTTGCCCTGGGCTGACCAGGAAAGGTCCAAGGAGGTCGACTCCCCATTGGGCGAAGGGTCGGGAGGTCGTGAGTAGGCTTAGTTCGGAAGCTGGTGCTCTGTGAAAATTGGCGTTCTCTTGACACTTGGTGCATTTTTTCACAAATTCCTTGGAGTCTTCCATCATTGATGGCCAGTAGTATCCGGCTCGGATGAGCTTTCTTGCTAAGGCTTTGCCCCTGATATGGTGGCCGCAACATCCTTTATGGACCTCCTGGAGCACGTAGTCCATTTGCTCGGGATGTAGGCACTTCAATAGGGGCTGGCTGAGTCTCTTTTTGAAAAGTTGTCCCTGTATAGTTGTGTACTTGGCTGTCTCCCTTCTCAACACTTTGGCTACTTTTTCGTCGTCAGGGAGTCTGCTGCTTTCGAGGAAATCGACGATTGGGTCCAACCAGGAGGGGTTTGCCTTTGTCAGGTGGAGGGTAACTGCCGGTTCCTTTAGCATGCCTTGGATGAGAGATCGGTTGCCTACTCCTGGTTTTCTGCTTGCTAACTTGGATAGGAGATCCGCTCATGTGTTTCTTTCCCTCGGGACATGTTGGATCGTGACCTCATCGAACTGGCTGCTCAATTCTTTAGCCTTTTCCAGGTACTTTTGTAGCAACGAGTCTCTGGCCTGGTAGCTCCCGTTTACCTGAGAGGTGATGACCTGTGAGTCGCTGCACACCTCAAGCCTTGTTACTCCGACTTCACGAGCTAAGGCCAAGCCCCCTAAGAGGGCCTCATATTCCGCTTGGTTGTTTGATATCGGGAACTCAAATTTGATCGATTGCTCGTATACGACCCCGACAGGACTTTCCAAGATCACCCCGGCTCCTTCAAACTTTTGGTTGGAGGCTCCGTCCACGTGGAGTCTCCACCGCGTGCCCGTTTTCTCGGTGGGGTCCCCCGTTACTTCTACCAGAAAGTCGGCTATTGCCTGTGCCTTGATTGCGTGCCGGGGCTCATACCGCAGGTCGTATTGGGAGAGTTCAATGGCCCAAGTCATCATTCTTCCTGCTATGTTGGGTTTTTGGAGTATCTGGTGGATTCCTTGGTCTGTTCTCACAACGATCTGGTGGCCTTGGAAGTATTGCTTTAGTCTGCAGGAAGAGGTCAAGAGCGCCAGTGCTAGTTTTTCCAGTTCGCTATACCTCATTTCTGTTCCTTGTAGCGCTCTACTCACGAAGTAGATTGGCTGTTGGGCCTTTCCTTCTTCCCGCACCAAGACTGCCGCGATATGGCTAGGTATAGGTAAAGTGGTTCCCCGCCTTTGGGCCTCCCGAGTACGGGGGGTGTTGCCAGGATCTCTTTGAAGTGTTTGAACGCTTCTTCGCATGCAGGGGTCCATTTGAACGCTATTCCTTTCCTCATTAGATTGAAAAAGGGAAGGATTTTTTCCGCCGATGCTCCAAGAAAGTGGGATAGCGTGGTGAGTCTTCCTGCCAACCTTTGGACGTCTTTGATACAGCCTGGGCTTTTCATTTGTAGTATTACTTGGCATTTTTCGGGATTGGCTTATACCCCCTTTTGAGTGATCATGAATCCCAGAAATATTCCGGCCTCCATGGCAAAGACACATTTGAGCAGGTTGAGCCTCATGCCATTTTGTCAGAGGGATGCGAACACGTTTCTCAAGTCGCCTAGGAGATCATCTAGTCGGGTGGTCTTCGCGAGGATGTCGTCTACATAGACTTTTACCATCTTGCCTATGAGATCGCCGAATATCTTGTTCATTAGTCTCTGGTATGTGGTCCCCACATTTTTCAAGCCAAAGGGCATCACCTTGTAGCAGTAGATTTCTTTCGGTGTTGTAAATGTTGTCTTGTCCTCGTCAGGCCGGTGCATCGGTATCTGATTGTAGCTGGAGTAGTCGTTCATAAAGCTAAGGTACCGGTATCTTGCCGCTGCATCAACAAGCGCGTCAATATTGGGAAGGGGGTAGCAGTTCTTGGGGCATGCTTTGTTAAGATTGGAGTAGTCTACACACATTCTCCATCTCCCGTTGTGCTTTTTTACCAGAACTACATTCGACAACCAGGTTGAGTAGTCTAGTTCTCGAATAAAACCTGCTTCTAGGAGGCTGGCCATTTGCTTGGCCACCTGATAAACCCCATTTGTAGGGTTTATCTTGTGCTTGATTTAAGGGATTCTATGACCTTTTACCCACATTTATTCAATGAAATAGCATGGTTTTATAACTTCTCCCTTAATTGTGCTTAAGAGTGAAAACATGCTTTTTAGGACTTAAAATAGCTAAATCTAATTCTCCTTGATTCCATTAGATGCCTTGATATGTTTGTTAAGTGATTTAAGGTTTAGGAGGCAAAGATTGGATCAAGAGAATGAAGAAAGAAGCATGAAAAGTTGGAGAACTCATGAAGAAATGAAAGAACCGGAAAGCTGTCAAGCCGACCTCTTCGTACTTAAACGACCATAACTTGAGCTACAGAGGTCCAAATAATGCGGTTCCAGTTGGGTTAGAAAGCTAATATCCGGGGCTTCGAAACGATATAAGATTTGCCATAGTTGCTACA
>NC_029777.3:85297330-85335705 GCF_000817695.3 Arachis duranensis
ACTCTTGAGTTATCTAATTCCTTTGTTGATTGATAATTAGAAGTTGCTAATTGATTTGAATGCCTCTAAAGCTAATCTTTCCTTTAGGAGTTGATTAGGACTTGAGGAATCAAATTGATTCATCCACTTGACTTTCCTCCATGGTTAGAGGTTAACTAAGAGGGAGCAATGAACAATTCTCATCACAATTGAGAAGGATAACTAGGATAGGACTTCTAATTCTCATATCTTGCCAAGAGCCTTTTATAGTTGTTAGTTTATTTTCATTGCCATTTACTTTTCATGCTTCTTATCCAAAAACCCCAAAATAATTCACAACCAATAACAAGACACTTTATTGTAATTCCTAGGGAGAACGACCAGAGGTTTGAATACTTCGGTTTATAAATTTTAGGGGTTTGTTTTAGTGACAAACAACTTTTTTGTATGAAAGGATTAGTGATTGGTTTAGCAACTATAATTGCAACGAGAATTCATTTGTGTAATTCTAAACCGTCAAAAATCCAATCATCACCACCTCCTCTGCTCTTTCTTGTGACATCTTCCTTCTCCTCTGAGCCACTGGTCGGGCTCCAGGCTTGACGGCATATCGGCTGGCGTCCAGGCGAATAAGTCGCCATTGGCCCTGATCATTTCTACCAAAGGTTCTTTCAATTCGTGCGGGAGATTTCTATTCACGAACGTGAACTTTTCCTCCGTATCCCCGACCCTAAACTTCTCTAGGTCTCCCTCTAGTTCTGGTCTAGGGTTGTCATCTACTCGGGCATCCAGGTCGGCGAGGAACACCCCCGATGCTTCTTTGGACTTTTTCCTCAAGGAGAGGCTGGTATTGTCGCAAACGACCGCTGTTTCCAACTCTCCTTTTATGGACCCCACAGATCCGTTGTCTGTGACAAACTTCATCACTAGCATCTTTGTGTTGATTATTGCTCCGACATCGTTGATGGTCTTTCTCCCTAATATGATATAGGCCGTCGAGTCTCGTAGAACTACGAACTCGGCCATAATTGATCTCCCTCCCTATTCTCCTCCAATGGAGACCGGCAGGGAGATTATCTCGTCTGGCTTGATGAAGTGATCGCCTAGCCCTACGACACTATGCTGGTGAGTCGTCAGGTCGGTGTCCCGCAGTCCTAATGCGTCGAAGACGTTGCGAAACATAATATTCGAGTCTGCCCCTGTGTCTATAAGGATCCGTTTGACGAGGCCGGTTCCCACCCTGGCCATGATGACTATGGGGGGTTTTCCAAGATCTCGTCGAACCATCGGTCTTCCTGGCCGAAAGAAATGGATGGGGCCCTTTTGGAACTTTGTGAAGGGGAGGAGGAGATCGCCAGGACTTTGGCATCTTTTCTGTGTGCGGGTCTCGATCTTGGGGCCGTGTTTCTCGCGGTTACTACATTCACCACGGTAAGACCGTGGTCCTCGTCCCTTGGCTCTTGTCGCCGCTTCACCGTTCGGGTCTTGTCTTCCCCATCGTGGTCGCGACCTCTCTCCTCGGTTCCTTGATGAGATGAGAGAATTCAGCTAGTTTCCCGTCCCTGATTGCTTGTTCTAGTGCGTCTTTCAGGTCGAAATAGTCCTGCGTTTTGTGTCTGTAGCCCTTGTGGTAATCACAGTAGAGGCTCTTGTTCCCACCAGTTCGGTCTTTCAGCGGACGGGGCTTTGACAAGATTCCCTTCTCAACTATCTGTTGGTAAACCTCTATGATGGGAAGGGTGAGGGGAGTGTAATTGGTGAATTTTCCCACACGAGGAAACGGCCTGGGTGCCTTGCTTGGGCCACCATTTCTAGCGTGTTCCTTCTCTCTTTCTCCATTGTCGTGCTGCCTGGGTTGAGGGTAGGAGGGCTACCGTTTGTTGGCAGTAACAACTTGGCTGACTTCCTCATCATTAATGTATTCGCGAGCTACCGTTTAGATTTCATGCATCATCCAGACCGGTCTTGTGGTGAGGTGCTTTCTGAAGTCCTCGTTAAGGAGTCCATTCGTCAGGCAGAGACTAGTGACCGAATCTGTTAACCCTTCGATTTCTAAACATTCATCATTGAAACGATCTAAGTACTTCCTGGTCGTTTTGCACTTTTTCTGAGTGACGCCAAGTAGATTGATCAGGTGTTTGGCCTTCACAATTTTGGTGGTGAACTATGCTAAGAAGGCACGGCTGATATCCGAGAAGCCGGCCACGGATCCCTGCGGGAGGCTATTGAACTACTGTATCGCAGGGCCTGCTAAGGTAACCGGGAAGGCGCGGCACCTTACTTCGTCTCCCACTCCCTCCTGGTTCATTCTGGCCTCAAAGGCTGTGAAGTGCTCCTGCGGGTCTTGGGTCCCGTCGTACCTCATGTCCATTAGTTTGTCAAAGTGCTTTGGCAACCAGACCTCGAGGATGAAATGATGGAATGGGGTGGCACCCATGATGACGGGTTGTCGTGTTCCCCTTGGCCTCTCTTCTCTGTTTTCGCGGTCTCGCCTCATGATGCATGCCAGCTTACCTCGGGCGTAAATGATTATGTCGTTTCGTCTTCTAGGGTGTCCCCAGTCCTTCCGGCTACTTTTCGATTTCGATCTCTGAGACAGGAGTATGTCGGGAGCAACTACTTCGATGGGAGCTTCTCCCTCGACTTTCGGGGGACTGGGAGTAGTCAGGGTCGGAAGTCTCTTGGTGATGCTCCTGACCTACTAATTGGCGTTCGAGGTTCTGCACCCTATGGCGCAGTTCTTGCATTATCCTAGCACTATCGCTACCCGTTCCCCCGAAGGGCATCTTTCACGGGCTCTTGATTGTGGCTCGATTCGTCGTAGAGGGGATCTTAACCGCTCGCGGGGGGAGGCAATGGAGGCTGCCCCCTCAAGGTCTGCCGCGCGGCCGTAGTCCCTTGGACTTGGCACGATCTCCATTAAGGCATCCCCACAGATGGCGCCAATGTTTGGTATCTCGGGTACTGGACGGTTTGGGAGTGGTTCTCGGTTGATTCGGTGGGGTGTAACCTGAGGTCAGGGGGCAAAGGAAAAGTTGGTGGACCGACGTCCCGAGCTCTCGATGTGAAGGGGGGTGTCACCTGCAAAGACACTCCGACGCCCAAGTCAGTAGAGTGTGTAGGCGAGAAAGGGGTAGAATGGTGTATGTACGTACTTTGGGAGAGGGACAGGTCATTCCCCATTTATACCGTGTCAGAGGTGGGCCCATCAAGGGTAGACCCACCTTCCTCGAAGCTTCCTCCCACAGCTGTAGTGGAGAGCTGTCAAGGACACGTATCCGGGTCGCTGAGTGAGCTGTACATGCCCGACCGTTTGGGTTGGGTCATCAATGAATCGGGTTGACCCGCGAATGGCCTGGACTAGACCGTAATAGATAGCATAATATCCACTTTTAATCGAATTAAATTAACATATATAAATTTTTTATTATGAATAAAAAATTGAAATTCATCCTTACATATTCATTATTAATGTAGATTCAAGTAGAAATGATTACATAATATTATTGTTAATAATCGATATATAAAGGTCATAAATGCAATAGGCAACACTAAGATTCCAAAAAGAATGAAAAAACAAATACAACTAAAAGCTGATCTCTAATAATTATATAGAAATAATAAAAAAATTAATTTATTAATTATATAGAAATATTAGTATTTTAATAAAAAAGAATAAATAATTAAATTAATCTCTAAAAGATCATTCGTTCTTTAAAGTGGTATTTGAAAAATTTTTTAATCAAATTTATCTTTTAAAAAATTTTAAATTAGTCAAATTAGTCATTCTGTCACTTTGTTTGTTGATGGTGTCAAAATTTGTTAATGTGGCACATTAAATGACACGCCAACACACATCTAGACGTCTTAATTAACTATTAATATAATAAATTTATGAAATTAGATCAAATCAAAATATAATTGTAAAGAGAACTTAAAACATTAAAATTCTTCCATTTAAAATGCTTACAACGTGATAAAACTAAAAAAAATATAACCGATTACAATATTTTGAAATGATATTCTCATCCACGGTCTACTCACCCATTTTACTTTCCAAAAAAACTTTAACAACAGATTTCGAAAGCTAAAAATTCAAGAATTTTTTTTTAATATTATGAATATAAATTTGTATAACAGGATACAAAAAGAAAAATGAAGCAAAAATAAAAAGGGTCTAAATTAAAAGTAAACTCAATTACAAAAATAGAAAAAAACTAAATATGCCAAATAATAACCAGAAGCTTATAGGATGATAAGAAGAATCTTTCAAATATATTACCTATCTACATAATTGGCAACGATCAAGTTCAATACTAATAATAACAAAACATCTTTTGTATAGTACACTAAAATTCAGCAATAAGAAGGAGAATAAGTTTAAATACTAATATAGATGAGAATTCATTGCGCAATTAGAGTAAATCCTCATAGTAGTCTCCGAGATTGACGCCGTACACTAAAATCGTTTCTGACATTTCAATTGCACCAATTACGTCTCTGAGATTGGAAAAATTGCACCATAATAATCCCTGACCCGTTTTTCGTTAACGACGCACTGACGTGGCTTGATGATGTGGACCTCTCGTGACACGTGTCACCTTATGGTTTGGCCACGTGTAACAATATGATGACGTGTCGGTCAATGATATGTGGCATGTTGGCGTGGATGGGTATGACATGTGTCACAATACTATTTTTGCCACGTGTCAGATTATGCCACGTGTCGTAATGCTATTTGTCCACGTGTCATCCACTATGTCATCGTTACATGTGCACCAAATTGGTCCCTTACTTTGCATCAAATAACTCATTTTAGTCCCTGAAATTGAATGTCGTGCACTAAATTAGTCCCTTCATCAGTTTTTTCTCATTTTTTTTATAAATTTAAAATTCTCAATATTTTTTATACACTAATTTTAATTATATTTTTTTATTATACATATTTTATAATAAATTTTTAATTAATAATGTTAACTTGTATCATTAGAGTACATGTTAACTAAAACCAAAACTTTATCATTGCCTCTTGTGTTTATTTGTATCTATTTTAATATTGTTCAAGTTATGGTTACAATAAGTACTTATATTGATTAATAGTGTAATATATGAAAAAGTCACCTAAGTTATAGATAAAATGAATTATTATAATCGACAATATAAATCTATCTTATTAATTTAGTGAGAAGTTAATTATATGGGAAATCGGACATTCTTAAAATGGATAAGAACAATGAATTTATATTAGTTAATAAGTGCCTTATCAAGTATTTCTAAAATATTTATTAAAGTGTTAAATATTAAAAAAATTGTATTAAAAAATATTATTATACTCTTAACTTACACTCTTTATTAAATCAATATCAATATGTCATATAATTCTTTTAATAAAATATTGTAGAAAAAAATTGTATAATTAAAACTAATAATTTAAAAATATTTTATAAAAATACTTGTATTTAAATAACTTGCGAAAAGATAAAATTAAAATTAGTGTATTCAAATATATAATGAGAATTTTAAATTTATAAAAAATGAGAAAAAACTGATGAAGGGACTAATTTGGTGCACAGCATTTAATTTCAGGGACTAAAATGAGTTATTTGATGCAAAATAAGGGACTGGTGCACATGTAACGATGACATAGTGGATGACATGTGGACAAATAACATTGCGACACGTGGCATAATCTGACACGTGGCAAAATAGCATTGTGACACGTGGTATACCCATCCATGTCAGCATGCCACATGTCGTTGGCCGACACATCATCATACCATTATACGTGGCCAAACCATGAGGTGACACGTGTCACCAGAGGTCCACGTCATCAAGCCATGTCAACACGTCGTTAACGGAAAACGGGTCAGGGACTACTATGGTGCAATTTTTCCAATCTCAGGGATGTAATTGGTGCAATTAGAATCTCAGAGATAATTTTGGTGCACGACATCAATCTCGGAGACCACTATGGGAATTTACTCGCGCAATTATAATAGTCCTAACTAAATAATAATGGCATAAAAACTATTTATAGTATGTGCGAAATTACAAAAAGTAATTACTTGAGAATTAATAAGCAGTAAAATTATTTTTCATTCCTCACAAAATTAGTCTTGCAACTTTAAAGCATAAAAGTTAGAAGGAAAAGAAAGAGAAAATATTTAGTATTTTAATCTGGTAATTATTTTAATTAACAGAAAATAATTCAAAAGCAATACATTGATATTTTATATTGAAAACAAATACTTATGATGATACGTAACACTCATGGAGGAAACGAATTTTAATCGATAGAGATAGCGATACGTAATGGCCACTAGACTTGAAACTAAGAGTACAGCTTGGTGGGAACGATAATACGTAATGCTCACACGAGACTGTGAGTATGGCTCTATGAGGACGACGATACGTAACGCTCACTGGAGACCAGATGAATGATCCTCCATGAGGACGACGATACGTAACGCTCATGGAGGAGATATTTTCTGAGATAGGGATGACGATACATAACACTTATCTTAGGGATGTTGTCGGGTGTGGGCAACCAACTGACACGTGAACTCATGGCCTGTTTAGGAATTATTAGGCAAAAAATTATTATCACTTAGTGTTAGACAAAATATTATTTTTATAAAAAAATTATAAAAATAAATAATTAGTTATTTGGTAATGTTCCTATATATAATATTTATATCTATTTTAAATTAAATTAGATCATTTGATAGTTGGTTATTTATTTAAATTTTGAAATTAACATCAAGCAAGAAGTGCGGGAACAGTTACAAGAAATTCAAATTTTCTGCAAGTGGTGTACAAAGAGTAACTGCCCATTGAGATTAGGCTAGTCTATAAATAGAGCTTTAGGAACACGTTGTAATCAGTTCAGTTCTTCTTGGAAAACACTTAGAAACCCAAAACCCTCTCAGCCCCTTGGCATCACAGAGTAAAATTGGGAATCCTAAGTAATTCTTCTGAACTCAAACACTTGTACTTTCCTTTTTCCTAGTTTTTATTAATAAAATTCCTTTACTTTTACGTCTTTTTCTCTTTTACGTTCATGTTTCTTCTTTCATCTTCTTTTTAATTTCCTGTTTGTCTTAATTTCTGCGTTTTACTTTGCCTCCGGCACCTTGTATGTTTTTCTTTTTATCTTTAATTTTACTTTCGAAACTACAATTGAGACTTTGAGACACCCACAAAAGGAGTCGTTTCCGCTCCTTGAATTAAGATTGTGAAACAAAACTCAAAAATTGTTGATTTATTTGTTGTTAACAATAGAACAAAAATTTGAGTAAAACAAATTGGCACGTCCGGTGGGACTTTGTCAATAGATTGTAATTGTCAAAAAGAAAATCATGAGTTTTTGAGTTTGCATGTGGTTACGCAATGGCAAGTTCGTGCGTCCAGAGCCAAGAAAATCAGCGTCAGTTGACATGTCAAATACTTCTACAGCATCTTCTTCTACTTCTAGTGATGAGATTAGAGGAAATGAATCCAGGAATTCTCCTGTGATTTCAAATGCAGAGCCTACCTTGATGTCAATGAGGCATGATGGCGTTGGCCATGCCCATACAGGGTTAAATGCAACTCATATAAATACTGTGGAGTGGCCGCCATATGGCTTGCCACCGGGGTATATCCCCCCATGGTGACACAAGGATTGCCTGTGCTTCTCTACTCAACTTTTCAAAATCTTCTTTATCAAAATCCATATGGCATGTCAAATGTACCTGTTTCTAGGGTGTCAGGTTCATACGTATCACAACAAAATTTTTCACATGCTATTAATACAGGAAATAACAGTGCATCTAATTCTACTATGTCCACTGTCACTAGGGTAGAAAATTCCAGACCTATATTTCCTGACATGTCAAGAGCAATGCTTGTTAACTAACCTAGTCAAACTGTGGGATCTTTAGCAAATATTAGGCAACAAATGGATGAAAGCCACCATGATCTAGTAAACATGTTAACTCATCAAATGATGGCAGTTTTAAATCCTCTTTTAGAAAACACAAACACTAGAATTGAACAATTAAATACGCAAGTCAATAGGATCGCTACAGTGGTAAATTTAGAAGAAAATGATAATCAGGGTTTAAGATTTGATAATGTCAATCAAAATGGTGGAGCAATTCCTAATTATGATGTCCGTATGCCTAGACATGGTCAAAATGCTGATGATATATTGGAAAGACTTAGGAAAAACAACTTAGGGGGCATTATAATCTAGCAGGAAATGTTGAACAAATTTTAAACCGTTTGAGATTTAATGTTGGTTGCTTAAATAGGCCATATTTTGTGTCTGCTTTTCCTGAATGTGTCCAACAAGCAGAGCTTCCAAGGGGTTGAAAAATTCCAAAATCTCTTACAAAATTTTCTGGAGAAGAAAATAAGTCTACAGTAGAGCATATTGCTCGATATACTGTTGAAATTGGGGAAGCAACTTCTAATGAATATCTCAAGATGAGATACTTTCCTTCTTCTTTAACAAAAAATACATTTACATGGTTCTCTAATTTGAGACCAAATTCTATTCATTCTTGGGCGCAGTTAGAAAGAAATTTTTATGATCAATTTTTCTGAGGTGAATTGAAAGTTAGTCTTACAGATTTATTCTCTGTCAAGCGTGCAGAAGGAGAATCCATTGCCACTTATTTGGAACAGTTTAGAAACATGAGGAATAAATATTTTACTCCAATTCCAAAATCTGAAGTTGTCAAAATGGCTACTAATGGGCTAGAATTTGGAGTTAGGAAGAAACTTGTTAATCAACATACTTTAGATCTTTCCCAATTAGCTGAGAGAGTAAGACAGATAGAACAAATTAAGAAAGAAAAAGAAAATTTTAAAAAGGGTTCAAAAAAGGTTGCATATGTTGATTATTTTTTTGATAGTAGTGATTCAGATGAGAAAGAGATTTATATTGTCAAATTACGTGGAGGCCCTCCTTATGTATGCAAATCTTTGAAGCCTGTTAAAGGAAAAGAAAAAGTTTCTTCTTATTCTAAAGTTGAAAATAAGACTTATTCTTTTGATATTTCTAAGGTAGATCAAATATTTAAGGTTTTATTAAAAGATAAGCAGCTTATTTTACTTGAAGAAAAAAAGATGCCTACAACTGATGAAATAAAGAATAAGAAATTTTGTAAGTTTCATCAGGTATTTTTGCATACCACTAACAATTACGTCCGTTTCAGGGACTTGATACAAAAGGCAATTGAGGAGGGAAGATTGAAGTTTGAGGATAAAACTACTATGAAGGTGGACACTGAACCATTTGCTGCTGACTCAAATTATGTCGAGCCATTCAATTTGTCAGTCAACATGGTAGAAGTTGATGCCACAATGGTTAGTGCTAAAGATGAAAATAAAGACCTGAGAGTCTTTGAGCAGGATAAGAAGCCAGTTTATCCTCGTCCTGGTGAGGATCTGTTAGATTTTTTGTTGAGAATTACAGAATCTGACAGCACCATCGCCATGTGCCCAAAGTGCAATGCTGTTTTTGACAAGGAAGCTGCAAAAGAGTTTGAAAAGTACAAAGTTGAAGAGAAAGAAAAGGCTGAGTTGAAAAAGAAGATTGCTAAAAAAGAAAATGAAACTAACGAGCTAAAGCGGAAGATAGCCGAGGGAAAACAAAAGTTGGGCGGTCAAACTCCTTTGAACAAGTGTGTCAACAATACTGGAGTACAACCCGTCAACCAGAAGATGAAGACTGTGGTCATGATTGATGGAAGACCTGATGGATTTTCTCCAAAGACAAGAGTTCCTCCCACCAAAATCTCAAACAATAAATGGGTCCAGAATGTGAGAAATATGCAGAATCAACCTACTGCTTTTGCAAGAGGAAAAAATAAATGGGTGAAGTCTAGACCTTTCAAGCCCAGGTACTATGAGTCTCAGTTATGGAACATGAATCATGCACAAGACGGAGCTAGTATATATATTCCAAAAAATGTGCCTATTCCCTCAAAGCCAATTTATTCTTGTTATAATCCTAACATGCAGCAGGTTCCTAATTATTCTCCTTGGCCAAATTGTCAAAATATTTCAAAATATTCTCCTTTTACAACTTTTAAGCAGAAGGAGAATACCTGAGTATGTTTCTTTTGATCCATACAAGGGACACGGAGTAGATTTTCCTCCTTTTCCAACCATGGCATGAAGATTTAATTACTGATAATTTTGACACTGGTTGTGATGATAGCTTAGAAGCAATATTTGGTGTTAAATAACCTATAGCTGTGGTGTCAATACTGCCTGAGGAGTATAGTCAAGTCCAGGAAGTAGAGTCATTAGAAGATGATTGTTATGATGTCTTTCCTGGAAGCGAATGCTTATTGCTAGACGACAATATGTATGGTGGAGGATTATTTGAGAAGCCTACTGAAAATGATAAGGAGCACTTGCGTCCACTGCATATCAAGGCTCGTGTTGACAGAAGGATAGTCAATAAGATTTTGGTTGACGGGGGAGCTGCTGTTAATCTCATGCCTGAAAAAATGATGGAAAAGCTTGGAAAGAATGAAAAAGATCTGATTAAAAGTAGCATTGGGGTGACAGATTTTAACGGAAAGACTTCTTCTGTTAGAGGTGTGGTTCTGCTGTCAATTGAGGTTGGTTCTGTCAATAGGCCAATTCTATTTGTTGTGTTTCCTTCAAAGGCTGGTTTTAACTTGCTTTTGGGACGTGATTGGATTCATGGAATGGGTGCTATTCCATCCACTTTACATCAAAAATTGATTTTCTGGAATGAAGATGGAGGAGTGGAAGAAGTTCTTACTGACAATAGTACCTGTTACTACGATGAGATGCATGTGAAGTTCAGGATATATAATCCTAGAGTCAAGCTGCTGATAGTTGACACCAATGCATTTAATCCTGAAAATATTGAGATGTGCAAAATAGATATGAATGGTTTTATTTTGGTCCCTAAGGCCGGGACGGATACGGCCTCAGAAGAAACTTAGATAAGCTTGACGAGCCAACTGGCTCGGCTGTCAGCCTATGGCAGACAGAGAAGGGTGCATTGACAGTGTACCTTATGATTGTATATATGACGATGGTCCTTTAGGTTTTGAAAAAAATAATAATACTGACACTGTAAAAAAGGTTGAAGTGCAGGATCCTTTGGAGGAAGTAGATATTGGTAACAGTGATTATCCTAGACCAACATATGTGAGCAAGATGCTGCCTGATGATTTCAAAAAAGAAATGGTGGAGATTTTGAAGGAATATTGCGATTGTTTTGCATGGGATTATGCAGAGATGCCAGGCTTGAGTCGTGAATTGGTAGAACATTAATTGCCATTGAAAGCCAATGTTAAACCTGTCAAGCAGCCACCAAGGAGATTTGCTCCTGAAGTCGTGCAGAAGATTAAAGAAGAAATTGAAAGACTTCTTAAGGCTAAGTTTATAAGAACAGCAAGGTATGTCAACTAGATTTCTAATATTATCCCTGTCATGAAAAAGAATGGAAAATTAAGGGTTTGCATTGATTTTAGAGATTTGAATTCTGCAACACCAAAAGATGAATATCCAATGCCTATAGCTGATATCTTGATAGATTCTACTGCTGTTCATGAAATGTTAAGTTTTATGGATGGATATTCAGGTTATAATCAAATATACATAGCTGAGGAAGATGTGTCAAAAACAGCATTTAGGTGTCCAGGTGCTTTAGGAACTTTTGAATGGGTTGTGATGCCATTTGGGTTAAAAAATGCTGGTGCAACTTATCAAAGGGCGATGAATAAAATTTTTCATGACTTTATTGGAAATTTTATGGAAATTTATGTTGATGATGTGGTTGTCAAATCAAATGTTAAAAAAGAGCATCTAGAAAATTTAAAGAAAGCATTTGAAAGAATGAGAAAGCATAAATTAAAAATGAATCCATTAAAATGTGCCTTTGGTGTGAGTGCAGGACATTTTCTTGGTTTCTTGGTGCAGAAAAAGGGATTGAAATTGACAAAAATAAGGCAAAGGCTATCTTAGAGGCTCCTCCTCCAACTAACAAAAAGCAACTGCAAGCATTTTTAGGGAAGGTCAATTACCTTAGAAGGTTCATTTCCAATCTATCAGGAAAAACCAAGGTTTTTGCGCCTCTGATCAAGTTGAAAAAAGAGGAAGAGTTCCAATGGAAAACAGAGCATGAAGAAGCTTTTGACAACATCAAGCAGTATTTGACTAATCCTCATATTATGACACCTCCAAGGCACGGAGCACCTCTAAAACTTTACGTGTCAGCTTCTGAAGTAACAATTGGTGGAATGCTGGCTCAAGAAGATGAGAATGGCAACGAGAGAGTGATTTATTATCTAAGTCGTGTGCTAAATGATGTTGAAAGCCGTTATTCTCCAATTGAGAAACTTTGTTTAACTTTATATTTTTCCTGTTTAAAACTTAAGTACTATCTAATTCCTAGGAATGTTTATGTAATTTCTAAGTTTGATGTTCTTAAATATATGTTGTCTTTTCCAATATTGCATGGTAGACTAGGAAAATGGATGCTGGCCTTAACGGAATTTTCTTTACATTTTATTCCTGCAAGAGCGATTAAGGGTCAGGTTCTAGCCGATTTCCTGGTTGATCACCCTTGTATTGACATTGATGAGAATTTACTGAGTTTCGTTGGTTTCGTGCCTTGGAAATTATATTTTGACGGTTCATGCCATAAGGGTGGTGTTGGTATAGGAATTTTAATTATTTCTCCAAGTGGTGAGCCAAGTAAATTCCTCTTTGAATTGAATTATTCATGTTCCAACAATGTGGCAGAGTATGAAGCATTAATAATGGGACTAGAATTATTATTAGAAAGAGGAGTTAAAAATGTGAAAATTTTTGGAGATTCACAGCTTGTAGTCTGTCAAGTATCACTTGAACATAGGTGTGTTAGTGAAAATTTAAGAAAGTATTTCAATGTGGCTACAGAGTTGTTGAGTAAATTTGATAGTGTCATTGTAAGGCATGTTCCAAGGGAGTTAAATCAAGAAGCAAATGAATTAGCTCAAATTGCTTCAAGATATAAGATCAAGCCCGCAACACTAGAAAAATTGGTAAAGATAAAGGACATATTTATGCCTTTAGAGAAAGAGAAGTGTTGTCATTAGAAAAACTAGATCCAGAAGATTGGAGAGTACCAATTGTAGAATATTTAAAAAATTCAAGTCTTAGTGTCGATAGGAAACTTAAATATAGGGCTCAAAATTATGTTCTAATAAGTAATGTCTTGTTTAAGAAATCTGTTGATGGAAACCTCTTGACATGTTTGGGAGAAAAAGAAGCGTACTTGGCTCTTGCTGAAGTGCATGAGGGAATTTGTGGTGCCCATCAATCAGGGAAAAAAATGAAATGGGTGATAAATAGGAAAAGATTGTATTGGCCAACTATTCAAAGAGATTGTATAAACTATGCCAGGTCCTGTGAAGAATGCCAAAAACATGGAAGTCTTCAACATATTCCAGCGTTAGAACTGCATGTTATAATTAAGCCATGGCCATTTAGAGGTTGGGCTCTAGATCTTATCAGACAGATTCACCCACCGTCTTCTAAAGGTCATAAGTTCATTTTGGTTGGTGTTGATTATTCTCTAAATGGGTAGAGGCTATCCCTCTAAGGGAGGTGACTTACAATGAAATAATAGATTTTATTGAGGAGCATATTATGCATAGGTTTGGAATTCCTCAGTCTATTACCACTGATCAAGGAACCATGTTTATTGGGAAAAAGGTCATGGAATATGCCAAATCTAGGGGTATAAAAATGCTTTCTTCTACACCATATTATGCCCAAGCCAATGGACAAGTGGAGGCAGCGAATAAAATTCTGATTGCATTAATTAAAAAACACATTGGAAGGCAGCCAAGAAATTGGCACCAAACTCTCAGTCAAGTTCTTTGGGCTTACCAAAATTCTCCAAGAGGATCTACTAGAACCGCCCCGTATAAGTTAGTTTACGGTCATGATGCAGTGTTGCCAATTGATATTAATCTGCAAAGTATAAGGGTGGCTAGACAAGATGAGGTACCAGTAGTAGATTATTGGAATTCTTTTTAATGATGAGCTTAATGAACTAGATGACGAAAGGTTAAGAGCTTTAGAGCGGGTGATTCAACAAAAAGAGATTATGTCAAAATCATACAACTGTCGTGTTAAAGCAAAGACATTTGCAGTTGGAGATTTAGTGTAGAAAACAATCTTGCCTATAGAAAAAAAAGTCAAAAACTTATGGTAAGTGGTCTCCAACTTGGGAAGGACCTTATGTAGTTGACAAGGTTTACTCTGGAAATGCCTATAAGATTATTGAAATCGGATCAGGAAGAAGAATTCCTTCAATAAATGGAAAATATTTAAAAGTATATAGGCTAGGCATACATGAGATAAACATTCCACATGTTTAAGGACACAAAAATATCTAGTTGAAGTGTCAAAGGAAAAAGTAAAGAGCTAATTAATATTTGCAATTCGGTTTGTAAAAGCTAACATGTCCTTGTGATTTCTTTGAATTGCAAGTTCCACCGACAGTGTAAAGCATTAAGATTATGAGACAAATATGTGTCCAAAGAATCAAGTTTGAAATCTTGGACAAAAATAATCTTTCATTGACATTTGGGTATGTACTTCATAAATACAAGAGCCTAATTGACTTAGAAATTCTGGTGAGTCTATTAACGCTTGGAGTTAAAACTATTGGAATGTTAATGTGGAGATTTTTTTTAAGATTAGAAATTTTATCAAATTTAATTTACACCTAGAGTTTAACATATGAAAGAAACGATTTTACGAAGTTAAGATTCTGTTACTTCTGAAGTTAGAAAATTTGTGTCAATTAAAACAATGAAAGTGTGTGTCAAAAAACTCTTAATTAAAATACTAAAGGTCAAAGCAATGGTCAATTGATACACATTTAATGTGTCGAAATTAGAACAGATATCATTTAACACACTTAAAAATTTCATACAAAAGAATAGACCCCGTCGATAGTTAAATTATTAATGTAAAAATTTTATAGACTTAGAAATTCTGTTAAGTTTATTACTAGTAGGCATTTAATCTGTCAAGCGGATGTGTCTAAAATGTCAATTGACTTTCAATATCAAAAATAAGAAAAATGTCAATAAACAACTAAGTTTTCTCACTTTCAATCATTGCATATCTTCAAGTGAGAAATCTTGGGGGGCATCTTGTTAGGCAAAAAATTATTATCACTTAGTGTTAGACAAAATATTATTTTTATAAGAAAATTATAAAAATAAATAATTAGTTATTTGGTAATGTTCCTATATATAATATTTATATCTATTTTAAATTAAATTAGATCATTTGATAGTTGGTTATTTATTTAAATTTTGAAATTAACATCAAGCAAGAAGTGCGGGAACAGTTACAAGAAATTCAAATTTTCTGCAAGTGGTGTACAAAGAGTAACTACCCGTTGAAATTAGGCTAGTCTATAAATAGAGTTTTAGGAACACGTTGTAATCAGTTCAGTTCTTCTTGGAAAATACTTAGAAACCCAAAACGCTCTCAGCCCTTTGGCATCACAGAGTAAAATTGGGAATCCTAAGTAATTCCTCTGAACTCAAACACTTATACTTTGCTTTTTTCTAGTTTTTATTAATAAAATTCCTTTACTTTTACGTCTTTTTCTCTTTTACGTTCATGTTTCTTCTTTCATCTTCTTTTTAATTTCCTGTTTGTCTTAATTTCTGCATTTTACTTTGTCTCCGGCATCTTGTATGTTTTTCTTTTTATCTTTAACTTTACTTTCGAAACTACAATTGAGACTTTGAGACACCCACAAAAGGAGTAGTTTCCGCTCCTTGAATTAAGATTGTGAAACAAAACTCGAAAATTGTTGATTTATTTGTTGTTAACAATGGAACAAAAATTTGAGTAAAACAAGAATAGACATGCATCATTTGTATTTGTGTGTATTGATTGGGTGTGCATCTTATATTTGGCTTGCTATCAATAACACAACATCTGATCCTCAACAACAAATCCTTGCAGTTCGAGAAGAAACTTAGTCTCAACCTTTGGATATGTGAGTTTTTCAACTTACTTTTCTATTATAATCAATGTGCAGCTTTTAGTTTCTCAGTTCTTATTCTAATCATTCAACATTAACTTCTTTCTTGTTTCCTTTCCTTAAATTTTCTATTACAATGGCTCTTCCAAGTTCTCATGTGGAAGAGATAATAAAATAACAAAATACCTTTACATCTGTCCCTTCGAAAACTCAAATAGAAGAAGCTTCTGTTAATAAGTAAGTTGTACTTAAAATTCTTTTTATTAGTTTTGATGGTATATAATAATAATTCCAGTTCATTATTGAATTCTTTTCTAATTAATCCAGCTGCCCTTCAGAACCCCGACACCAAGCCTACAAAAAAACTTCTGCAAGGCAATCAGAGCAAGAAGCTCATCTTAATGTGTAAGTTCTACTTGAAATTCTTTTTATTAGTTTTGATGGTATATAATAATAATTTTGGTTCATTATTGAACACTTTTTTGCTTAATCCTGCTGCCCTCCAGAACCCCAACACTGAGCCTGCAAAGAAACTCCGGCAAGGCAAACGAAACAAGAAGCCCTTCTTAATGTGTAATGTAACACCCTAATATTCAAATCCTTATGCTCGAGTCATAAGTCAGTGATATTACGGTGGTACGACTCTCAGGTGGATTTTTAATATATAAATATAGGTAAATTTGAAAGGAGTATTAATCAAGAAGCCTGAAAAGAGTAGAAATAAAATTGCGAAGACGTATCACTCACGTTTCGACAACAAAAAGATAAACCGTGAAGCCAAAAGCGATATACAGGCAAGGCATAAAGGAGGTTAAGAGATAGATAACAGATAGATATATATAACATAAGTAAATAGCCACTAGTCGCGATCCGCGAAGTTTAGGCCGGCTAGGGTACAGTATGAAAGTAATTGACAACAGTATATCCTAATCTCTCCCAAAGGAAACATGAGAGCCTCTATAGACAAGTTTAAAAGAGTACAAGACATAATATAATCATTTCGAAACAAAGGTGGAGAGATTCTAAGCAAAACACAAAGTAGAGAAAAATAAAGATCTTCGCCGTCTCTCAGACGAACCACAACTCACTTCTGAGCACCTGGACCTGTATCTGAAAAACAAGAGATATATACGGAATGAGAACCCTGGGCCCATGGGTTCCCAGTACGGTAAAAGTCCAAATAAATACAATGCACTGCAATAAAAACTCACTAAGCATCCTAAACTTCTTCACCAATTATCCCTCCTAGGTTCTCGCTAATCCATGAATAGGCAACTGTCATAAGGGGGTGCTAAATCTAATTCATGTTTCACGTGTTTTCCAACTCGTTGACTCTTCCACGAATCAGACTCAGAATCATAAACAAAACCATCACCAGTTATTCTGCCTCAGCAATTTTATATCAATACACCATACCCTCACCTGGAGCTAGTGAAACCACATCACTGCGTCTACCCAGGGAGCTCAAATTATATCATTCAATAATCATCATTATCATGAAATCACATCACCAATTCATCTCATCAAGAACAACCCTCAACATCCACCGACACCAGCACGAGGGGCCTCTCAGTTGTACAAACACAAGCAATACAGGCAAGTAATACACAAATAAGGTACAAGTAGAACAAGTAGCACGTAATCAGGTAACATAGCATATATGATGTAGAAATCCAAAATAAATAGGCAAACCCAAACAATTCAAATATATGCAAATGATGTATGCCTGCCCTATGGCTGATGATATCATCTGTCATTATATAGCCAACCCGACATGTCTTGGTAGCTAACCATTGGATAGAAACACTCCTTGCGGAGCAAGTAGGTTTGAGCTACAACACCCTTGCTACTACCCGCTCAACCCAGAGCCAGTGGAATAACCACTACTGTGACTACTACCCAGGCGGGTGTTTAAAAGCTCAACCTGGAGCGAGTGGATTCACCACTACTGCCGCTACTACCCAGGCGTCACAATCTCTAACTTGGAGCAAGTGGGACGAACCACAACCCTTGCTACTGCCCAGGATCTCAAAACATACATTCGTTCAATTTAAAAGCAATCATCATTGTTATCAAATCTCAAACATTAACCTGGAGCAAGTGGGACGAACCACAACCCTTACTACTACCCACGTATCACAAATACATTCATTCAAAACTCCATAATTAAACTCATTTATCATAAACATCCTTTTCCATCTCATACCCGGAGCAAGTGGACAACGCCACTGCCTACTACCCGGGGTTACACATCACATTTCGACATTTTCTATTATTATCCATTTAACACATTCATTCATTAATCATATATGCATTTATACTCAGCCATAATCAGTAATGACTTTGCCGTAACCCGACAATAACTCAGCCATCCGGCTCATGGTTCAATCAAGAACCAGCCATTTATCAATAAATATAGCCCTTCGGCTCATGGCATACACGGTACTTCCACCGTCATCCTCCATATCTCATATAATCATCGTTGATCATCATTGATCATAACTTTTCCCCTTGTTTCACTCGCAAGTTACCATATCTCCTAGCTCCTCTCTCATTGCTAGGCATATCATAATGATTTAATACATAAGGGGTGAGATCGGAGGCTTAGAAGTATGAGATTTAGCTTTTAAAACTCAAAATCAACTTTGGCATGAAAACAGGGCCACGCGCACGCGTGGATGGCCACAAAGCTCATCGACGCGTATGCGTCATACACGCGGACGCGCGAATTGAAACACAGCCAGACGACACGTACGCGTCAGCCATGCATATGCGTGGGTGCATTTGCGCCCTAGGCACAAAACGGGCACAACTCTGGCACAACTCTCAAAAAAATGGTTGGGCATTGGGTGCAGCGCATCGACGCGCACGCGCACACCACGCGCATGCGTGGATGATGCCTTCTTGAAGAACGACGCGTACACGCCAAGTGCGCCTACGCGTGGAGGGTCATTCTGCTAAAAATTTTCTAAGTTAAAAAGCTACATAATTCACAGATTCAACCCCCAATCTTCTGACGGACATAACTTTCTCATTTTAAATAGTTTTTCGCCCGTTCTTCGAACGACATGGACATCCCGGATCCAATTTCACTTCTAAACAAGTTTGGCACAAAATAGAAATCTGCAATCCAAGTTATGTCCCGTCAAAGTATGCCCAAAACTATGTTTTCACTCAAAACCACAAAGTGCCATTTTCAAAACAAGCCATTTTCAACTCTTTTCCAAATCAACCAAAACATGCCAATTTATCCCATTTTCTTTGAAATCAATCAAAGTATATCAAAATTGACATTAAGCCTCCTCAACTCATACACTAACACATTACCACAATTCACAAAACTGCCATATAACCATTTTTACACATTTCAAATAAATGGCTAAATTACAAACACATTAACATGTCATACATCCTTCCTCTTCCCAATTTCCAACAATACTATTTCTAATCAATCATCATTATACATAATCAATATCATACTCACTATCACATGGTTTCACCCACAAATCAACCTTAATTATTTCTCAAGCATATATCACAACATACATATCTCTCATGCATCATCATACCATCAAGGCATCAATAATCATGATCACATATATGACCACATAACATACCTTAACCAAAACCAAACATACCTCATCTATACAATTTCACCAAAAATTACCAAATTCCACACTTCAACTCCTCAAACCTTATTATTCAATAACCAACCCAATCATTCATATATTCATTATCTGAAATTCATCCAATCACTTGTGTCATCATACATTGCACACATGAACTTACCTTCCTTACCTCTTTCTGACCTCCGGCCCAAGATTCACAGCCTTGGCCCAAATTCACAATTTAAATGCATAAACCACAAAGCAATACTCATTACCCAATACATCAAATTCTTAATACACCAAGCATACAAGGCCACACAATTCTCAACCCAATCATTAATTCACATTACATACCAACTATGCATATTAGCACCAACCATTTACACAATCCAAACTTAATCTTAGGGGCATCTAGCCTAGGAATTCTCATCACACCACACGATATTTAAATGAAACTTAAACCGTACCTCTTGTAGCCAAAGCAATTGAGCCTCTTCTATAGAAGTCTCTACTAACCCTTAGCTCCATGCCGCACCAAAGCTCCACAAGCAACACCAACCTCCCAATCATGCATCAAAATCACCAAATACACTAACATAACCAATATCACATACATACATCAACCTAAGGCTCATAAAAATGATAAATCACAAGGGTTTGAGTACTTCTTACCTCAGCCCATAAGAAGTAGGGATAGAACCCACTTGAAATTCATGTTGGAGTATCTCTAAACACCCAAAATCACAAGATTTCAACACTAACTACCCAAAAACGTGTAATAGTGGAGAATTTCAAAAACTGGGCAGAGATGAATGGAATACTCACCACAAAACTTAGATAGAATTGTAGAGGATGAGAAGAGCAATGCGTGGCCGTAAACGGCTCGTCAATCGGAGCTCCGTAGCTCAAGTTATGGTGGTTTGAAGATCAAAGAGAGTTAGGTTTTCTCTCTTCTCAATTTCAGCGCCCCAACCCGTCCTTTTAGGGTAAAATGAGCTGAAATGCTCATAACTAATGTTTATATATGTTGGATCTTGGACCCACTTAGGCCCGGTTCACTTATTTTTGTTCGTTGGCCCAATTTTGGACCAAAACCTTTAAGATTAGCGCTCTAAATCGCACTTTAAATATTTCTACCTCCCTTAATTATAATTCCTCATTTCTTAATCCTATTTACTCATAATCAATTTTTTCAGCTGCAGTACCAGACAGATCTCAGCCGGTACTGCCGGTCAAAATTCCACTGCGCACTTTTACGCAGAAAACTATGTCTTCCGACTCGGAAGAATTCACTGAATCCAAATATCATATTTAAATCATCAAATTCTAATTGCCAAATCTTCCAACCATATTCGCTCCTACTTAACTTATTATTCAATTAATTTTGGTTAGACCGTGTATTATATTCTACCCCCTAACAGAAATTTTCGCCGTAAAAAATTCCATCCATTACTGCGAGTACGCGAGCATAGTCTTCCTTTATATCCAACACATAACAGTTCGAAGGTCTTTTTACTCTACACGCTTCCGTTGCTGCGCTCTGATTTTTCTATCTCCGAGGGTCTCGGTCATTTGTTCAACGCCGCCCAACAGCCTCGTTCCTTACTTTTATCGTCTCATCAACTCACAACGTATTAAATCTCAAATCATGTCATCAATAATATTGCCATCATCGTTAATCATAGCCGTCATTCCACATCACTATAATCAATCAAAGATCATTCTCGAAACTATAACCAATACTCTTTCAAATTCTTGGGAAATCTTGACAGCATCTCTCCTAAAAACTGGAGTCTACCACCCATCACGGGTTTCCTCAAACCAATCTAAGTACCACATCAGCATTTCAATTTAATGATTTTCACATTCATCTTTCAAAACTGATCATTATAAACCTCAATCTAAATCCAAGGTCACTATGATCAAACATCATAGTACTCATCTCTCAAACACGACAACTTGCACTCTCTCATAATCTAAATCCAATTATGCATCAATGATAATTTCCTCATCCGCTTTAGAACCATCAAAGCTCGCAGCTGCAATCAATTCCAACTATTTGGGGATCATTACTTGAAATAACCCGCTTAACCTTTCTAGTATTCAAAATTAAGATATTATAGTAAATTTTTACAGCTCCTATTCGTAGCTATCCTGTGTTACTGCTTCCGCAAGTTCCTGCTGCTTTATTCTGATCTCTCGTCTAGTACTAGCTCTATCACTTACTTCCTCAAGTACTCAACCACAACTTAGCATGACTGGCATTTCAAATCAACGTTTCCAAATCCATCATTTAGGACCATTCCTTATCTATTTAAATCAAAGGAACTAAAAGTCACGAGTTCAATCCGTTTCACCAAAAATCCAGAAATTAACCAACTATATAACAAACACAACACATCATTCTCAATAGAAAATTATTTACATCACAGGCATTTATCCATTTGTATTAAGGCAAATCCTTACTCGGACCATCCGGTTTGCTTCTCAGTCTAATATTAAGCTCGATATTCCCAGTTTTACTGTACATGCGGTATTATAAAATCACGCACTGTCCTTTAAGCCTGATTATTACAATTACCTCACTCTTACTGTCGCAATCGGCCCGCATTCTGACTCTCTTCTTGTTGGCAATTTCTTGATACATGCCCTGGTAACCCGCACTTGTAACATACACCTAACCTAATCGGCACGACCTATTTGGGTGATGACTTCCACATCTCTGACAGCTCGAAACATCAGAAGGAGCCGCTGTCCGCTTTTCCTTACTGTTTCTTTGGGACTCCTTACTCGTTGCAAAGTTATTCTGTCCTTGGGGAAAGTGTTGTATGTATCCTCTCTCCTTAAACTCTCGACCCCTTGGTGTGAATCCTTGTTTGTGCTCTCTATGACTTCCTTTCTCTGCAACCATCCTCTTCACACACTCTTCAGCAATTCTACTCTTATTTACCAACTTTGAAAAAGTTCGGATCTCCATTGGTCCCATTGAACTTAAGATGTCGCTCTGGAGCCCTCTTTCATACTTAATGCATTTCCATTCCTCGAAGTCTCCCAGAGCTCCCTGACACATGCGGGAAAACCTGAATAGCTCCTCAAATTTGTTAGTATACTCAGATACGGACATAGCACCTTGCTTCAGCTGCAGTAACTCCAATTTCTTGGCTGTCTTGGCAGAATTCGGAAAGTACTTCTTATAGAATTCCACCTGGAAGGCATCCCAAGTGATGGGATCATCCCCCTACTACAGGAGGTGTCGGTCCCCTTGCCACCAATGCAATGCTTCCCCAGTAAGCAGATATGTAGCAAATTCAACACACTGCTCCTCGGGTACCAACTGTGCTTGCAGTGCTCGCTTCATAGCCTGAAACCAAGTATCGGCTTCAGTCAGATTTGGTGGTTCCCTTGAACTTAGGTGGATTAACCTTTAAGAAAGTTACCAGTGTCATCGGGCCCTGAGCTTCCCCTTCCGCCATTGCCATTATTGTTTATCTGTTGCCCAAGAGCCTCTGCAGTGGCCTGCATAGCAGCAGCCATATTCTCCAATGCCGCCATAAGGTTTACCAGGTTATTCGGGTTGATTTTCGGTTCCTACGTACTAGTACGATCTCTCTCACGTCCCCGACCGGGTCCACGAGGCGCCATCTGGTTCCAATACATACCAAACAATCGATATCAAGTTGATCAGTCTCAATATCGGAAGTATAGTGCTTCAAGGTTCCAAAGGTACACTCATGGACTTCATGCTAGATGTATCGGTTAGATACCCTAACTAGCACAGGCACAGACTCAGAGTATGCATCGAAGCATAAGCAGTTCCATCCCTCAGGCTCACGAGGATGAACTGCTCTAATACCATAATGTAACACCCTAATATTCAAATCCTTATGCTCGAGTCATAAGTTAGTGATATTACGGTGGTAAGACTCTCAGGTGGATTTTTAATATATAAATATAGGTAAATTCGAAAGGAGTATTAATCGAGAAGCCTGAAAAGAGTAGAAATAAAATTGCGAAGACGTATCACTCACGTTTCGACAATAAAAAGATAAACCGTGAAGCCAAAAGTGATATACGGGCAAGGCATAAAAACATCTATAGGCAAGTTCAAAAGAGTTCGATACATAATATAGGCTTTTCAAAATAAAGATGGAGAGATTCTAAGTAAAATATAAAGTAGAGAATATAAAGATCTTCACCGTCTCTCAGATGAACCACAGCTCACTTCTGAGCACTTGGACCTGTATCTGAAAAACAAGAGATATATACAGAATGAGAACCCCCGACCCATGGGTAAAAGTGCCAAATAAATACAATGCATTGTAATAAAAACTCACTAAGCATCCTAAACTTCCTTTCACCAAATATTCATCCTATGTTCTCGCTAATCCATAAATGGGTAACTGTCATAAGGGAATGCTAAATCTTATTCATATTCCTCATGCTTTCCAACTTTCTAACTCTCCGACAATTCACAATCAGAATTATAAACAAAACCATCTCCAGCTATCATGTCTCAATGATTCTATATCATTACCTTATATCCTCACCTGGACCAAGTGAAATCACTTCACTGCATCTATCCAAGGAGCTCAAATTATCTCATTTTCTACTTGGAGCAAGTGAAATCACTTCACTATGTCTACCCAGGGAGCTTAATTAGCTCATTCAATAATCATCATCATTATTCAATTTCATCATCAACTCATCTCATCAAGAACATCCTTCAGTGTAAACCGACACCAGCATGAGGGACATCTCAATTGTATAAACACAAGCAATACAAGCAAGTAATATACAATAAGGTACAAATAGAATAAATAGCACATAATTAGGTAATATATCATATATGATATAGCAATCCAAAACAAATAGGCAAACCCAAACAATTCAAACATATGCAAATGATGTATGCCTACCCTATGGCTGATGATATCATTTATCGGTTACAAAGCCAACCCGACATGTCCTGGTAGCTAACCATTGGACAGTCCCTGGGAGCACGCATCCCCAAGCTCAAAATTGTAATCAATCAAAATAAAATATCCATGGGGGAGAGCTCATCCGGAAAGTTCTAAGTGTCCAGCCACATCTTACGACGCAGGGTCAACAGAATCTCAGATCTCAACCTGGAGCAAGTGGAGCCGACCCACTGCATCTATCGAAGGAAATTCGAAACTCAGATAGTTTTACAAATCTTAAATCAACCTCAAATGGGAGAAAGTGGGGCCTAACCACTGCATCTATCCCAGGAGTCTCAAACCAAATCCGGAGCAAGTAGAATCACTCTATTGTATCTACCCAGGCAGGTATATCTCATCATGTCCTGGAGCAAGCGGAATCACTCCACTGCATCTACCCAGGTAGGTATATCTCACCACGTCCCGGAGCAAGTGGAATCAATGCCACTACATATACCCAGGTAGGTACATCACAATCAGGATCATATTTAATATCAATCTCTGAATCGTTATCATTCTCAATGACAATCTCATAATCATCATCATCCTCTTTATCAGTCTCATAATCATCATCATTCTCATTAACAATCTAATCATCATCATCACTCTCGATAACAATCTCATAATCATCATCATTTTCACGATTCATTATTAATTCTCCCCTTATTTCATCCTCAAGTTATCACCTTTCCTAGATTCTTCTCATTACTAGGCATACTATTCAAATTCAGGACTAAAAGAATGAAACTAGGGGGCTTAGAGGTTTAAAATTCAGTTTTAAAAACACAAAACTCATATTTGCTGAAAACAGGGCCACGCGTGGAAAGCGAAAAAAAGGGAGTGACACGTGAGCGTCATCCAGCGTACGCATGGAAATCAGAGAGGGGGAGTGACGTGCGCATGTCAGTCGCGCGTACGCGTGGAGGCGTTTTGTGCTCCGCGCACCAATCCGGCACAATACCAGCACAACTCTCTGGTTTTTCTACCACACAACAACATCAACACAGCGACGCATACGCGTCAGCCACACACACGCATGGGTGGTAAATTTTTATGGGTCACGCGTGCGCGTCGGCCATGCGTACGCGTGAGCGTACGTTTTCTTAAAAATTTTACTAAGTCTCGCTGCAGAATTTCATTTTCAAACCTCAAATTTCCGCCACACATAACTTCTTCTACAAAATTCCTTTTTCAACCATTTTTGAACCGTTGGAAAGATTGTTGAATGAAATTTAATAAAAATCTAATTTTGAAGAATTCCTAACTCTAAGGACTGAGTTACGGACCGCCGAAGTTAGTCAAAAATAAGTTTTTTTTTTACCCAAAACAGAAATCACCAATTTTTCCAATGTTCACAAGCCAAATTCATTTCCACTCATCCAAATGACCACAACCTAACCATATTCACATAATTACACTCAATCAAAACTAAACCTACCTCATCTACACAATTCAATTCAATTTCGTCACCTTCCCCTCCAAAATTCCTAATTTCTTATTATTCCACATTCCTCCCATTTATTCACACACTCAATATTCAGTATCCATTCAATCTCATATGACATCACACAATACACACATCACTTACCTTTTTTTTATCTCTTTTCGGCCTCCGGCCCAAGATTCACAGTCTCCGGTCCAAATTCACAATTTAAATACATATTCCACAAACCCATATTCATTATCCAATTCATCAAATTCTCAACACACCAAACATACAAATTCACACAATTCTCAATCCAATCATTAATTTACATTACATATTAACTATACATATTAGTACCAACCATTTACACAATCCAAACTTAATCCTAGGGACATCTAGCCTAGGAATTCTCATCACACCACATGGTACTTAAATGAAACTTAAACCGTACCTCTTGAAGCCAAACCAATTGAGCCTCTTCTTTGGAAGCCTCCACCAACCTTAGCTCCAAGCCTCACCAAAGCTCCACAAGCAACACCAACCTCCCAATTGTGTACCAAAATCAACCAATATTCTAACATAACCAATTTCACACTTACAATCAACCTAGGATTCATGAAAATGATAAATCACAAGGGTTGGAGGGTTTCTTACCTTAACCCACTGTACTTTATGTTGAATATCACCAGTGGCTTATACTAGAGTACTCCTAAATAACCAAAATCACAAGATTTCCTCAAAACCCAAACCAAATTTGAATTTAAAGAGAAAAACAAAAACTGGGTAGAGGACAATGAAATACTCACCACAAAAATTAGATAGAATGTAGAGGATGAGAAGAGCAATGCGTGGCCATAAACGGCTCGTCGATTTGAGCTCCGTAGCTCAAGTTATGGTGGTTTGAAGTTGATGGTGGCTAGGGTTTGATTTCTCCACTCTCTTCTCTCTTCACCACCGAACCTCTCTCTCAAAATGGGGGAAAATGATTTGTTTTGTGTTGAAATGAGTCTTTATATAATGTGGGCTTGGATCCACTTAGGCTCGGTTCACTTGGTTTAACCCGTTGGCCCAATTTTGGGCCAAAACCTTTAAGATTAGAGTTTTAAATCGTATTTTAAATATTTCTATATTACCAAATTATAAATTCTTATTTCTTAACCTTGTTCACTTCTAATTAGTTTCCTCAGCCACAGTACCGGACAGATCTCAGTCTGTATTGCTGGTCAAATTTTCACTGCGCGATTTTACGCAGAAAACTATGTTTTTCGACTCAGAAAAATCAACTGAGTCCAAATATCCTACTTAAATCTTCAAATTTTGATTGCTAAATTTTCTAATCATATCTACTTATATTTAATTTATTATTTACTTAATTACAAATTGACCGGGTTTTACAGAGGAAACAAGTGCGGAGCCGAGTTTGAGCACCCCCTGAAAGCTACAAGACTCCAGTTAAAAAAATAATGGAGGGGTTGAGGGAGAAAGGTTTTCGGTGGATGACACGAGTAAAGGTTTACAAAGATGATTCAACCAATGTGTATGAAACGATATTCATGTTGGACCACAAAGCGCATTTGGAGGGGGATAGATTCCACTTCATGTCTTTCAGACCCAGATAAGATGTAGAAAATATAGTAAATTTGTCTTCGGTTATTACATTAACGTTAAGGATTTTTCTGAAAAGTCTTATTCTAATATATTTAATAAATTTTCGTTCTGTGGATGGTCTCTACAATGTGTATGCTTCTCAACAACAGAAAATGTCGCAGATTTAATGAAGAAATATACTATGTGCCAACAGATATTATGGTAAGCCAAATTTTTTATTCCTTAAATAATTTTTTGATGAAGAATTTGATTCATTTTTGTTGATGATTGAGCTTTTTTTACTGCTAGTTCAAATCTTATGTAATTTTGATTCATCTCTTAATTTAATTGAGTTTATTTGCATGTAGAAATGAATTAAAATATGCTTTTCTTGCTAATTGAATGTTTATGACGTTTTGTTCAAATCTAAACCAAATTCGGTTCATTTGTGAATTGAGTTAGGTTTACTTGATACTAAGTATTCACTAAATCCATTATTCCTTAAGAAATTTGGTTCATCTTTTTGTTTAATTGAGTTTAATTGCATGAAAAAATGAATTGAAATGTGCTTTCTTGCTGATTGAATGTATATGACTACTAGTTCAAATTTGATATAATTTTGGTTTATTTCGTAGTTTAGTTTAGGTTTATTTGAATCCAGAAATGAATTTGATGTGTTGATGATTGAGCTTTTTTTACTGCTAGTTCAAATTTGATATAATTTCAGTTTATTTGTAATTTAACTGAGGTTCATTTTGCAGAATTTAATGTTGGAGAAGCATAAGGCCGACAACATTGATCCAAAAACTAAGAAGGCCTACCGGATTAGTGAATTTAAGAACTTCCTGTATTTTCTAGACAAAAGAAAACATGCATCTCATATATTTGTAAGTTATGATTTCTAAAACTTCTTTAATAATTCTATCATTTGCTATCATTTAGATTGAAATATTCTATTCTTTTCCCAAGCTTCAACTATTTACACCAGTTTGCAATGGAGGCCATTGGTGGCTGTGGATTGTGATCAAGGGAAATCATCAGATAGAATTTTCACAAAAATAATCTCGTCGAAGTATAATCTAAACTGATAGACAACCCTCAATCAAATTTAATTTTGTTTGTCACTTAAGTCAAACCCAATAAAAACCGAGACTATTTAAACATCGGGTCGTCTCTCAAAGAAATTGTAGAGAAGTGTGCATATTATTAGTTATGGGGTATGTTTTGGGGTTTTGGGTTTGATAGATGATAAACCACTATTTTACAGTTTATCTTATATTCAATTGAGTGGATTTTATCAATTTTCATACACTTATTCATATGATTTGCATGATTTTACGTTTTCCTTCCTATTTTGTGCTATGATTGAAAACGTGCTTCTTTGGCCTTAAATTTCCTATGTTTAGTCCTCTCTTATTACCATTAGATGCCGTGATATGTGCGTTAAGTGATTTCAGAGATTACAGGGCAGGAATGGCTCAGAAGATGGAAAGGAAGCATGCAAAAGTGGAAGGAACACAAGAAAATGAAGGAACTGCTAAAGCTGTCCAGCCTGACCTCTTGGTACTAAATCGATCATAACATGAGATACAGAGATCCAAATGATACAGTTCTAATTGCTTTGGAAAGCTAACGTTCGGGCTTCGCAACAATATATAATTTGCTATAGCTTCCCCGAAGCTAGGCGACGCAAACGCGTGGATCACGCGGATGCGTGACCTGGCAAAAATCTAATCTACGCTAACGCGTGGACGACGCGTCCGTGTCATTTTGCCGTGACCTGTACGGACCAGAAATTGCTGTTTTTGACCCAGTTTTTGGCCCAAAAAATACATATTAGAGGCTATAAAGTGGGGGAATCCATCCATTCATTCAACACATATCATACACATCATACACACAATTTTTAGGTTTAGATGTAGTCTTTAGAGAGAGAGAAGCTCTCTCCTCTCTCTTAGGATTAGGATTATGATTTCTATTAGGATTAGGATTTCATCTTCTTCAATCATAGGTTCAATGTTCCTTTTACTTATTTTCTCAATTTGGTTTATGAACTCTTTATGTTTGGATTGATTTTCTTTTATTAATGCAATTTGAGGTATTTCAGATCTATGATTTTTATTTAGCTTTTTATATTCTTGGCTTTAATTGATTAATTAGAGACTCTTGAGTTATCAAACTCATCGTGATCGATAATTGTTATTTTTGCTAATTGATTTGAATTCCAATAACTCTAGTCTTTTCTTAGGAATTGACTAGGACTTGAGGGATCAAATTAATTAGTCCACTTGACCTTCCTTTGTTTAGTAAAGGTTAACTAAGTGGGATTAAAACCCAATTCTCATCACACCTGATAAGGATAACTAGGATAGGACTTTTAATTTTCATACCTTGCCAAGAGTTTTCTCATTATTAATTTATTTCCTACAATTTATTTCTCTTGTTCAAACCTTTTAAAAACCCAAAAATACTATTTTCCATAACCAATAATAAAACACACCTCCCTGCAATTCTTTGAGAAGACGACCCGAGGTTTAAATACTTCGGTTATAAATTTTATTGGGTTTGCTTAAGTGACAACTAAAACTTTTGTACAAAAGGCTTTTCTGTTGGTTTAGAAACTATACTTACAACGCGAGTATATTTTTAAATTTCTTTACCAATAGAACTCTGATCGTCAAAATGGCGCCGTTGCCGGGGAATTGCAAATGTGTGTCTTATTATTGGTTATTGTAAATATTTTTTCTTTTGCTTGTTTATTTGTTTTTATTTTTAATTTTTATTAGCTACTATGAATTCTCACCCCTGTCGCTATGAGTTTGGTTCCAATGTTGTTGCAAGGAATGGAAATTATAACAGGAACATGCATCCAGGTCAAAACAATCAAAGATGGAAGGAGCCACGAGGATCTAATCAACCCTTTCAGCAACAACACCTTCTACAGTACCACAGACAAAGACCATCCTACAATGCATGCCAAGACAATAGTTACGGTGGACCATTTCGTGACAAGCAACCTCCACCAAATTACTATGGTCAAGAGCCATTCCAGGGAGCATACCAAGATGATGAATATGGTAGACCCCCTTGTAGTTACCAACAAATCCCACCATATGCTTATGAACCACTTCCCCAACATACCTTTGAACCACCAAACTCACAAGCCCCTTATCACCAAACACCCCCATATGACCCCAACCCTTATCCACCATATCAACCACCCTATGAGCCATATGAGCCATACATAGAACCACCCCATTCCAACCCAATTACTCCCAAGGACCACCGCCTCCATATACACCACATCCATATCCATCAATCCAAGGGCCTTATGATCCTACTTATGATATCCGAGTAGAACAAGAGTCAAGGGATCGTCTCAAGGAAATAATGGATCAATTTCAAGCAACCCTGCGTTAATTGGACCGAGCAATAAACCGAACAGCACCTGAAGCTTTCATGGCTAAAGAATCTCAACTTGAGAACAAGGAATTGAAGTGTGCTGTACAACAAGTGGAAAAGATGGAGAGTGATGAACCACCCTCTTATCATGAACCTTTCTTCCCAATTAATGAGCCCTTACATCCACCTCAACCTTCAATGCATGACACTATTGGTGCTCTTCTTCAAGGGTAAAGAGAGATAAAACGGAGAATACTAGAATTCGTGACTGCCTTTACTGAGGTAGTACACCGATTAGCTTCCCAACATTTGAATATTCAAGGTACTCTCATGGCTACATGTGGAGAATCCAAAGAAGAGTGCAGCATGAAGGCAACACTAGAAACTCCGGTGGACAGTGAGCAGCATAAATTTGTATTGGAACAAGTGGAGGAAGCCATAATAGTTGCAGAGAAAGAAGTGGTTGAAGATTTAGGAGATGCTGGACTTCCATGGGAATCTGAAATTGTAGAGTACTCCTCCAATAAGATCAAAATGGATGTCAAGAAGGTGATGAGCGGATAATTTATACGCTTTTTGGCATTGTTTTTAGGTAGTTTTTAGTAGCATCTAGCTACTTTTAGGGATGTTTTCATTAGTTTTTATGCTAAATTCACATTTCTAAACTTTACTATAAGTCTGTGTGTTTTTCTATGATTTCAGGTATTTTTTGGCTGAAATTGAGGGACCTGAACAAAAGTCTGATAGAGGGCTGACAAAGGACTGCTGATGCTGTTGGATTCTGACCTCCCTGCACTCGAAATGAATTTTCTGGAGCTAAAGAACTCCAAATGGCGCGCTCTCAACGGTGTTGGAAAGCATACATCTAGGGCTTTCCATCAATATATAACAATCCATACTTTGTTCGAGTTTAGACGACACAAACTGGCGTTCAACGCCAGTTCCATGCTGCTTTCTAGAGTAAAACGCCAGAAACACATCACGAACCAGAGTTAAACGCCAAAAACACGTTACAACTTGGCGTTTAACTCTAGAAAAAGCCTCTGCACGTGTAAAGCTTAAGCTCAGCCCAAGCACACACCAAGTGGGCCCCAGAAGTGAATTTCTGCATCATTTACTCAATTCTATAAACCCTAATAGGTAGTCTAGTATAAATAGGACATTTTACTATTGTATTAGACATCTTGGATTCCTTAATCAGAATCTTTGTGGTATAAGCTAGAACCCTTTGGCGGCCACTCTTGAGAATCTGAAAAGTCTAAACCTTGTCTGTGGTATTCCGAGTAGGATTCAAGGATTGAATGACTGTGACGAGCTTCAAACTCACGATTGTTGGGCGTGGTGACAGACGCAAAAGAATTAATGGATTCTATTCTGACATGATCGAGAACCGACAGATGATTAGCCGTGCTGTGACAGAGCATTTGGACCATTTTCACTGAGAGGATGGGATGTAGCTATTGACAATGGTGATGCCCTACATACAGCTTGCCATGGAAAGGAGTATGAAGGATTGGATGAAAGCAGTAGGAAAGCAGAGATTCAGAAGGAACACAGCATCTCCATACACTTATCTGAAATTCTTACCAATGATTTACATAAGTATCTCTATCTTTATTTTATGCTTTATTTATTATTATTTTCGAAAACCATTATAATCATTTGAATCAGCCTAACTGAGATTTACAAGATGACCATACCTTGCTTCATACCAACAATCTCCGTGGGATCGACTCTTACTCACGTAAGGTTTATTACTTGGACGACCCAGTGCACTTGCTGGTTAGTTGTGTGAAGTTGTGAAGAATGTGAGTGAACCATAGTAGTGTGCACCAAGTTTTTGGAGCCATTGCTAAGAATTGTTTAAGTTATGAAAAGAGTAAATCATAATTTTGTCTATCAAGTTTTTCGCGCCGTTGCCGGGGATTGTTCGAGTTTGGACAACTGATGATTCATCTTGTTGCTCAGATTAGGTAATTTTCTTTTCAAAAAGTTTTCAAAAATCTTTCAAAAATTTTTTTCTTTGTTTGCGTTTTTCCAAAAATAATAAAAATACAAAAAATTAATAAAATCATAAAAATAAAAAATATCTTGTGTTTCTTGTTTGAGTCTAGTGTCAATTTTTAAGTTTGGTGTCAATTGCATGTTTTTAAAATTTATGCATTTTTTGAAAATTCATGCATGTGTTCTTCATGATCTTCAAGTTGTTCTTGGCAAGTCTTCTTGTTTGATCTTGATATTTTCTTGTTTTGTGTTTTTTTTTGTTTCTCATATGAATTTTTGAATTCTTAGTGTCTAAATATGAAAAATTTCTAAGTTTGATGTCTTGCATGTTTTCTTTTCTTGAAAATTTTTCAAAAATAAAATCTTGATGTTCATCTTGACATTCAAAGTATTCTTGGTGTTCATCTTGACATTCATAGTGTTCTTGCATGCATCATGTGTTTTGATTCATAATTTTTATGTTGTGAGTCATTTTTGTGTTTTTCTCTCTCCTCATTAAAAATTTTAAAAAAAATATATTTCCCTTATTTCTCTTATAAAATTTGAAATTTTGGGTTAACTTAGTCAAAAATTTTTAAAATAAGTTGTTTCTTTTTAGTCAAGTCAAGATTTCAATTTAAAAAAATCCTATATTTTCAAAATTTTTTTCAAAAATCAAATCTTTTTCATTTTTTATGATTTTCGAAAATTTGAAAATATTTTTTTAAATCTTTTTCTTAATTTCATTTCAAATTTTCGAAAACTTTGCTAACAATTAATGTGATTGATTCAAAAATTTGAAGTTTGTTACTTTCTTGTTAAGAAAGGTTCAATCTTTAAATTCTAGAATCATATCTTTTAGTTTCTTGTTAGTCAAGTAATCAATTTTAATTTTAAAAAATCAATTTTTTTTCAAAATATATTTTCAATCATATCTTTTCAAATCATATCTTTTTCAAAATCAATTTCAAAAATCTTTTCTAACTTCTTATCTTTTCAAAATTGATTTTCAAATCTTTTTCAACTAACTAATTGACTTTTTGTTTGTTTCTTATCTTTTTCAAAACCACCTAAATACTTTTCTCTTTCTAATTTTCGAAAATCAACCTCCCCCTTTTTCAAAATTTTTTTTATTAACTAATTGTTTTAAATTTTAATTTTATCTTACCTCTTCTCTTAATTTTCAAATTTTAACTAATAATTAAAATAAAAACAAAAATATTTTTCCTTTTAGTTAAAATTCGAATTTTATCCTCTCTCTCATCTCTTTTCTATTTATTTATTCATTTACTAACACTTCTGGGAGGAATTCTGTGAGTAATAGGATGCCTCAGAGGAAGGAAGTTCTTGAAATTGATGTTCTGAATGCCCATATTGGCTCAGAATAAAATATTGACTTAGCAAGTCAACATGATCTCTCAAAGTTTGAATGGATGGCAAAATGCATCCAACAGTACTCAAGAGGCATCTTCTGAAGAAGAAGCTTATGATCCTGAGAACCCTGCAATGGCAGAGGTGAATTACATGGGTGAACCCTATGGGAACACCTACAATTCTTTATGGAGAAATCATCCAAACTTGTCATGGAAGGATCAACAAAAGCCCCAACAAGGCTTTAATAATGGTGAAAGAAACAGGCTTAGCAATAGCAAGCCCTTTCCATCACCTTCTCAGTAAAAGACAGAGAATTCTGAGCAAAGCTCCTATAGCTTAGCAAATATAGTCTCTGATCTGTCTAAGGCCACTTTAAGTTTCATGAGTAAAACAAGGTCCTCCATCAGAAATTTGGAGGCACAAGTGGGCAGCTGAGTAAGAAAATTACTGAAACACCTCCTAGTACTCTCCCAAGCAATACTGAAGAGAATTCGAAAAGAGAGTGCAAGGCCATTGACATAATCAAAATGGCCGAACCTAGAGAGGAAGGGGAGGACGTGAATTCCAATGAGGAAGACCTCATGGGACGTCTCCCAGACAAGAAGGAGTTCCTTATTGAGGACCTAAAGAAATCTGAGGCTTATATAGAGACCATAGAGATTCCATTAAACCTCCTTCTGCCATTCATGAGCTCTGAAAACTATTCTTCCCCTAAAGAGGATGAAGATGTAACTGGAGAGCAAGTTTCTCAATATCTAGGAGCTATCATGAAGTTGAATGCCAAGTTGTTTGGTAATGAGACCTGGGAAGATGCACCTCCCTTGCTCATTAGTGAACTAGATACATGGGTTCAACAAACTTTATCTCAAAAGAAACAAGATCCTGGTAAATTCTTAATACCCTGTACCATGGGCACCATGACCTTTGAGAAGGCTCTGTGTGACCTGGGGTCAGGTATAAATCTCATGCCACTCTCTGTAATGGAGAACCTGGGAATCTTTGAGGTACAAGCTGCAAGAATCTCATTAGAGATGTGATGAGCGGATAATTTATACGCTTTTTGGCATTGTTTTTAGTATGTTTTAGTTAATTTTTATTTAAAATTCACTTTTCTAGACTTTACTATGAGTTTGTGTGTTTTTCTGTGATTTCAGGTATTTTCTGGCTGAAATTGAGGGACCTGAGCAAAAATCTGATTCAGAGGTTGAAAAGGACTGCAGATGCTATTGGATTCTGACCTCCCTGCGCTCAAAGTGGATTTTCTGGAGCTACAGAAGCCCAATTGGCGCGCTCTCAACTGCGTTGGAAAGTAGACATCCTGGGCTTTCCAGCAATGTATAATAGTCCATACTTTTCCCGAGATTTGATGGCCCAAACAGGCGTTCCAAGTCAGCTCAAGAATTCTGGCGTAAAACGCCAGAACTGGCACAAGAATGGGAGTTAAACGTCCAAACTGGCACAAAAGCTGGCGTTTAACTCCAAGAAGAGTCTCTACACGAAAATGCTTCAATGCTCAGCCCAAGCACACACCAAGTGAGCCCGGAAGTGGATTTTTATGTCATTTACTCATCTTTGTAAACCCTAAGCTACTAGTTCTCTACAAATAGGACCTTTTGCCATTGTATTTTCATCTTTTGATCACTTTAGATCTTAGATCAGATCTTGGTTCTTCTGGTTCCCTCTCTGGGGCCAAAGCCAATGATCACCATTATCACTTATGTATTTTCAATGGTGGAGTTTCTACACACCATAGATTAAGGTGTGGAGCTCTGCTGTACCTCGAGTATTAATGCAATTACTATTGTTCTTCTATTCAATTCGGCTTATTCTTGTTCTAAGATATCACTTGTTCCTCAACTTGATGTATGTGATGATCCGTGACACTCATCATCATTCTCACCTATGAACGTGTGCCTGACAACCACCTCCGTTCTACCTTAGATTGAGTGAATATCTCTTGGATCCCTTAATCGGAATCTTCATGGTATAAGCTAGAATTGATGGCGGCATTCAAGAGAATCCGGAAGGTCTAAACCTTGTCTGTAGTATTCTGAGTAGGATTCAAGGATTGAATGACTGTGATGAGCTTCAAACTCGTGATTGTGGGGCGTTAGTGACAGACGCAAAAGAATAACTGGATTCTATTCCGACATGATCGAGAACCGACAGCTGAATAGCCGTGCTGTGACAGAGCGCGTTGGACATTTTCACTGAGAGGATGGGAGGTAGCCACTGACAACGGTGAAACCCTACATATAGCTTGCCATGAAAAGAAGTAAGAAGGATTGGATGAAGACAGTAGGAAAGCAGAGAGACGGAAGGGACAAAGCATCTCCATACGCTTATCTGAAATTCTTACCAATGAATTACATAAGTATCTCTATCTTTATTTTATGCTTTATTCATAAATCATTTATAACCATTTGAATCTGCCTGACTGAGATTTACAAGATGACCATAGCTTGCTTCATACCAACAATCTCCGTGGGATCGACCCTTACTCGCGTAAGGTTTATTACCTGGACGACCCAGTGCACTTGCTGGTTAGTTGTGCAAAGTTGTGATAAAGAGTTGAGATTGCAATTGAGCGTACCATGTTGATGGCGCCATTGATGATCACAATTTTGTGCACCAAGATGGCAGACAAGTCAATAAAACAAGCTTATGGATTGGTAGAGGACGTGTTGGTGAAGGTTAAAGGCCTTTACATCCCTGCTGATTTCATAATCTTAGACACTAGGAAGGAGAAGGATGAATGCATCATCCTTGGAAGACCCTTCCTAGCCACAGCAGGAGCTGTAATTGATGTTGACAGAGGAGAGCTAGTCCTTCAATTCAATGGGGACTACCTTGTGTTTAAAGCTCAAGGATCTTCTTCTGCAACCATGGAGAGTAAGCACGATAAGCTTCTCTCAATACAGAGTCAAACAAAGCCCCCACAATCAAACTCTAAGTTTGGTGTTGGGAGGCCACAACCAAACTCTAAGTTTGGTGTTGAGAAGCCCCCACATTCAAACTCTAAGTTTGGTGTTGGGAGGCCCTCATCATGCTCTAAACATCTGTGAGGCTCCATGAAAGCTCACTATTAAGCTATTGATATTAAAGAAGCGCTTATTGGGAGGCAACCCAATTTTTATTTATCTATATTTTTATTGTTCTTTTATGTTTTATTAGGTTCATGATCATGTGTAGTCACAAAATAAATACTAAAATTAAAAATAGAATAAAAAATAGCACACCCTGGAGGAAGAGTTTACTGGCATTTAAACACCAGCAAGGAGCATCTGGCTGGCGTTCAACACCAGAACAGAGCATGAATCTGGCGTTAAACACCAGAAACAAGCAACAGTTTGGCGTTCAAACGCCAGGATTACACCCTGAGGAGAGCTGGCGTTAAACGCCAGAAATAAGCATGGAACTGGCGTTCAACGCCAGAAACATGCTGCAGACTGGCGTTGAACGCCCAAAACAAGCATAGAACTGGCGTTTAATGCCAGAAACAAGCATCAATCTGGCGTTAAACGCTAGGATTGCATGTAGAGGGCGTTTTACATTTGTCAATATTTATCCTCTCTTTCCAATAAACACTCTTCCCCAAAACCTTTTACCAATCACCTCAATCTCTCTTCCCAATTACCCCCTTCACCACTCACATCCATCCATTCTTTCCCATAAACCCCACCTACCTTCAAATTCAAATTCTCTTTCCCACCCAAACCCACCCTAAATAGCCGAACCCAACCCCTCTCCCTCCACTATATAAACCCATCCATCCTTCTTCATTCTCACACAACACAACCCTCTCTTCTCCCCCTTGGCCGAATACACATCTCTCCCCCTCTCCTCCATATTTTCTTCTTCTTCTTCTATTCTTTCTTCTTTTGCTTGAGGGTGAGCAATATTCTAAGTTTAGTGTGGTAAAAGTATAGCTTTTTTTTATTTTTCCATAACCACTTATGGCACCTAAGGCCGGAGAAACCTCTAGAAAGAGGAAAGGGAAGACAAAAGCTTCTACCTCCGAG
>NC_029777.3:85335759-85347453 GCF_000817695.3 Arachis duranensis
TTGTGGCCAAGAAGAAGGTGATCCCTGAGGTCCCTTTCATGCTCAAGAAAAATGAGTATCCGAAGATCCGACATGAGATCCAAAGAAGAGGTTGGGAAGTTCTGACCAACCCCATTCAACAAGTTAAAATCTTAATGGTTCAAGAGTTCTATGCCAATGCATGGATCACTAGGAACCATGATCAAAGTATGAACCCGAATCCAAAGAATTATCTTACAATGGTTCAGGGGAAATACTTAGATTTCAGTCCAGAAAATGTAAGGTTGGCATTCAACTTGCCTATGATGCAAGAAGATGCACGCCCCTACACTAGAAGGGTCAACTTTGATCAAAGGTTGGACCAAGTCCTTATGGACATATGTGTTGAAGGATCTCAATGGAAAAGAGACTCTAAAGGCAAGCCGGTTCAATTGAGAAGACTAGATCTTAAGCCTGTGGCTAGAGGATGGTTGGAGTTCATCCAACACTCCATCATCCCCACTAGCAACCGATCCAAAGTTACTGTGGATCGGGCCATCATGATCCATAGCATCATGATTGGAGAGGAAGTAGAAGTTCATGAAGTCATCTCTCTTGAATTCTACAAAATAGCCGAAAAGCCTTCTACCTTGGCAAGGCTAGCTTTTCCTAATCTCATTTGCTATTTATGCTACTCAGTTGGAGTTATCATAGAAGGAGACATCCTCATTGAAGAGGACAAGCCCATCACTAAGAAGAGGATGGAGTAAACAAGAGAGCCTACTCATGGATCTCAAGAGACGCATGAGGAAGCTCACCATCAAGAAATTCCTGAGATGCCTCAAGGGATGCATTTTCCTCCAAACAACTATTGGGAACAACTCAACACTTATCTAGAAGACTTGAGTTATAACATGGACCAATTAAGGGTGGAGCACCAAGAGCACTCCATCATTCTCCATGAGATTAGAGAAGATCAAAGAGCTATGAGGGAGGAGCAACAAAGGCAAGGAAGAGACATAGAGGAGCTCAAGGACATCATTGGTCCTTCAAGAAGAAGACGCCACCATCACTAAGGTGGACTCATTCCTTATTCCTATTTCTCTATTTTTCGGTTTTAAGCTTCATATTTGTTTATGTTTTGAGTCTTTATTACATGATCATTAGTGTTTAGTAACTATGTCTTAAGGCTATGAATAATTCCATGAATCCTTCACCTCTCTTAAATGAAAAATTGTTTCTAATCCAAAAGAATAAGAAGTACATGAGTTTCGAATTCATCCTTGAAATTAGTTTAATTATATTGATGTGGTGACAATACTTTTTGTTCTCTAAATGAATGCTTGAACAGTGCATATTTTTGATCTTGTTGTTTATGAATGTTAAAATTGTTGGCTCTTGAAAGAATGATGAAAAAGAGAAATGTTATTGATGATCTGAAAAATCATAAAATTGATTCTTGAAGCAAGAAAAAGCAGTGAATAACAAAAGCTTGCGAAAAAAAATAAAAGAAAAAGAAAAAGCAAGCAGAAAAAGCCAATAGCCCTTAAAACCAAATGGCAAGGGTAAAAAGGATCCAAGGCTTTGAGCATTAATGGATAGGAGGGCCCAAATAAGTAAAATCCAGGCCTAAGCGGTTAAATCAAGTTGTCCCTAACCATGTGCTTGTGGCATGCAGATCCAAGTGAAAAGCTTGAGACTGAGTGGTTAAAGTCATGATCCAAAGGAAAAAATGAGTGTGCTTAAGAGCTCTGGACACCTCTAACTGGGGACTTTAGCAAAGCTGAGTCACAATCTGAAAAGGTTCACCCAGTCATGTGTCTGTGGCATTTATGTATCCGGTGGTAATACTAGAAAACAAAGTGCTTAGGGCCACGGCCAAGACTCATAAAAGTAGCTGTGTTAAAGAATCAACATACCTAACTAGGAGAATCAATAACATTATCTAAAATTCTGAGTTCCTATAGATGCCAATCATTCTGAACTTCAAAGGAAAAAGTGAGATGCCAAAACTATTCAGAAGCAAAAAGCTACAAGTCCCGCTCATCTAATTAGAACTAATATTCATTGATATTTTGAGATTTATAGTATATTCTCTTCTTTTTATCCCATTTGATTTTTAGTTTCTTGGGGACAAGCAACAATTTAAGTTTGGTGTTGTGATGAGCGGATAATTTATACGCTTTTTGGCATTGTTTTTAGGTAGTTTTAGTAGGATCTAGCTACTTTTAGGGATGTTTTCATTAGTTTTTATGATAAATTCACATTTCTAGACTTTACTATGAGTTTGTGTGTTTTTCTGGGATTTCATGTATTTTCTGGCTGAAATTGAAGGGCCTGAGCAAAAGTCTGATAGAGGGCTGACAAAGGACTGCTAATGTTGTTGGATTCTGACCTCCCTGCACTCGAAATGGATTTTCTAGAGCTACAGAACTCCAAATGGCGCGCTCTCAACGGCGTTGGGAAGTAGACATTCAGGGCTTTCTAGCAATATATAATATCCATACTTTGTTCGAGTTTAGATGACGCAAACTGGCGTTCAACGCGAGTTCCATGCTGCTTTCTAGAGTAAAACGCCAGAAACACGTCACAAACCAGAGTTAAACGCCAAAAACACGTTACAACTTGGCGTTTAACTCCAAGAGAAGCCTCTGCACGTGTAAAGCTTAAGCTCAGCCCAAGCACACACCAAGTGGGTCCCAGAAGTGGATTTCTGCATCATTTACACAATTCTGTAAATCCTAGTAGCTAGTCTAGTATAAATAGGACATTTTACTATTGTATTAGACATCTTGGTATCTAGTCCTTTTCCCTATTTTTGAATTCATATCACATTTAGGGGGCTGGCCATTCGGCCATGCCTGGACCACCACTTATGTATTTTCAACGGTGGAGTTTCTACACACCATAGATTAAGGTGTGGAGCTCTGCTGTACCTCGAGTTTTAATTCAAAGTACTACTATTTTCTATTCAATTCAAGCTTATTCTTATTCTAAGATATTCGTTGCACTTCAACATGATGAATGTGATGATCCGTGACACTCATCATCATTCTCACCTATGAACACGTGATTGATAACCACTTCCATTCTACTTTAGACCGAACGAATATCTCTTGGATTTCTTAATCAAAATCTTCGTGGTATAAGCTAGAACCCTTTGGCGGCCACTCTTGAGAATCTGGAAAGTCTAAACCTTATCTGTGGTATTCCGAGTAGGATTCAAGGATTGAATGACTGTGACGAGCTTCAAACTCGCGATTGTTGGGCGTGGTGACAGATGCAAAAGAATCAATGGATTCTATTCCGACATGATCGAGAACCAACAGATGATTAGCCGTGTTATGACAGAGAATTTGGACCATTTTCACTGAGAGGATGGGATGTAGCCATTGACAATGGTGATGCCTTACATACAGCTTGCCATGGAAAGGAGTATGAAGGATTGGATGAAAGCAGTAGGAAAGCAGAGATTCAGAAGGAACACAGCATCTCCATACACTTATCTGAAATTCTTACCAATGATTTACATAAGTATCTCTATCTTTATTTTATGCTTTATTTATTATTATTTTCGAAAACCATTATAGTCATTTGAATCAGCCTAACTGAGATTTACAAGATGACCATAGCTTGCTTCATACCAACAATCTCCGTGGGATCGACCCTTACTCACGTAAGGTTTATTACTTGGACGATCCAGTGCACTTGCTAGTTAGTTGTGTGAAGTTGTGAAGAATGTGAGTGAACCATAGTAGTGTGCACCAAGTTTTTGGAGCAATTGCTAAGAATTGTTCAAGTTATGAAAAGAGTATATCACAATTTTGCCTATCAGAAGGCTAGTGCACAACCTCCATGGCATATTCCTTATGAAGACTTGGATGGGATAGATCAAGAAGTAAGTTCCCTTGGTGACAAAAATCATGCATCAAGTCCTCATAGTAATAAATCTACATCCGCAATTGAACTCCTTGGATATGAAGACTCTTCTCTGATTGAGTCTGAGAATAATATGGAAGCAGAAATCCTTAGAAAAGAGCGGACGGGAGTTGAGTACGCTTTGTCAAGAACGTTGGAGACTTCTCCACCTAGGTTGTCATCTACTCTTTCACTTGAGTGGGTAAAACTTATCTCTGTTCGTTTTCCTATCCCACTTGAGTACGGTATTCTTGAAACGGACGGCCAACTTAGGAAGCTTTGTGGCATAAGGTGTAAGAGGAGACTGTTTAGTGGTTGGAGTTGCAAATTAAGGCTCATCAAGGTTGATACTTCAAGAGATAGATGTAAGGACTCAACTGGTGATAATTTGGTTAGATCTAAAAGAAAAGTTTGGTACTCTGTAGAGAATTCAAAGTGCTTGCCACCCGGATAGAATCATGATGATCCACTTCAAGACGGGTGTAGAAACAAGATTTGGGATTCAAGCATATATGATGATCAAATTTGGGAGCTCAAAGCTTGTGAAGAACTCCATCAAAGCTTGAGAAATTTACTTGGTATTGATAGTGCTTATTGGAAGTCCAAGTATTGGTGAAAGTTTTAGGATGAGTTCAAGCACAAGCCGCCATGACAAGGAGCTCACCAAATGTCCAACTTAAGGACTTTATCTAAAAGTGCTAGGTGGGAGACAACCCACCATGGTATGATCGTCCCTTTTTCAATTATAATTTTATTCAATTTTGTTTATTTTTGAGTTTCATTTTATTTTATTGAACCTGGAATTATTCATAACATCTGCATCAGCATTTGCATACTGCATTCTGCATTTTGCATATAAAAAAAACATGCACGCGACGCGTAAGCGTCGCTGACATGTCCGCGTCACAAGTGCATTGGGAAGAAAAGAAAATTGAACAGAAAGTCACGTGAGAGCGTGGCTGGAGGCGTGTCTTAGGCACAAACTCACCCACACGAATGTGGCCCTGACGCATCTGCGTCCTTTGCGAATCCAGCCATCCATGCATGCGCGTCACCCACGCGCACGCGTGATCCCGCAAAATCGACGTAACTGGGTGCATGGCAGAGAGGTATGATGGAGTAGAGCTGGTCTCGTGCTAGAAGCACAAGCCCTCCCACGCGAACGCGTGCCCCACGCGGCCGCGTCATTTTCCAAAAACGGCCATCCACGCGAACGCATCACCCTAAAATTTGGCAAAAGAGTTTCGAACAGAGAGTTGCGCGAACGCGAGGCTGCACTCGCACCAATCTCACAAATCAGGCCACGCGATCACGTGACCCACGCGTTTGCGTCCCCTGACCTTATTGCACACCACAGACCGTGTCATTCACGCGTCCGCGTCACCTGTGCCGCACAACTTATCTAAATCAGCGCCAATTATCTTATCTTTTCTAATCCTAATTTCTTTTATCTTTTCTTCTTTCTTTCTTACGTTATCTCTTTCACTTCTCTTTCTTCTTCACTTTTATTCTATTTTATTTATTTGCATACTTTCATTGCATTTTAATTTAGTGCATATTTTTATTTTCTTTTCTAAATTCATTATTTTTCCTTTGGTGTTGAATTTTCTTATTTCATTGTTGCATCTTCTCTTGAATTATTTTCGGTACTTCATGAATTATTTTATTCTGATTGGGTATTATTATTCATAAGTCAATGCTAGTTTTTATAATAATGGTATTCCTTTTGCATTGATATGCACTTATACTATCTTGCATTACCCACACTCTCTTCCACATTGTTGCAATTTTTGTACCATTGGTATGCCATGTGCTTCTATTGCTTTCTCACGTACATGTTGTAGCTACCATGTACTTGAGACCCTTATTATTTGGCATTAACACCCATATTTTATTTGTTTTCTATCTTTATTTTTGGGTTACTTTTCTTCTTTTCCCTCTTCTTTCAGGATGGCCACCACGAAGGGAGAGGAAAAGATTCTTAATAGGGAGACAAACAAGTCCATACGCACAATCTTTGGAGAAAAGCATAAGTTGTAGCAGCCCGTCCACTTGCACTTCTCAGCATGCACCGAGGACAGTGCAATCTTTAAGTGTGGGGAGGTCGATACCGATCTCCATGGGTTAGTTATTTCCTTCCCAACACCAATATTTTATTTTCTTTGTTAATTCATTGTTACATTTGCATGTTTGATTGCATAATTGTTTGATTTTATGCGTATTCTACTTGGTTGAAAAATAATAAGTTTCTTCTAAAGACCCTATTTTTGAAAAATTTTACTAATTTAAAATCAAAATTTTTTATGTTAAACTTGTTTGAAGTTGTATTTGGAACATGGCCTTTGAGTCAAAGAACACACAACCTGTGAGATTTTTAGTTTATTTATATGGTTACATTATTTAACCATAATATTCTATTCTTGTGTATTTTCCTTCTCTATAACTGCAATCTATATTTTGTTCTATTCTATATGTCCATTATTTAGTATATTTATATGCTTGCATATGATTGAGGCCATTAATTGTATTTTTGCTCGCTTATCCCAAATAAACCTACCTTTTATGCCATCCTTGTTAGTCCCCTTGAGCCTTTTAACCCCCTTCTATTTCATAACCACATTACTAGCCTTAAGCAGAAAAATAAAATAAAAATCTCAAGTTGAATCCTTGGTTAGCTTAAGATAGATATTGTGTATAATTTAAGTGTGGAAAATTTTATGGGAACATGGGATGATAGAAAAAAGTAGGGAACTAAATTGAATAAGTTATTTGAAAATTTGGGAAGCATGCTCATGTGAAATTAAAATAATTAAATTACCATGTGCATTGATAAAAAAATATTTATTAAGTAATTAAATAAGGGGATACAAAAAAAATACCGCAAATGCAAAATAAAAAGAATCAATGCACATGGGACAAAATTCAAAAATAAGTTTGATACATGAGCATGTAATACAAAAGTGGGAAAATTTTGGGTAGTTAGGTAAAGATTTTAAAATTTTGATAGAGTATGTATATGTTAGGTGAGATCTTAGACTACTCAAGGATTCACTTCACTAGCTCACTTAGCCTTATATATACCCTTACCTTCACCTTAGCCCCATTACAACCCTGAAAAGACCTCAAGATGTTTGCATTAGTATGCTAAATATTTGTTGATTGGTTAGATGAAGAACAAGGTTGAGAAAGCATGACTAGGAAAGAGTAGAGTGATTGACCCTAGACACTTGAGAGTTAGAGTGATATACACTACCAGTAAGGGTTCAGTGCTTAATTCTATGTTTCTTGCTTCATGAGCTATCTTCTTACAAGTTTACTTGTCTTTTATTGTGTTATATACCTCAGCCCCATTACAACTCTGAAAAGACCTCATGGTGTTTGCACTGGTATACTAAATTTTTGTTGATTAGTTAGATGAAGAACAAAGTTTTAGAAAGCATGACTAGGGAAGATGTGAGTGAATTAACCCTAGACACTTGAGAGAGTTAGAGTGATATACACTATCAATGAGGGTTCAATGCTTGATTCTACGTTCCCTGCTTTCATGAGCTATCTTCTTACAAGTTTACTTGTACTTTATTTTGTAATTTGAATTAGTGAAATCCAGTTCATATTTGTCTTAAAGAGCTTATTTACTTTTAACCAAGTAGGTAAAAGCATTTCACATTTAGTTGCATTCATATAGATAGGTTGCATTTCATACATTCTACCATTCCTCTTCACTCTTTTATAGCTTCTCTTGAGCTTAGCATGAGGACATGCTAATGTTTAAGTGTGGAGAGGTTGATAAACCACTAGTGTACGATTTATCTTGTGTTCAATTGAGTGGATTTTATCAATCTTTCATACACTTATTCATATGATTTGCATGAGTTTATGTTTTCCTTCCTGATTTTGTGCTATGATTGAAAACATGCTTCTTTTGCCTTAAATTTCCTATGTTTAATCCTCTCTTATTACCATTCGATGCTGTGATATGTGCGTTAAGTGATTTCAGAAATTATAGGGCAGGAATGGCTCAGAAGATGGAAAGAAAGCATGCAAAAGTGGAAGGAACACAAGAAAATGAAGGAACTGCTAAAGTTATCCAGCCTGACCTCTTAGTACTAAATCGACCAAAACTTGAGCTACAGAGATCCAAATGATACGGTTCTAGTTGCGTTGGAAAGCTAACGTCCGTATAATTTGCTATAGCTTCCCCGAAGCCATGCGACGCGAACGCGTGAATCACGCGGACGCATGACCTGGCAAAAATCCAATCTATGCTAACATGTGGACGACGCGTCGGCGTCACTTTGCCGCGACCTGTACGTACCAGAAATCGCTGGGGGCAATTTCTGGGCTCTTTTTGACCCAGTTTTCGGCCCAGAAAACATAGATTAGAGGCTATAAAGTGGGAAAATCCATCCATTCATTCAGCACATATCATACACATCATACACAAAATTTTTATGTTTAGATGTAGTCTTTAGAGAGAGAGGCTCTCTCCTCTCTCTTAGGATTAGGATTAGGATTTCTATTAGGATTAGGATTTCATCTTCTTCAATCACAGGTTCAATGTTCCTTTTACTTATTTTCTCAATTTGGTTTATGAACTCTTTATGTTTGGATTGATTTTCTTTTATTAATGCAATTTGAGGTATTTCAGATCTATGATTTTATTTAGCTTTTTATATTCTTGGCTTTAATTGATTAATTGGAGACTCTTGAGTTATCAAACTCATCATGATCGATAATTGTTATTTTTGCTAATTCATTTGAATTCCAATAACTCTAGTTTTTTCTTAGGAATTGACTAGGACTTGAGGGATCAAATTAATTAGTCCACTTGACCTTCCTTTGTTTAGTAAAGGTTAACTAAGTGGGATTAAAACCCAATTCTCATCACACCTGATAAGGATAACTAGGATAAAACTTCTAATTTTCATACCTTGCTAAGGGTTTTCTCATTATTAATTTATTTTCTGCAATTTATTTCTCTTGTTCAAACCTTTTAAAAACCCAAAAATACTGTTTTCCATAACCAATAATAAAAGACACCTCCCTGCAATTCCTTGAGAAAATGACCTGAGGTTTAAATAATTCGGTTATAAATTTTATTAGGTTTGCTTAAGTGACAACCAAAACTTTTGTACGAAAGGATTTTCTGTTGGTTTAGAAACTATACTTACAACGCGATTATATTTGCGAATTTCTTTACCGATAGAAAATCCGATCGTCAATAGACAAGAAAATATAAATCAAAGAAAGAAACTATAAATGCTAAAAAATATTCATGGCAAGGATTAAGAGTTAAGGGATTTTATCTTGTATCATTGACCACAACATGGTAATTACAAAGGGTTAATTCCACTTAGTTTTCCTCTAACATGGAGGGTAAAGTCAAGTGGACATAATTGATCCTAAAATCATCTAACAACCCTAAGTTACCAATCAAACTGGATATCAATGATATCAAGGGACCTAAGTCCACAATCACAAGCCAAGAGTATAAAAATCTACTCTAAAATCCAACCAAACATTTTATCAAACACTTGAAAGGCATAAAAGGAAAGCATAGTAAATTAGCAAGAAATATAAAATCTAACAACTACCAATTGCAAGAAATTAATAACTAACAACTCAATCAAACAATAAGAAACATGAAAACATAAATTGCATTAATGGAAATCAAAACTACAAAGAGTTCATAAACATAAAAGAGACAAAATAAAGGAAAGAACAATAAAACTAAGAAGCAAAAATGTAGTAACAATAAATTGCAAGGGGACTAAATAAAAACAACAATTAAAATCTAAACCTAAGAGAAATCTACCCTAATTCTAGAGAGAAAAGAGAACTTTCCCTTTAAAATATGACCTAAAGTATGTTTCTAAACAACTCTAATTGCTTCCCCCTTGTTCCTCCTTGAATTTGGCCTCAAATACTTCATAAATGAGTTGGATTTGGGCTTGGATGAGCTCAGAAATTGCCCCCAGCGTATTTTCTTGAATGAGGTCACGTGACAAATGTCACGCATACGCATGGGTCACGCATACGCATGGCCAAGCAAGTTCCTCTCTCACGCGTACGCATGGGTCACGCGTACGCGTCACCATGAATTCACCAAATCCTCATTTGTTTATGAATTCTCCACTTTGCATGCTTTTTATTCACTTCTTCAATCCAATCCTTGTCTTCTAAGCCTGAAATCCCTAAACAAACATATCAAGACATCAAATAAAATTAAAGTGATTTAAATTTAATAAATTTAAGGCCTAAAAAGCATATTTTTAATCATTAAGTATAATTTAGGGAGAATTACAAAACCACGCTATTTTAGTGAATAAATATGGGAAAAGTTGATAAAAGTCACCAAATTCAATACAAGATAAACCATAAAATTATAGTTTATCAATCTCCCCACACTTAAACCAAGTATGTCCTCATGCTAACCTCAAGAATGACAAGAAAGGGGTATTACTTATTCAATGCAAAATGTCTAAATGCAAACTATCTATATGCAACGCATGCAATTACTTAGTCAAAATAAATCAATTTCCAAGAATATATATATAAACACAAGGGATAAAGCAATCAAATCAAATCCACAATTGAATTGAGTTATTGGAAAGAATTATAAACTTGCAAGATAAGAAATAATAAACGGTGGAAACATAGAATTTGAGCAATCGAACCCTCAACGGATGTGTATACGCTATAATCGCTCAAGTGTATAGGGTCGATTCACTCAATTCTCCTCTAATCATGCTTTCCAATATTTATTTTTCATCTAATAATCAACAATTATTTAATGCATACATACAAATATCATGGGGACTTTTTACAAGGTTGTAATGGGGCTAGACTCAAGGTAAGGATATATATAGTTAAGTGAGCTTGAAATTTGAACCTTTGATTAACCTAAGCTCTCACTAAACACATATAACAACCTATACAATTCTAATACAACACCTAGCTATCCATCATTCTCACTTTTTCACACACTCATACATTCTTTTCAATCACAACACATATGCATTGTTATTAGAGGTAATGCCCAATTTGGTCCCTGAAATTCCCAACTCACTTCAGATTAGTCTTCCACTTTTTAAAATGACCAAATAAATCCCTCACTTTCAAAATCATGAATCTCCGTTAGTCTAAAAGTTACTAGACGTTTTAATGGTGTTGACGTATACACTTAATTAAACGACGTCGTTTAGGGGTGAACCTCCAATTACAACAAAACGACCCCATTTGCACCCTATAATCTATCTTCCCTAAATAAAAGACTCCCAAATGGTCCCCCATCAACACGACGACATTCTTGTTGCTATTGATGAGCGGATAATTTATACGCTTTTTGGCATTGTTTTTAGTATGTTTTTAGTATGTTTTAGTTAGTTTTTATTATATTTTTATTAGTTTTTAGTTAAAAATCATTTTTCTAGACTTTACTATGAGTTTGTATGTTTTTCTTTTGTGTGTTTTTCTGTGATTTCAGGTATTTTCTGGCTGAAATTGAGGGACTTGAGCAAAAATCTGATTCAGAGGCTGAAAAGGACTGCAGAAGCTGTTGGATTCTGACCTCCCTGCACTCGAAGTGGATTTTCTGGAGCTATAGAAGCCCAATTGGCGCGATTTTAATTTTTTTGGAAAGTAGACATCCTGGGCTTTCCAGCAATATATAATAGTTCATACTTTGCCCGAGATTTGATGGCCCAAATCGGCGTTCTAAATCAGCTCAAGACTGCCCGGCGTTTAACACTGGAACTGGCACAGAAGTGGGAGTTAAACGCCCAAACTGGCACAAAAGCTAGCGTTTAACTCCAAGAG
>NC_029777.3:85347595-85348384 GCF_000817695.3 Arachis duranensis
GCTACTAGTTCTCTATAAATAGGACCTTTTGCTATTGTATTTTCATCGGGGTAGCTATCTTCGAGTAGTCTTATGCTATCTTAGATCATGGGGCTGGCCTCACAGCCATGCCTAGACCTTGTTCTTATGTAGTTTCAACGGTAGAGTTTCTACACACCATAGATTAAGGTGTGGAGCTCTGCTGTACCTCGAGTATTAATGCAATTACTATTGTTCTTCTATTCAATTCAGCTTATTCTTGTTCCAAGATATTCATTCGCACTCAAGAACTTGATGAATGTGATGATTATGTGACACTCATCATCATTCTCACTTATGAACGTGTGCCTGACAACCACTTCCATTCTACATGCAAACAAGGCTTGAATGTGTATCTCTTGGATTCCTTAATCAGAATCTTCGTGATATAAGCTAGAATTGATGGCGGCATTCTTGAGAATCCGGAAGGTCTAAACCTTGTCTGTGGTATTCTGAGTAGGATTCAAGGATTGAATGACTATGACGAGCTTCAAACTCGCGATTGTGGGGTGTTAGTGACAAACGCAAAAGAATCACTGGATTCTATTCCGACATGATCGAGAATTGTCAGATGAATAGCCGTGCTGTGACAGAGCGCGTTGAACATTTTCACTGAGAGGACGGGACTGTAGCCATTGACAACGGTGATGCCCAACATACAGCTTGCCATGGAAAGGAGTAAAAAGGATTGGATGAAGACAGTAGGAAAGCAGAGAGAAGGAAGGGACAAAACATCTCCATACGCTTATCTGAAATTCTCACCAATGAATT
>NC_029777.3:85348473-85362679 GCF_000817695.3 Arachis duranensis
CCATTTGAATCTGCCTGACTGAGATTTACAAGATGACCATAGCTTGTTTCATACCAACAATCTCCGTGGGATCGACCCTTACTCGTGAAGGTTTATTACTTGGACGACCCAGTGCACTTGCTGGTTAGTTGTGCGAAGTTGTGATAAAGAGTTGAGATTGCAATTGAGCATACCATGTTGATGGCGCCATTGATGATCACAATTTCGTGCACCAGCTATCATCACCTCTTTTTCTTCCTCAAGTCAGCGTCATCGTTGCTCGCTGGGGCTCGTCTATTATCCCCTCATTTGACTAGTGAAGCTCTTTATTTCTGTCAAACATTGGCCATGGTAAAAGTTAAGGGTTTATATTTATTATTTTTTATTTTTTTTGCACTGTGTTGGTGTTAGTTGGATGATTCTGATGTTTGTGTATTGCTAAAAATAGTGGATTTAATAGGTAATTAGAATGTCTTTACCTTTGTTACAATTCAATGTTTTCGATTTAGATACCAATGCCAAAATATATCTGGAGAAGGTCTTTGATTTTGCAAGCTTTTGCAAACTAATCTGTTTGATTAAATCATGGTTGTTTGTGTGAATTGACCTCTCTTACAAGCAATTTGCACCAACATTAGTTAGTCTCTAGTGTAGAATCTCTGTTTTGATAAATACTTGGAGCTTGAGTAAGGGGGTCTTTTCTAAGTTCTATCTGTTGGAGCCATTTGTTGACCCAATCATGCGACACTTAATAGACATAAATAGTTTGAAAAGGCGATGCAAAAAGGTATGCTCACTTTAGTATTGGCTGAGGTTTGGACTTCTTTTATGTGGTTAATATTGTAATTGGTCACTGGTAGAGTTGTAGTAGAGGAAAAGAAAAGAAATTTTGGTGGGAAGAAATGTCCTTCAACTGAAGTATAAAGCTTGAATTTGGGAGAATAAATATGTTGTACATTTAGGCAAATTCTGTTGTTGGAGGAGGCTAACAATTTTTTTTAATTCTATCTTAAACTTTTTTATGCAAATTGTTAAATGGAACTTAAAAGATAGTATTTGTCAGCAGTCAATTCTATATGAGGAGTGTGGTAGCATAAACTAAGATGTAAGTTAGATCAATGTTTAACAAATAAAGGAGACATTTGTTAGCTATATGGTGTACATTTAATGTGAATATCATCATTTAGGATTATGTCAATCATCTCAGTCTAATCACTTTTCATGTTTGAACTTGTATAGGGAACAAACAAAGTGAAGAACAAAAATGGTAGTGGAACCATTTTGTTATGATTAGATGTAGCAATTATTACATCACACCCATTTTTCATTAGCAAGTGAAGAAAGTATCTTAAGATCTTTCCATGATGCATAGCAATTATATTTTTCTGTATTGTAGAAATTTGTTGAGCACATTATGCTCCTTGCTCAGTTATCTTTTTCATTGTTATTCTCTCATGTACCAGGCTTGGAAGCCTTGAACTTTTTTGATAATTTCTTAACCATTGATATAGAATTGGATTCTGATGACAGAATATTTTTTGAGCTAACAACTTGCAATTAGACTTTTGAGCCACGAATAAAATTTGAGAGGATACTATGAACAACAGAGAAGAGAAGATGAGAGGAAGAAGAATATATGATGAAGATGAAGATTTGGGGGTTAGGATTTCATAACTGGGAATGGATCAATTTGGGTATTTTAACTAAATTTTAGGGACCAATTTGAGTTGAAATCATTATATGTCCACATTAGCCTGCATCAAACTGCCAATTTGGCACTTAACTGTACACATCAGCACCGTTAAAACGTCTGGTAACTTTTGGACTAACGGGGATTCACGATTCTGAAGATGAGGGATTTATTTAGTCATTTTAAAAATTGGGGGACTAATCTGAAGCGAGTTGAAAATTTCAGGGACCATTTTAAGCATTACCTCATTGTTATTATTACTTTACTTTGGGCCATTTTGTCCCCTTTTTATTACTTTTTTTTTTCAAAATAAAATATATACAAGTGTATCAATTCATATGATCTAAACATTTAATGCATGAGTATGCATCTAATTTCCAGGATCTTCAACAAAAATACAAAAATACACTTTTATCTCAACCAATATTTTCAAACTTCCCCACACTTAAATAATACACACCCTCACTAGCCGAAGCTAATCAAAGCTCCAAATAAGGAACATTTATTGTTTTTTACTTAGAGATAGTGATGTGCTAAAATTAAGAACAAATGGATTAAATAGGCTCAATATTGGTTAACAACGGTGGATAAAAGGGTAAGGCTATTTAGGTAAGTGAGCTAAATTAAATGAAAGCCTCGATCACATAGATGCATTCATACACAAAATAATGGACATAAAGAATCAAACAAATCAAAGATTACAATCATAGAAAGAGAATATTACACACAAGAATGAAAATAGTGGTTATATGATGTAACCACACAATTAAGCTCAAAAACTCACAACCTTATGTGTTCTTAGCTCAAAAATATGTTCAACAATATATAATTCAAGCAAGTCCAATGACAGTTTTTTTAACTCAAATCAATTGGGATGTCAATGCCCTATTAAGAATATTCTTCTTGAAAAAATTCATTATTTTAACTAAGCTTATTATATATATGCAAACCAAGAAAATGTAACTAAAAATTCTAAAATTCTTAGTAATAAAATAAAATAAAATATGAAAGTGTTGTGATTAGAAAATTGTCACCCAAAAATCGGTCGATTGGTCAAACTACCTCCCCATACTTAAAAGTTTGCACCGTCCTCGGTGTATTCAAAGATGAACAAGGGGTACGGCGACTTCATGAATTGCCACCTTCAGCTGGTGGGTCAACTGGCTACTGCATGTTCTTTCTTCCACTTCCCTTGTTGCTTATGGTGAATCATCCTGAAAAATAGAAAACAGGATAGTAAGACGAGTAAATGCAAAGGCAAGGGAGTATAAATTGTTGGAATGAGGTAATAATCACTAAAATAAAGTGAGTGAATTAGTGTGTAACATGAAGGAAACAAGTGTGTCACAACTACATAAAAGAAGCAAGCACTTCACGCATTATAGTGTGCTTAAGATGCTTTAAAGGACTTGTAGGTTAAGATAAACAAACAAGTAATAAAGAAGCATAAAAGCATTCAAACATTATGAAATGGATATTGACTGGACATTGGTTGATGTGCAAGAGAATTCAATGAAACAAATAAAATATAGAACTCACACATCAAACAATGACACACATTAAAGTATGTTTGCATCACCTAATTGACATGAAGTGGGAAGTATGGTTGCTATGCAACTTAGGAAAATAGGGATAGAAGTTGAAATCTATCACATAGCAAGCATGGTCCACAAAGCTTAGAAAGCTCAAAAAGATGTCACTAGGTAAGCTTACACTCCAATTTCACAATTTCTCAATCTCAATGCATGAACTAGGTGATGTAAATAAAAATTCAATCATAAACAAGTATCACCTAACAAAAAATGCATCAACTACATACAATTGCTTAACAATAGATAGTGAATTCAAATTACATGGTGGCTAGCTACAACATGCAATTTAGAAATCTAAAAAATATTCTTGAAGGCAATGTCATAAGTACTTGGTATGCATAAATAATAAGCATGCAAAACTCAATATCAAGTAACAAATTATAACCTCAATAAATAAATCCAACAATGACTATTAATAACAATGATGTCAAAATAGCATCCTATCAATAATCAGCAGCAATATCTTAGCACAATCAGCAAATCAATTCAATAATCCAACACTTATCAATTAAAACAAAAATTAAGCTAACTAACTAATTAACTAGCTAACTAATTGAGATGATGGTCGATGGTAAATAGTGGTGGTAGATGATAGTTGGAGAGGGGAAGAAGAGAGGAGAAGAGAGAAGAAGAAAAGAAATGGAGAGAAGAGAATAAAAGAAGAGTTTCACAGGGGGTCACGCGTACGCGGGACAAGGAGAAATAGAAAGCGACGCGTACACATCTGGCACGCGTAGGCGTGAGAAGAGAAAATAGGGGGTGACGCGTACGCGTAGGTCACGCGTACACGTGGGAAAAAAATTGTGCTAGACACACAGTTCTCACACACTACACGCACAACTCTCTATCAGGACCATGCGATGGTACAGTCCATGCACGATCCTGGCAGGCTCATTTTTTTCTAGAAATGGGGGTGTCACGCGTACTGTGGGTAGGCGTACGTGTGATAGGCTTTTTTTGGAAACATAGAATAGAAACAGGGCACTCCCACTACTTACATGTCTAACACCAACCAAAATTCAAATATAACAAAATCCTTATCAATTCAAACAATGATGAAATTCAAGACAACTAACCTAACTCAAAACATAAATCTAACAAACAAACTAGCAACCCAAGCAATATATCTAGGAGTGATATAAAAGGCAAAAGATTACCTAACAATGACAACTCAATTCAGTCATGAACTATATATACAAGAGAATGAAAAGAGGTTACAATGTTAGGGTGTCTCCCACCTAGCACTTTTATTTAAAGTCCTTAAGCATTCGGTGAGCTCCTTGTCATGGTGGCTTGTGCTTGTACTCTTTCTTAAACTCCCACCAATGCTTGGACTTCCAATAAGCTCCAAAGTTCAAAATTAATAGCTCCAAGCTTTGATGAAGTTCCATACAAGCTAAGGACTTGGAAAATTGATCCACATAATGTATACCAAAATCCCAAATATTGTTTCTACACTCGTATTCAAGTTGATCATCATTATTCCACTCGGATGGCAAGCAATCCGAATTCTCACTCAAGCATTCAAACAACTTTCTAGATCCTTCTAATTTAGCACTACACCATCCCTTGCAATTAGACTTTGAACATGCAACCACAATGAACCTTGAATGGCAATTCTAATCACTTATCATCTCTCTTTTACTCTTAAAGCTACAAAGAGCTCTAAGTTGACCATCCGTCTCAAGCAAACCATATTCAAGTGGGAAAGTAAAGCTTAAGGATAAGAGATTTACCCACTTGAATAAAAGAATGGGTGGTGATGGCTTGGGAAGAGGTGTTTCTAATTATCTTGCAAGCTCCACTTTCTTGTGCTCTTCTTGATTTACCTACATCTCTTAGCATTTTTTTCCAATTCAATCTCTTCCTCATTGCTTACCAAGGGACTTAGAGGTTGTGCACATTCTTTTTTAACCTCTAGTTCATGTCCAATGGGAGAGAATTCAACGAAATCATCTATTTGATTAGTTAGTGTAAATAAAAATTCATCAATAATTGAATCCATCTCTTGATCAACCTCTTCAACCACTTCTTCCTCTTCAACTATTTTGGCTTCGTCCACTTGTTCCAATACAAAGTTCCATTCCTCATTCTCCACCGGAGTTTCTAATCTTTCTTTCATACTCCACTCTTCATTTGATTCTCCACATATGGCCATGGGAGTGCTTTGAGTATCTAAGTGTTGAGAGACTAAATTGGTTACTACCTCAGTCGAGGTGGCCATGAATTCATCTTACCTCCTTAGAGCTTCAAGTCATTCTTGAACAATGGTGCGATATTCCCTTAACTCTTTGAGATATGAAATGAGGGTGTTATCCATTAGGGTTTGGGGTTGATAGGAGAGTTCATTGTTTGGGAGAAAGAGTTCATAATAGGAAGGTATTGTATCTTAGTAAGGGCATGGAGGTGGTGTATATGGATGTGGCTTTTGGAAGTACTTGTATTGGAATTATTGTGGTTCTATGTATGGTTTATATGCCTCATATGGTTGTTGGCATGGTGGATATGGGTTAGATCATATGGTGGTATTTGGTGCTATGAAGCTTGTGAGTATGGTGGTTGAGGGCTATATTGAGGAGGGGGTTCATAGGCATATGGTGGTTGTGGTTGATAACCACAAGGAGGTCCACCATATCCATTGGATTGGTATGCATCATGGTATAGTTCTTGCTCATAGTACATTGGAGAGGGTTATTGCCATGAAGATTGATCATATGCTTGAGGTTCCCCTTACCTTTGATTCTTCCATCCTTAATGCATATCCTCATTGTAATTTCCATTTCTTACAACATAGTTAGAACCAAACTCATAGCTAAAATGGTGAGAATTCATAGTAGCAAGAGAAAATCAAAACAAAAGATAATGAGAAATAAAGAGAACAAACTCCTAAAACTAGCAAAAACTAGCAAAAACTAGCAAATAAATAAAAAATTAAGCTATTCACAATATTAGCATATATACAATAACCAATTACAAGCGCACATTTGCAATTCTCCGGCAACGGCGCCAAAAACTTGATAAAGAGAAATCATCAGTTAGAATTTTCACAAAAATAATCTCGTCGAAGTATAGATCCAAACCGATAGACAACCCTCAATCAAAGTTTAATTTTGTTTGTCACTTAAGTCAAACCTAATAAAAACTAAGAGTATTTAAACATCGGGTCGTCTCTCAAAGAAATTACAAAGAAGTGTGCATATTATTGGTTATGGTGTATATTTTGGGGTTTTTGGGTTTGATAGACAAGAAAGTATAAATCAAAGAAAGAAACTATAAATGCTAAAAGATACTCATGGCAAGGATTAAGAGTCAAGGGATTCTATCTTGTATCATTGACCATAACATGGTAATTACAAAGGGTTAATTCCACCTAGTTTTCTTCTAATATGGAGGATGAAGTCAAATGGACATAATTGATCCTAAAATCAACTAACAACCCTATATTACCAATCAAACTGGACATCAATGATATCAAGGAACCGAAGTCCTCAAACACAAGTCAAGAGTATAAAAATCTACTCTAAAATCCAACCAAGTATTTTATCAAACACTTGGAAGGCATAAAAGGAAAGCATAGCAAATTAGCAAGAAATATAAAATTTAACAACTATCAATTGCAAGAAATTAATAACTAACAACTAATCAAACAATAAGAAACATGAAAACATAAATTGCATTAATGGAAGTCAAAACTACAAAGAGTTCATAAACATAAAAGAGACAAAATAAAGGAAAGAACAATAAAACTAAGAAGCAAAAATGTAGTAACAATAAATTGCAAGGAGACTAGATCAAAGCAACAATTAAAATCTAAGCCTAAGAGAAATCTACTCTAATTCTATCCTAATTCTAGAGAGAACAGAGAGCTTCTCTCTCTAGAATATAATCTAAAGCATGTTTCTAAAATACTCTAATTGCTCCCCCCTTGTTCCTTCTTGAATTTGGCCTCAAATACTTCATAAATGAGTTGGATTTGAGCATGGATGAGCTTAGAAATTGCCCCCAATGTATTTTCTTTAATGAGGTCACGTGACAAGTGTCACCCGTACGCATGGGTCATGCGTACGCATGGCCAAGCAAGTTCCTCTCTCACGCGTACGCGTCGCCATGAATTCACCAAATCCTTATTTCTTCATGAATTCTCCACTTTGCATGCTTTTTCTTCACTTCTTCAATCCAATCCTTGCGCCCTAAGCCTGAAATCACTAAACAAACATATCATGACATCTAATGGAATTAAAGTGAATTAAATTTGACAAATTTAAGGCCTAAAAAGTGTGTTTTTAATCATTAAGCACAATTTAGGGAGAGTTACAAAACCATGCTATTTTAGTGAATAAATATGAAAAAGTTGATAAAATCCACCAAATTCAATACAAGATAAACCACAAAATTGTGGTTTATCAGATTGCTGATGTTAAGAAGAATGCCTTCTATGTGCTTGACCACGACAAGAAAAAAGATATACCTGAATCAAGAGTAGCTTTAAACAAATTTGTTGTAAGTTATTTACATAATACATATTTTTGTTGTAAATTATATCTTATTTCTAGCCATTATCAATCACTCCTTGTGCCTGATTGTGGGCTTGGTTTCGTTCACTTTTTATATCCTTTTCAGGGCTTAATAGTATCCCAGATGAGGGTTTATGCTGGACAGAACCTTTCATGGACGATGGAGATGGCGTTAAAGCATTGTATATTACGATCTGCAGTCAACAAACATTGTAAAAATCTTTCTTTTCTATAGTACTATTATTAATTTGTTTTACTGTGCTTTTATGTGTCTCTCCTATTAATCATATTTTACTTTCTTATTTGTTTTTTAGTTATGATTGTGGGATATATGTGATAAAATGGTTGGAAACCATTGATCCTGCAAAGATAAAAAAAAGAGAAATATAAATATAAAAATTGAAAATAGGTAAGTAATTTCTAAATTAATAAAAATTTCTTATTTCATTTGGGTTCAAATTAAGTAATTTCTTTTACTTGAATTATAGGAAGAAATAGATGCTTTCAGGCTGGAATATGGTCCAACCATTCCCTTGAACAAGATAAATAAATTAAGAAACAAAGCCATTGAGGCATCTGAAGCGATAAGACTCCCAAAGTCATACGCTGCCCTCTCAAGTCCATTTTGTAAATTCTCATATGGGGATATAGAAAGTAAATAGGTTATAGTTTCAATTTTTGACTCATTGTAAGAGATTGTAATTAACACTAATTTGTAAGGAATTGTAAAAAAGCAAACACTTCTTCTTTGACTCATTGTAAATGTTAATGTATATATTTAAAAGTCTTTTGTTTAATTCTTTTTTATTTAATTGTTGGAACTGTTTGAGCTGTATTGAATGAATCTAGGTTCACAGTGAGTGGATTCAATGTATTTTTCAAACATCAAGAACGCCAAAAACACAAATGGACCGAAAAAAATGTATATATGACTATTCAATTTCAGAAACACCTAAACTGTTTGACATAACACAATTGCAGAAGCCAATTTGAAAAATGATGAGCGGATAATTTATACGCTTTTTGGCATTGTTTTTAGGTAGTTTCTAGTAGGATCTAGCTACTTTTAGGGATGTTTTCGTTAGTTTTTATGCTAAATTCACATTTCTGGACTTTATTATGAGTTTGTGTATTTTTCTGTGATTTCAGGTATTTTTTGGCTGAAATTGAGGGACCTGAGCAAAAATCTAATAGAAGACTGACAAAGGACTGCTAATGTTATTGGATTCTGACCTCCCTCCACTCAAAATGGATTTTTTAGAGCTACAAAACTCCAAATGGTGCGCTCTCAATGGCATTGGAAAGTAGACATCCAGAGCTTTCCAGAAATATATAATAGTTCTTACTTTATTTGAGATTAGACAATGTAAACTAGCGCTCAATGCCAGTTCCATGTTGCATTCTAGAGTCAAATGCCAGAAACACGTCACGAACCAAAGTTGAACGCCAAAAACACGTTACAACTTGGCGTTCAACTCCAAAAGAAGCCTCTGCACGTGTAAAGCTCAAGCTCAGCCCAAGCACACACCAAGTGGGCCCGAAAAGTGGATTTTTGCATCAATTACTTACTTTTGTAAACCCTAGTAGCTAGTCTAGTATAAATAGGACATTTTACTATTGTATTAGACATCCTGGATCCTGGATTGTTATTTTGATCCTGTGATCATGTTTTGGGGGCTGGCTATTCGACCATGCCTGGACCTTTATCACTTATGTATTTTCAACGGTGGAGTTTCTACACACCATAGATTAAGGGTGTGGAGCTCTGCTGTACCTCGAGTTTCAATGCAATTACTACTATTTTCTATTCAATTCGACTTATTCTTATTCTAAGATATTCGTTGCACTTCAACATGATGAAGGTGATGATCCGTGACACTCATTATCATTCTCACCTATGAACGCGTGACTAACAACCACTTCCGTTCTACCTTAGACCGGGCGCATATCTCTTGGATTCCTTAATCAGAATCTTCGTGGTATAAGTTAGAATTGATGGCGGCATTCATGAGAATCCGGAAAGTCTAAACCTTGTCTGTGGTATTCCGAGTAGGATTCAGGGATTGAATGACTGTGACGAGCTTCAAACTCGCGATTGTTGGGCATGATGACAAACGCAAAAGAATCAATGGATTCTATTCCGACATGATCGAGAATCGACAGATGATTAGCCGTGTTGTTACAGAGCATTTGGACCATTTTCACTGAGAGGATGGGATGTAGCCATTGACAACGGTGATGTCTTACATACAGCTTGCCATGAAAAGGAGTAAGAAGGATTGAATGAAAGCAGAGATTCAGAAGGAGCACAGCATCTTCATACGCCTATATGAAATTCTCACCAATGATCTACATAAGTGTTTCTATCTTTATTTTCTGTTTATTTATTATTATTATTCGAAAACTCCATAACCAATTATTATCCGTCTAACTGAGATCTATAAGATGACCATAGCTTGCTTCATACCAACAATCTCCGTGGGATCGACCCTTACTCACGTAAGGTTTATTACTTGGACGACCCAGTGCACTTGCTGGTTAGTTGTGCGAGGTTGTGAAGAAAGTGCTGAGTTATAAACGCGCATACCAAGTTGATGCCATTATTAGAGATCACAATTTCGCCCACCAAGTTTTTGGCGCCGTTGCCGGGGATTGTTCGAGTTTGGACAACTGACAGTTCATCTTGTTGCTCAGATTAGGTAATTTTCTTTTTGTTTTATTTTCAAAAATTTTTCAAATAAATTTATCCCTATTTTCGAAAAAAATATTTTAAATAAATTATTCTATGGCTTCAGAATTTTTAAGAATGGATTCTAGAGTTTCATGAAGCATGTTGAATCCTAGCTGGCTGTAAAGCCATATCCAAATCCTTTTGGAATGAGACTTCAACTAATCACCTCAATGCATGTAATTCCATCCTAGAGCTGGCTGGCTATTAAGCCATGTTCAACCCTTGGATTGGAGCTTTACGCTAACATTAAAAGATTCCTGGAATTCTTCTTAAAAATTTTGAATTTCTTATTTTCTTTTTCCTATATATTTTTTGAAAATAATAAAAGAAAATACAAAAAATTCATAAAATCATAAAAAACCAAAAATATTTTGTGATTCTTGTTTAAGTCTTGTGTCTTGTTTTAAGTTTGGTGTCAATTGCATATTCATCTTGTTCTTGCATTTTTCAAAAATTCATGCATTCATGGTGTTCTTCATGATCTTCAAGTTGTTCTTGGTAAGTCTTCTTGTTTGATCTTTAAATTTTCTTGTTTTGTGTTGTATGATGTTTTTCATGTGCATTTTTGCATTCATAGTGTCTAAACCTGAAAGATTTCCAAGTTTGGTGTCTTGCATGTTTTCTTTGCATAAAAAATTTTTCAAAAATATGTTCTTGATGTTCATCATGATCTTCAAAGTGTTCTTGGTGTTCATCTTGACATTCATAATGTTCTTGCATGCATCATGTGTTTTGATCCAAAATTTTCATGTTTTGGGTCATAATTGTGTTTTTCTCACTCATCATTAAAAATTTAAAAATAAAAAATATCTTTTCCTTTTTTCTCTCAAAATTTCAAAAATTTGAGTTGACTTAGTCAAAAAAATTTTAAAATTAGTTATTTCTTGTAAGTCAAGTCAAATTTTCAATTTTTAAAAACCTTATCTTTTCAAAACTTTTTCAAAAAAATCAAATCTTTTTCATTTTTCTTACTATTTTTCAAAAATTTTAATTTAATTTTTCAAAATCTTTTTCTTATTTTATTTTAAATTTTCAAAACTTAACTAACAAGTAATGTAATTGATTCAAAAATTTGAAGTTTGTTACTTTATTGTTAAGAAAGGTTTAATCTTTAAATTCTAGAATCATATATTTTAGTTTCTTGTTAGTCAAGTAATTAATTTTAATTTTAAAAATTAAATCTTTTTCAACCATATCTTTTTAATCATATCTTTTTATCATATATTTTTCAAAATTTTATCTTTTTCAAAAATTTGATTTCAAAATATCTTTTTATCTTCTTATCTTTTCAAATTTGATTTTCAAATCTTTTTCAACTAACTAATTGACTTTTTGTTTATTTCTTATCTTTTTCAAAACCACCTAACTACTTTTCCCTCTCTAATTTTCGAAAATTTCTCCTTTCTTTTCAAAATTCTTTTGATTAATTAATTGTTTTAAATTTTAATTTTAATTTTATTTCACCTTTAATTTTCGAAAATCATTAACTCCTTTTCAAAATTTATCTTCGAAAACTTCTCTCTCATCTTATTCTATTTGTTTATTCATTTAATAACACTTCTCTTCATCTCAAATCTCTGCTCCTATCCTCACCCTTGTGTTTGGATTATTCATCTTCTTCACTCTTATTCTTTTTCTTCTTCTACTAACATAAAGGAATCTCTGTACTGTGACATAGAGGATTCCTCTTCCTTTTCTGTTCTCTTCTTTCTCATATGAGCAGGAACAAGGAAAAAGGCTTGTTGAAGCTGATCCTGAACCTGAAAGGACTCTGAAAAGGAAACTAAGAGAAGCTAAATTACAACAATCCAGAGACAACCTTAGTGAAAATTTTGAACAAGAAAAGGATATGGCAGCCGAACCTAACAACAATAATGCAAGGAGGATGCTTAATGATTATACTACACCTACTTCCAAGTTTGATGGAAGAAGCATCTCAATTCCTGCCATTGGAGCAAACAATTTTGAGTTGAAACCTCAACTAGTTGCTCTAATGCAACAAAACTGCAAGTTTCATGGACTTTCATCAGAAGATCCCTACCAGTTTTTAACTGAGTTCTTGCAGATCTGTGAGACTGTTAAGACTAATGGAGTAGATCCTGAAGTCTACAGGCTCATGCTTTTCCCTTTTGCTGTAAGAGACAGAGCTAGAACATGGTTAGACTCACAACCTAAGGATAGCCTGGACTCTTGGGATAAGCTGGTCACGGCCTTCTTGGTTAAATTCTTTCCACCTCAAAAACTGAGCAAGCTTAGAGTGGATGTTCAGACCTTCAAGCAAAAAGATGGTGAATTCCTCTATGAAGCTTGGGAAAGATACAAGAAGATGACCAAAAAGTGTCCTTCTGACATGTTTTCAGAATGGACCATGATAGATATATTCTATTATGGTCTGTCTGAGTTCTCTAAGATGTCACTGGATCATTCTGCAGGTGGATCCATTCACCTAAAGAAAATGCCTGCAGAAGCTCAGGAACTTATTGAAATGGTTACAAATAACCAATTAATGTACACTTCTGAGAGGAATTCTGTGAATAATAGGATGCCTCAGAGGAAGGGAGTTCTTGAAATTGATGCTCTGAATGCCATATTTGCTCAGAACAAAATGTTGACTCAGAAAGTCAACATGATTTCACAAAGTCTGAATGGATGGCAAAATGCATCCAACAGTACTAAAGAGGCATCTTCTGAAGAAGAAGCTTATAATCCTGAAAACCTTGCAATGGTAGAGGTAAATTACATGGGTGAACCTTATGGAAACACCTATAATTCTTCATGAAAAAATCATCTAAATTTCTCATGGAAGGATCAACAAAAGCCTCAACAAGGCTTTAATAATGGTGGAAGAAATTGGTTTAGCAATGGCAAGCCTTTTCCATCATCTTCTCAGCAACAGACAGAGAATTCTGAGTAGAGCACCTCTAACTTAGCAAATATAGTCTCTGATCTGTCTAAGGCCACTTTAAGCTTCATGAGTGAAACAAGGTCCTCCATTAGAAATTTGGAGGCACAAGTGAGCCAGCTGAGTAAGAAAGTCCATGAAACTCCTCCTAGTACTCTCCCAAGCAATACAGAAGAGAATCCAAAGAGAGAGTGTGGTGCACAAAATTGTGATCATCAATGGCGCCATCAACATGGTACGCACAATTGTAATCTCACTTCTTTATCACAACTTCGCACAACTAACCAGCAAGTGTACTGGGTCGTCCAAGTAATAAACCTTACGCGAGTAAGGGTCGATCCCACAGAGATTGTTGGTATGAAGCAAGCTATGGTCACCTTGTAAATCTTAGTCAGGCAAACTCAAATGGATATGGGTGATATACGAATAAAACATAAAGATAAAGATAGAGATACTTATGTAACTCATTGGTGGGAATTTCAGATAAGCGTATGAAGATGCTTGATCCCTTCCGTCTCTCTGCTTTCCTACTGTCTTCATTCAATCCTTCTTACTCCTTTCCATGGCAAGCTGTATGCAAGGGTTTCACCGTTGTCAATGGCTACCTCCCATACTCTCAGTGGAAATGTTCAACGCACCCTGTCACGGCACGGCTAATCATCTGTCGGTTCTCAATCAGGTTGGAATAGAATCCAGTGATTCTTTTGCGTCTGTCACTAACGCCCCACAATCGCGAGTTTGAAGCTCGTCACAGTCATTCAATCATTGAATCCTACTCAGAATACCACAGACAAGGTT
>NC_029777.3:85365446-85367288 GCF_000817695.3 Arachis duranensis
TGCTCGTCCTCGAGCAAAAGAAGAAAGAAGAGAGTAGAAGAAGAAGAAATGAGAAAGAAGGGAATGGCTTTGTGTTCGGCCGAAAAGGGGGAGAAGTGATGTTTAGGTTGTGTGAAAATGAAGGAGTGAAGATGGGTTTATATAGTAGTGGGGGGGCTCATGGTTCGGTCATGTGTGGGTGGGTGTGGGAGGGAAAGTGGTTTGAATTTGAAGGGTTAGGTAGGTGGGGTTTTATGAAGGATAGATGTGAGTGGTGAAGAGAAAGATGGGATTTGATAGGTGAAAGGTTTTTGGGGAAGAGGTGTTGAGGTGATTGGTGGATGGGGAAGAAGAGAGAGAGAGTGGTAGGGTAGGGGGGGATCCTGTGGGGTCCACAGATCCTGAAGTGTCAAGGAAAAGTCATCCCCACAGATCCTGAGGTGTCAAGGAAAAGTCATCCCTGCACCAAATGTCATGCAAAAATGCGTTTTGAGCCAATTCTGGCGTTAAACGCCAGGCTGGTGCCCATTTCTGGTGTTTAACGCCAAGTGCTTGCCCTTTTCTGGCGTTTAACGCCAGTCTGGTGCTCCTTTCTGGCGTTAAACGCCCAGAATGGTGCCAGACTGGGCGTTAAACGCCCATCTGCCAGCCTTACTGGCGTTTAAACGCCAGTAGGTTCTTCCTCCAGGGTGTGCTGTTTTTCTTCCTGTTTTTCTTTCTGTTTTTGCTTTTTCAATTAATTTTGTGACTTCTCATGATCATCAACCTACAGAAAACATAAAATAACAAAAGAGAATAGATAAAATATAACATTGGGTTGCCTCCCAACAAGCGCTTCTTTAATTTCAGTAGCTTGACAGAGGACTCTCATGGAGCCTCACAGGTGCTCAGAGCAATGTTGGAACCTCCCAACACCAAACTTAGAGTTTGAATGTGGGGGTTCAACATCAAACTTAGAGTTTGGGTGTGGCCTCCCAACACCAAACTTAGAGTTTGACTGTGAGGGGCTCTGTTTGGCTCTATTTTGAGAGAAGCTCTTCATGCTTCCTCTCCATGATGACAGAGGGATATCCTTGAGCCTTAAACACAAAGGATTCTTCATTCACTTGAATGATCAATTCTTCTCTATCAACATCAATCACAGTCTTTGCTGTGGCTAGGAAGGGTCTGCTAAGGATGATGGATTCATCCATGCATTTCCCAGTCTCAAGAACTATGAAATCAGCAGGGATGTAATGGTCTTCAACCTTTACTAGAACATCCTCTACAAGTCCATAAGCTTGTTTTCTTGAGTTTTCTGCCATCTCTAGTGAGATTTTTGCAACTTGTACCTCAAAGATCCTTAGCTTCTCCATTACAGAGAGAGGCATGAGGTTTACACTTGATCCTAGGTCACACAGAGCCTTCTTAAAGGTCATGGTGCCTATGGTACAAGGTATTGAAAACTTCCCAGGATCCTGTCTCTTTTGAGGTTGGGAGAGTACTAGGAGGGAGTTCAGTAATTTTCTTGCTCAGCTGACCCACTTGTGCCTCTAAATTTCTAATGGAGGACCTTGTTTCAATCATGAAACTTTGAGTGGTTTTGATTAGATCAGAGACCATGGTTGCTAAGTCAGAGTGGTTCTGCTTAGAATTCTCTGTCTGTTGCTGAGAAGATGATGGAAAAGGCTTGTTATTGCTAAACCAGTTTCTTCCACCATTATTATTGTTGAAACCTTGTTGAGGTCTCTGTTGATCCTTCCATGAGAGATTTGGATGATTTTTCCATGAAGGATTATAGGTGTTTCCATAGGGTTCTCCCATGTAATTCACCTCTTCCATTGAAGGGTTCTCAGGATCATAGGCTTCTTCCTCAGATGAAGC
>NC_029777.3:85367804-85368012 GCF_000817695.3 Arachis duranensis
ATGCTTCTCCCATAGAAGTCGGGAGTAGGTGCAGTAAAGTCACCCAGCACCTTCCTTGCATTGTTGGCATTGTTGTTGTTTTCGGCTGCCATGTGTTCTTCTTCTTTGAAGAATTCAGTTAGGTCCTCTACAGAGAATTGTGCCTTAGCTTCTCTTAGCTTTCGCTTCAAGGTCCTTTCAGGTTCAGGGTCAGCTTCAACAAGAATAT
>NC_029777.3:85368143-85369762 GCF_000817695.3 Arachis duranensis
GAGAAGAAAAATAGAAGGCAGAAGTAGAAGAATTCGAACTTATCAAGAGAGATAGAGTTCGAATTGTTCATTAAGGAATAGTGTTAGTCCATAAATAGAAGGATGTGAGAAGAAGGGAAGTAGTATTCGAAAATTAAGTAAAGGATTTTGAAAACATTTTGAAAAACACTAGTTGATTTTCGAAAACCAATAGTGGAAAAGAAATCAAGTGATTTTTGAAAAAGATTTTATTGAAAACTATTTTGAAAAAGATGTGGTTAAGAAGATATGATTTGAAAAACATTTTAAAAAGATTTGATTTTAAAAATTAGTGACTTGGCTATCAAGAAAGGATATGATCCAAACATTAGACCTTTCTCAACAGAAAAGGCAACATACTCGAAATGTTGAATCAAATCATTAATTGATAGCAAGTATCTTTGAAAATAGAAAGAAATTGATTTTGAAAAAGATTTGATTGAAAAGATTTGATTTGAAAAAGATTTGGTTTTGAAAAGATTTTGAAAACTTAAAAAAAAATTTGATTTGAAAACAAAATCTTCCCTCTTGTGCCATCCTGGCGTTAAACGCCCAGAATGGTGCACATTCTGGCGTTTAACACCCAAAACTCTACCCTTTTGGGCGTTAAACGCCCAGCCAGGCACCCTAGCTGGCGTTTAAACGCCAGTTTGCCCTTCTTCACTGGGCGTTTTAAACTCCCAGCTTTTTCTGTATAATTCCTCTGCAGTATGTTCTGAATTTTCAATTCTCTGTATTATTGACTTGAAAAGACACAAATTAAAAATATTTTTGGATTTTTAATAATCAAAATGCAACTAAATAACAATGCATGCAAGACACCAAACTTAGCAGTTTGTATACTACTGAAAAATGAGAATGCATATGAGACTCATAAACACTCAAGTCAAGAGAATTTAAAAATCAGAGCAATGAAATCATCAAGAACAACTTGAAGATTAATGAAGACACATGCATGAGTGCAAGAAGAACAAAAACATGCAATTGACACCAAACTTAAAATGAGACTCTAGACTTAAACAAGAAACATTTTTGGATTTTATGATTTTGTAATTTTTTTGTGTTTTTCGAAAATTACGTGGAAAAGAAAATAAAGGTATCAAAATTCTTAATGAGAATTCCAGGAATCATGCAATGTTTAGTCTAAGACTCCGGTCCAGGAATTAGACATGGCTTCACAGCCAGCCAAGCTTTCAAAGAAAGCTTCGGTCCAAAACACTAGACATGGCCAATGGCCGGCCAAGCCTTAGCAGATCACTGCTCCAATAGCAAGATTGATAGAAATCAACAAGCTCTTGTGATGATAAGTTGAAACCTCGGTCCAATAGAATTAGACATGGCTTCACAGCCAGCCAGACTTCAACAGATCATCATGAAACACTAGAATTCATTCTTAAGAACACTGAAGAAAAAAAATACCTAATCTAAGCAACAAGATGAACCGTCAGTTGTCCATACTCGAACAATCCCCGGCAACGGCGCCAAAAACTTGGTGCTGTTGCCGGATCAGAAATTTGGCACTGATGTTACCAGACCAAAAGCTTGCCGAAATACTCGAACAATCCCCGGCAACGGCGCCAAAAACTTGATAGCGCGAAATT
>NC_029777.3:85372641-85374335 GCF_000817695.3 Arachis duranensis
ACATTTTTAGATCTGAACTTTGTACTCTTTGATGGCATGAGTCTCTAAACTCCATTGTTGGGGGTGAGGAGCTCTGCAGTGTCTCAATGAATTAATGCAATTGTTTCTATTTCTCCATTCAAACGTGTGTGTGTTCCTATCTAAGATGTTCATTTGCGCTTAATTGTGAAGGAGGTGATGATCCGTGACACTCACCACCTTCCTCAATCCATGAACGTGTGTCTGACAAACACCTCCGTTCTACATCAGATTGAATGAGCATCTCTTAGCTTCCTTAATCAGAATCTTCGTGGTATAAGCTAGAACTGATGGCGGCCACTCTTGAGGATCCGGAAAGTCTAAACCTTGTCTATGGTATTCCGAGTAGGATTCAAGGATTGAATGGTTGTGACACGCTTCAAACTCGCGATTGCTGGGCGTGATGACAAACGCAAAAGGATCAATGGATCCTATTCCAACATGATCGAGAACCAACAGCTGATTAGCCGTGCTGTGACAGAGCATCTGGACCGTTTTCACTGAGAGGATGGGAAGTAGCCACTGACAATGGTGACACCCTACATACAGCTTGCCATGGATGGAACTTTACAAACAATTGAGTTGAATATTACATTGCAGAAATTCAGAGGACAAAGCATCTCGAAAACTCCAACATATCCTCCATTAATAAAGTAACAATTACTTATTCCAAACACTTTTACTTCTTACAATTAAATCCAAATAATCTTATTGGCATCCTGACTAAGATTAATAAAATAAATATAGTTTGCTTCAAACCAATAATCTCCATGGGATCGACCCTTACTCACGTAAGGTATTACTTGGATGACCCAGTGCACTTGCTGGTTAGTTGTACGGATTGCAAATCCGTGCACCAAGTTTTTGGCGCCGTTGCCGGGGATTATTCGAGTTTGAACAACTAAAGGTTTATTTTGTTGCTTAGATTAGGAATAATTTTTTTTTTGTTATAGAGTCATTAAATTCTGAGTCCTTTATTCCCTTTTCAAAAATTTTTCAAAAATATATTATTTTTCTTTATCAATTTCTAATTTTTGTGAGTTTAGTGTCTTGTTCTAAGTTTGGTGTCAATTGCATGTTTTTCCTTTTCTTTTAATTTTTCGAATTGCATGTTCTTGTTCTTCCTTGATCTTCAAATTGTTCTTGTCAATTTTTCTTGTTTGATCTTTGGTTTGTCTTGTTCTGTGTCTTTTCTTGTTTTTCTTGTGCTTTTTCAAAACATTAGTTTTCAAAAAAATTTATTCTTATCTATAAAAATAATACATCTTTAAAATACGTTACATTTTTAGCTCAGTTGGTTAGAGCGTTGGCTTATGTTTTTGGCAATTGGGTATCTTCTTTTTAAAATCTTTTCTTCAAAAATAATTTTTCTTGATTTAACCTTGTGCCAAACTTTAAGTTTGGTGTTTTCTTGTTGATCTTTCTTTAATTTTCGAAAATTTATCTTGGTTTTCTAAAAATTTTAAGTTTGGTGTTCTTTCTTTTGTTCTTGGTGTTCTTGTGAATATTCAAGGTGTTCTTGAGTCTTTCTTGTGTTTTGATCTTAAAATTTTTAAGTTTGGTGTTTCTTGGAGTTTTCCCTCCAAAATTTTCGAAAATAAGGAGCATTAGATCTAAAAATTTTAAGTCTTGTGTCTTTTGTGTGTTTTTCTCTTTCATCATAAAATTCAAAATTC
>NC_029777.3:85374733-85376315 GCF_000817695.3 Arachis duranensis
GCTTCATATGGGAGTAGTATCTGTATACCCTCCATTGGAGTTAGTAGCTTTGAGTTGAATCATCAGCTCATTATCATGGTGTAGCAAAGCTGCCAGTATTCCGGTCTTCCACATGAAGAACCTACAGAGTTTCTGGCACAATTTTTATAAATTGCTGACACAGTGCATGATAAGGAAGTAGATCAGGATGTCTACAGATTACTACTGTTTCCATTTGCTGTAAAAGATCAAGCTAAGAGGTGGTTAAATAACCAACCTAAGAACAGCATAAAGACATGGAAACAACTGTCAGAAAAATTCCAGAATCACTATTTTCCTCCAAAACGGATGACACAGCTAAGGATGAGCATTCAAGGCTTTAAACAAGAAGATAATGAATCTATTTATGATGTCTGGGAGAGATACAGAGAGATGCTAAGAAAATGCCCCTCTGAGATGTTTTCAGAGTGGGTGCAATTAGACATCTTCTACTATGGGCTTACAGAAAAAGCTCAGATTTCTCTAGATCACTCAGCTGGTGGATCTATACATATGAGAAAAATAATTGAAGAAGCTCAAGAGCTTATTGATATAGTTGCTAGAAATCAGCATCTGTACCTAAGCAGTGAATCTTCCATGAAAGAAGAAGCTAAAACAGTAACTGCTGAACTCAGTCCTGTAGATCAGGCTAATGAATTCAATCAGTAATTAGACTTTCTAACTCAGCAGCTAGCCGAATTCAAAGAAATACTACAGGAAACAAGAATGGCTAACAGGAATATGGAAGTACAGTTAAAGCAAATAGAAAAGCAACTGTCAAAACAAATAACAGAAGAATGCCAAGCAGTTTAATTAAGAAGTGGGAAAACATTAAATACCTCACTTCAAAGCAGCAGGAAGCCAAGAAATGAATAAATGGCTACTCAAAATCCCTATGAGGACAATCAGAGCCCAGAGAGGAATAAGGCTGGCGCTGAACGCTCAGACCATGCTCATTCCTGGCGTTCAACGCCAGAAACAAACATGAATCTGGCGTTGAACGCCCAAGGGGAGCACAGTTCTGGCGTTCAGACGCCAGTAACAGATAAGGAGTTGGCGTCTAACGCTACTCCAGCTTCCACCCCTGGCATTCAAACGCCAGTAAGGGATCAGTCACATACAAGTGCTGATAACAACCCTTCTAAAAAGGCTTCCCACCCCACTTCTACAGGTAATAAACCTGCAGCAACTAAGGTTGAGGAATACAAGGCCAAAATGCCTTATCCTCAAAAACTCCACCAAGCGGAACAGGATAAGCAATTTGCCCGCTTTGCAGACTATCTCAAGACTCTTGAAATAAAGATTCCGTTTGCAGAAGCACTTGAGCAAATACCCTCTTATGCCAAGTTCATGAAAGAGATCTTAAGTCATAAGAAGGATTGGAGGGAAACTGAAAAAGTTTACCTCACTGAAAAATGCAGTGCAGTTATCCTAAAAAGCTTACCTGAGAAGCTTAAGGATCCCAGAAGCTTTATGATACCATGCACATTAGAGGGTACTTGTATCATGCAGGCTCTATGTGATCTTGGGGCAAGTATCAACTTAATACCTGCATCTATTATCA
>NC_029777.3:85377740-85378437 GCF_000817695.3 Arachis duranensis
TGGACATTGCCATTTGAACTAATGTGTGATGCCAGTGACCATGCCATTGGTGTAGTGTTGGGACAGAGGCATGACAAGCTTTTGCACGTCATTTACTATGCCAGTCGTGTTTTAAATGACGCACAGAAGAATTACACAACTACAGAAAAAGAGCTGCTTGCAGTGGTTTACGCCATTGACAAATTCATATCCTATTTAGTAGGATCAAAAGTGATTGTGTACACTAATCATGCTGCTCTTAAATATCTACTCACAAAGCAGGATTCAAAACCCAGACTTATAAGATGGGTGTTGCTTCTGCAAGAGTTTGATATAGAAATAAGAGACAGAAAAGGGACAGAGAATCAGGTAGCAGACCACCTGTCCCGAATAGAACCAGTAGAAGGGGCGTCCATCCCTCTTACTAAGATCTCTGAAAACTTTCCGGATGAGCAACTCTTTGCCATCCAGGAAGTGCCATGGTTTGCAGACATTGCAAACTACAAGGCAGTGAGATTCATACCCAAAGAATACAGTAGGCAGCAATCAAAAAAGCTGATCACGGATGCAAAGTATTATCTTTGAGATGAGCCGTATCTCTTTAAGAGATGTGCAGACGGAGTAATCCGTAGATGTGTGCCTAAAGAAGAAGCGCAGAAGATTCTATGGCATTGCCATGGATCCCAGTATGGAGGACATTTTGGAAGTGAGCGAACAA
>NC_029777.3:85378742-85381322 GCF_000817695.3 Arachis duranensis
ATCCACAGACAAATGGGCAAGCTGAAGTCTCTAACAGAGAACTTAAAAGAATCCTAGAACGGACTGTAATTAACCGTAGAAAGGTTGGGCAAGAAGCTTAGATAATGCTCTGTGGTCATACAGAATAGCATTCAAGACCCCTATAGGGACCTCTCCATACCAGCTTGTGTATGGAAAGGCATGTCACTTGCCAGTGGAACTGGAACATAAGACCTACTAGGCAACCAGATTCCTGAACCTTGATGCCAAGTTAGCTGGAGAAAAATGATTGCTTCAGTTAAATGAGCTAGAGGAATTTAGACTCAATGCTTTCGAGAATGAAAAAATTTACAAAGAGAAAGCAAAAAGATGGCATGATAAGAAATTGTCATCCAGAGTCTTTGAGTCGGGGCAGAAAGTTCTGCTATTTAATTCTAGGCTCAAATTATTTCCTGGGAAATTAAAATCCCGGTGGAGAGGTCCATATGTAATTACAAGTGTATCACCATATGGATATGTAGAGCTTCAGGATAATGACTCTAACAAAAAGTTCATTGTTAATGGACAGAGAGTTAAACATTATCTTGAAATCAATTTTGAGCAAGAATGCTCAAAACTGTGACTTAATTAAAGCTCAGTAATAGTCCAGCTAACGACATTAAAGAAGCGCTTGCTGGGAGGCAACCCAGCCATTCACAAAATTTAATTTTATTTGTTTTTGTTAATTAATTGATTTTTACAGGTATATGTCAAGGTATCTTCAAGGTAAAAAAAAACAATTGATTGAATTCACAGAGTTACAGGAGAATTTGGAAGCTCACTGGCGTGAAAAAGTCAGTAAGAAATGTTTTGGGCGTTGAACGCCCAAAAGAAGCATCCACTGGGCGTTCAACGCCAGTAAGGATAGCCATCTGGGCGTTGAACGCCAGAAAGGAGCATCTTCTGGGCGTTGAACGCCAGAAAGAAGCTCCTTCTGGGCGTTTAACGCCAGAATTACAGCATCCTGGGCGTTTACGCCCAGTGACAAAGGACTGCCTGGCGTTCAACGCCAGAAAGAAGCAATAGCTGGGCGTTGAACGCCCAGGAGAAGTAGCAATTGGGCGTTAAACGCCCAAAACATGCAGCATTTAGGCGTTTAACGCCAGGATGGTGGGGAGGAGGTAAAATTCGTTTTTCTTTACAAATTTTCCAAATTTTTATGCTTCAAATCATGATTTCTTGCATAAACATGTTTCAAAATGTCCTCCTTCAAATCAAAATAGTTTTCTAAGAACTCTAATTTCTAAAATCCCTTTTTCAAAAATAATATAGCTTCATACATAAACATAAACCTTTTTCCAATCCAATCCAACTCTTTTTCCAATTTTTTTAAAAAAACTTAATTATCTTTTAAAATCTTTTTCAAATTAAAAATTCAGATTTATTTTTAAATATCATCTTTTTAAATTATATCCTTTTCTTATCATATTTATCTTTTATAAATCATATCTTTTATCTTATATCTTTTTCTTATTTTCGACAACCCACCCCCTCCCTTTATATCCACTTTCGGCACCCCTCTCATCATCCACAATTCCACACCTGCTCTCCTTCTATCCCTCTTCTCTCTTTTCTTTTGCTTGAGGACAAGCAAACCTCTAAGTTTGGTGTGCTTATCCGTGATCACAAAAACATACTCACTTTGATCATGGCCCCTAAAGGAAAACAACCCAACCCAAGAGGTAAGAAAGAGAATATTTCAAAGCCACTTTGGAATCAAGGTAAGTTCTTAACTAAAGAACATTCAGACCATTACCACAAAATAATGAGTCTAAGATCAGTGATCCCGGAAGTCAAGTTCGATCTAAAAGAAGATGAATATCCGGAGATCCAAGAACAAATTCGAAACAGGAACTGGAAAATCCTAGCTAATCCTAAAACGAAAGTGGGAAGGAATATGGTTCAGGAGTTCTATGCAAATCTATGGCAGACAGACAGGCAAAGAATAATTGGAGCTGCCCTCTATGATCATCGGACCTTAGTCAGAGGAAAGATTGTTCACACCCATCCTGACAAAATCAGGGAGATCTTTAAACTTCCTCAACTGAAGGATGACCCAGACTCCTTCAATAGGAGAATGATGAAGGTAAACAAAGGCTTAGACAAGATTCTAGAGGATATATGCATCCCTGAAGCCAGGTGGACCATCAGCACCACTGGCATCCCAAATCAACTCAAAAGAGAAGATCTCAAACCAGCTGCCAGAGGCTGGCTGGATTTTATTGGGCGTTCTATATTGCCCACCAGCAACCGTTCTGAAGTTACTGTTAAAAGAGTAGTGATGATTCACTGCATCATGTTGGGAAAAGAAGTAGAAGTCCATCAAATGATCTCGTGTGAACTATACAAAATAGCAAACAAGAATTCCAAGGATGCCAGATTGGCCTATCCAAGCTTAATTTCTATGCTCTGCAGAGATGCCGAAGTGAAGATGAGAATAACAGAGTATATCTCAGTTGAGAGGCCAATCACTAAAATATCAATGGAAAGACAACAGCTGCAGGATGATCCAATCAAGAGGAGAGCACAAGAAGTCCTCCCAGAACTTCCTCAATTCGAATA
>NC_029777.3:85381837-85382380 GCF_000817695.3 Arachis duranensis
ATGCAGGTCCAAGTGAAAAGCTTGAGACTGAGTGGTTAAAGTCATGATCCAAAGCAAAAAGAGTGTGCTTAAGAGATCTGGGCACCTCTAACTGGGGGCTTTAGCAAAGCTGAGTCACAATCTGAAAAGGTTCACCCAGTCATGTGTCTGTGGCATTTATGTATCCGGTGGTAATACTGGAAAACAAAGTGCTTAGGGCCACGGCCAAGACTCATAAAGTAAATGTGTTCAAGAATCAACATACTACACTAGGAGAATCAATAATACTATCTGAATTTTGAGTTCCTATGGATGCCAATCATTCTGAATTTCAAAGGATAAAGGGAGATGCCAAAACTGTTCAGAAACAAAAAGCTACTAGGCCCGCTCATCTAAATTAGAATCTGAGCTTCACTTAAAACTCGGAGATTTTATTACTCCTTAAATTCTTTTTATCCTATTTTGATCATCTAGTTGCTTGGGGACAAACAACAGTTTAAGTTTGGTGTTGTGATGAGCGGATATTTTATATGCTTTTTGGGGGTAATTTCATGTAGATTTTAG
>NC_029777.3:85382536-85390165 GCF_000817695.3 Arachis duranensis
GGGAGCTGAGCAAAAATCTGAGTTAGGCTGAAAAAGGACTGCTGATGCTGTTGGATCCTGACCTCCCTGCACTCGGAATGATATTTTTGAAGCTACAGAAGTCCAATTGACGCGCTCTCAATTGGGTTAGAAAGTAGACATTCAGGGCTTTCCAGCAATATATAATAGTTCATACTTTGCGCGAAGATAGATGACGTAAACTGGCGTTCAACTCCAGTTCCATGTTGCAGTCTGGCGTCCAGCGCCAGAAACAAGTTACAAGTTGGAGTTCAACGCCAGAAACAGGTTACAACCTGGCGTTGAACGTCCAAAACAGCCCAGACACGTGAGAAGCTTAAGTCTCAGCCCCAGCACACACCGAGTGGGCCCCAGAAATGGATTTCTGCACTATCTATCATAGTTTACTCATTTTCTGTAAACCTAGGTTATTAGTTTACTATTTAAACAACTTTTAGAGACTTAATTTGTATCTCATGACATTTTCAGATCTGAATTTTATACACTTTGACGGCATGATTCTCTAAACTCCATTGTTGGGGGTGAGGAGCTCTGCAGCGTCTCAATGAATTAATGCAATTGTTTCTATTTCTCCATTCAAAAGTGTGTGTGTTCCTATCTAAGATGTTCATTCGCGCTTAATTGTGAAGGAGGTGATGATCCGTGACACTCATCACCTTCCTCAATCCATGAACGTGTGCCTGACAAACACCTCCGTTCTACATCAGATTGAATGAGCATCTCTTAGCTTCCTTAATCAGAATCTTCGTGGTATAAGCTTGAACTGATGGCGGCCACTCTTGAGGATCCGAAAAGTCTAAACCTTGTCTTGGTATTCCGAGTAGGATTCAAGGATTGAATGGCTGTGACGCGCTTCAAACTCGCGATTGTTGGGCGTGATGACAAACGCAAAAGGATCAATGGATCCTATTCTAACATGATCGAGAACCAACAGCTGATTAGTCGTGCTGTGACAGAGCATCTGGACCGTTTTCACTGAGAGGATGGGAAGTAGCCACTGACAATGGTGACACCCTACATACAGCTTGCCATGGATGGAACTTTATAAACAATTGAGTTGAATATTACATTGCAGAAATTCAGAGGACAAAGCATCTCTAAAACTCCAACATATCCTCCATTAATAAAGTAACAATTACTTATTCCAAACACTTTTACTTCTTACAATTAAATCCAAATAATCTTATTGGCATCCTGACTAAGATTAATAAAATAAACACAGCTTGCTTCAAACCAATAATCTCCGTGGGATCGACCCTTACTCACGTAAGGTATTACTTGGACGACCCAGTGCACTTGCTGGTTAGTTGTACGGATTGCAAATCCGTGCACCAGGAGGCCACAGCCAAACACTAAGTTTGGTGTTGAATCCCCACATCCAAACTCTAAGTTTGGTGTTGGGAGTCTACAATATTGACCTGATCACCTGCGTTGCTCCATGAGAGCCCACGGTCAAGCTATTGACATTAAAGAAGCGCTTATTAGGAGGCAACCCAATTTTTATTTATCTAATTTTATTTTTCTTTTTATTGTTCTTTTATGTTTTATTAGGTTCATGATCATGTGGAGTCACGAAAAAAAAATACTAAAATTAAAAACAGAATCAAAAACAGCAGAAGAAAAATTACACCCTGGAGGAAGGACTTACTGGCATTTAAACGCCAGTAAGAAGCATCTGGCTGGCGTTCAACGCCAGAACAGAGCATGGATCTGGCGTTGAATGCCAGAAACAAGCAACATCCTGGCGTTTAAATGCCAGGAATACACCCTGAGGAGAGCTGGCGCTGAACGCTAGAAACATGCTACAGATGGGCGCTGAACACCCAAAACAAGCATCAATCCGGCGTTCAAACGCCAGAATTGCATGCAAGGCATTTCACACGGCTAATTGGTGTAGGGTTGTTAAATCCTTGACACCACAGGATCTGTGGACCCCACAGGATCATCTCAGGATCTGTGGACCCCACAGGATCCCTACCTACCTCAACTCACATTCTCTCCTCTTCACACAATCCCATAAACACTCTTCCCCAAAAACCCTTCACCAATCACCTCAATCTCTCCTCCCCATCACCTCTTCACCACTCACATCCTTCCACTCTTCCCCATAAATCCCACCTACCTTCAAAATTCAAAATCACTTTCCCACCCAACCCACCCAATATGGCCGAACCTTAACCCCTCTCCCTCCACTATATAAACCCCTCAATTCTTCTACATTTTCACACAACACAACCCTCTCTTCTCTTCCTTGGCTGAAACACAACCCTCTCTCCCTCTCCTCCATATTTTCTTCTTCATCATCTATTCTTTCTTCTCTTGCTCGAGGGCGAGCAATATTCTAAGTTTGGTGTGGTAAAAGCATAGCTTTTTGTTTTTCCATAACCACCTATGGCACCTAAGGCCAGAGAAACCTCTAGAAAAGGAAAAGGGAAGATAAAAGCTTCCACCTCCGAGTCATGAGAGATGGAGAGATTCATCTCTAAAGCCCATCAAGACCACTTCGATGATGTTGTGGCCAAGAAGAAGGTGATCCCTGAGGTCCCTTTCAAGCTCAAGAAAAATGAGTATCCGGAGATCCGACATGAGATCCAAAGAAGAGGTTGGGAAGTTCTAACCAACCCCATTCAACAAGTCGGAATCCTAATGGTTCAAGAGTTCTATGCCAATGCATGGATCACTAGGAACCATAATCAAAGTATGAACCTGAACCCAAAGAATTATCTTACAATGGTTCGGGGGAAATACTTAGATTTTAGTCCGGAAAATATGAGGTTGGCATTCAACTTGCCCATGATGCAAGGAGATGCACGCCCCTACACTAGAAGGGTCAACTTTAATCAAAGGTTGGACCAAGTCCTTACGGACATATGTGTGGAAGGAGCTCAATGGAAAACAGACTCTAAAGGCAAACCGGTTCAATTAAAAAGACTGGACCTCAAGCCTGTGGCTAGAGGATGGTTGGAGTTCATCCAACGCTCCATTATCCCCACTAGCAACCGATCTGAAGTTACTGTGGATCGGGCCATCATGATCCATAGCATTATGATTGGAGAGGAAGTAGAAGTTCATGAAGTCATATCCCTTGAATTCTACAAAATAGCCAAAAAGTCCTCCACCATGGCAAGGCTAGCTTTTCCTCATCTTATTTGCCATCTATGTTGCTCAGCTGGAGTTATCATAGAAGGAGACATCCCCATTGAGGAGGATAAACCCATCACTAAGAAGAGGATGGAGCAAACAAGAGAGCCCACTCATGGATCCCAAGAGACGCATGAGGAAGCTCATCACCAAAAAATCCCGGAAATGCCTCAAGAGATGCACTTTCTTCCCAACAACTATTGGGAACAACTCAATACTTCTCTAGAAGACTTGAGTTACAATATGGATCAATTAAGGGTGGAACATCAAGAACACTCCATCATTCTCCATGAAATTAGAGAAGATCAAAGAGCAATGAGGGAGGAGCAACAAAGGCAAGGAAGAGACATAGAAGAGCTCAAGGGCATCATTGGTTCTTCAAGAAGAAAGTGCCACCATCACTGAGGTGGACTCATTCCTTGTTCTTATTTCTCTGTTTTTTTCATTTTTTATGCTTAATATTTATTTATGTTTGTGTCTTTCCTACATGATCATTAGTATTTAGTAACTATGTCTTAAGGCTATGAATAAATTCATAAATCCTTCATCTCTCTTAAATAAAAAATGTTTTAATACAAAAAGAACAAGAATTTATCTGAAAATATCCTTGAATTTAGTTTAATTATATTGATGTGGTGACAATACTTTTTGTTTTCTGAATGAATGCTTGAACAGTGCATATTTTTTATCTTGTTGTTTATGAATGTTAAAATTGTTGGCTCTTGAAAGAATGATGAACAAAGAGAAATGCTATTGATAATCTGAAAAATCATGAAATTGATTCTTGAAACAAGAAAAAGAAGTGAAAAAGCAAAAGCTTGCGAAAAAAAATTTTTGGCGAAAAAAATAATAAATAGAAAGAAAAAGAAAAAGCAAGCAGAAAAAGCCAATAGTCCTTAAAACCAAAAAGCAAGGGTAAAAAGGATCCAAGGCTTTGAGCATCAATGGATAGGAGGGCCCAAGGAACTAAAATCCAGGCCTAAGCGGCTAAATCAAGCTGTCCCTAACCATGTGCTTGTGGCATGCAGGTCCAAGTGAAAAGCTTGAGACTGAGTGGTTAAAGTCGTGATCCAAAGCAAAAAGAGTATGCTTAAGAACCCTGGACACCTCTAATTGGGGACTTTAGCAAAGTTGAGTCACAATCTGAAAAGGTTTACTCAGTTATGTGTCTGTGGCATTTATGTATCCGGTGGTAATACTGGAAAACAAAGTGTTTAGGGCCACGGCCAAGACTCATAAAAGTAGCTGTGTTCAAGAATCAACAAACTTAACTAGGAGAATCAATAATACTATCTAAAATTCTAAGTTCCTAGAGATGCCAATCATTCTAAACTTCAAAGGATAAAGTGAGATGCTAAAACTGTTCAGAAGCAAAAAGCTACAAGTCCCGCTCATCTAATTAGAATTAATATTCATTGATATTCTGAGATTTATAGTATATTCTATTCTTTTATCCTATTTAATTTTCAGTTGCTTGGGGACAAGTGGTGCACGAATTTGTGATTCGCACAACTAACCAGCAAGTGCACTGGGTCGTCCAAGTAATACCTTACGTGAGTAAGGGTCGATCCCACGGAGATTATTGGTTTGAAGCAATCTATGTTTATTTTATTTGTCTTAGTCAGGATACCAATAGGATTCTTTAGCCTCGTATTTTAATAAAGAAAAGGGCATAAAATAAATGGTTATTACTTTAATAATGGAGAATAAAAGCGTTACTTGTTGTGCAGTAATGAGAAATATGTTGGAGTTTTGGAGATGCTTTGTCCTCTGAACTTCAACTCTTCCTTGAAATCCTTTCCCACACGCAAGGTTCCTTCCATGGCAAGCTCTATGTAGGGTGTCACCGTTGTCAATGGCTACTTCCCATCCTCTCAGTGAAAACGTTCCTATGCTCTGTCACAGCACGGCTAATCATCTGTCGGTTCTCAATCAGGTTGGAATAGAATCCATTGATTCTTTTGCGTCTGTCACTAACGCCCAGCCTTCAGGAGTTTGAAGGTCGTCACAGCCATTCAATCCCAGAATCCTACTCGGAATACCACAGACAAGGTTTAGACTTTCCGGATTCTCATGAATGCCGCCATCAATCCGGCTTATACCACGAAGATTCTGATTAAGGAATCTAAGATAGGTTTACAGAATATGAGTAAACTAAGATATTTGGTGCAGAAATCCACTTCTGGGGCCCACTTGGTGTGTGCTGGGGTTGAGACTAAAGCTATCCACGAGTTGAGGCCTTTCTTGGAGTTGAACTCCAAGTTATAACGTGTTTTGGGCGTTCAACTCCGGATCATGACGTTTTTCTGGCGTTTAACTCCAGACAGCAGCATGTACTTGGCGTTCAACGCCAAGTTACGTCATCTTTCTTTGCGCAAAGTATGGACTATTATATATTGCTGCAAACTGGATGTCTACTTTCCAACGCTGTTGAGAGCGCGCCAATTGGACTTCTGTAGCTCCAGAAAATCCATTTCGAGTGCAGGGAGGTCAGGATCCAACAGCATCAGCAGTCCTTTTTCAGCCTAACTCAGATTTTTGCTCAGCCTCCTCAATTTCAGCCAGAAAATACCTGAAATCACAGAAAAATACACAAACTCATAGTAAAGTCCAGAAATATGATTTTTGCCTAAAAACTAATGTTATTCTACTAAAAACCAATTAAAACATGCTAAAATCTACATGAAATTACCCCCAAAAAGCGTATAAAATCTCCGCTCATCACAACACCAAACTTAAACTGTTGCTTGTCCTCAAGCAACTAGATGAATAAAATAGGTTCTAACAGAAATTAAGAAGTAATAATATTTTAGAGTTTCAAATGAAGCTTAGATTCTTATTAGATGAGCGGGGCTTGTAGCTTTTTGTTTCTGAACAGTTTTGGCATCTCCCTTTATCCTTTGAATTTCAGGATGATTGGCATCCATAGGAACTCAGAATTCAGATAATATTATTGATTCTCCTAGTGTAGTGTGTTGATTCTTGAACACAGTTATTTTATGAGTCTTGGCCGTGGCCCTAAGCACTTTGTTTTCCAGTATTACCACCAGATATATAAATGGCACAGACACATGACTAGGTGAACCTTTTCAGATTGTGACTCAGCTTTGCTAGAGTCCCCAGTCAGAGGTGTCCAGAGCTCTTGAGCACACTCTTTTTGCCTTGGATAACGACTTTAACCACTCAGTCTCAAGTTTGTAACTTGGACCTGCATGCCACAAGCACATGGTTAGGGACAGCTTGATTTAGCCGCTTAGGCCTGGAACTATTTCCTTAGGCCCTCCTATCCACTGATGCTCAAAGCCTTGGATCCTTTTCACCCTTGCCTTTTGGTTTTAAGGGCTGTTTGGCTTTTATTCAAAATATTTTTTTTTTGATGCTTTTTCTTGCTTCAAGAATCAATTTCATGATTTTTCAGATCATCAATAATATTTTTCGTGTTCCTCATTCTTTCAGGAGCCAATATTCATCAAATTCAAAGTACAAGTTATGCACTGTTCAAGCATTCATTTAGAGAACAAAAAGTATTGCCACCACACATAGTTAATTATAATTTTTATTATTAAGAACTCGAAAAATATAGATTACTTCTTTATTCTAAAAAAATCTACTACTTTATTCATGCCTGATGATGATGAGAAAAATAAATTATAGCTTAATTGGAAATAAAATCAAAATAGATATACTAATTACTACTACTACTACCACTATATATCTCCTAAGGTAAATTTCCATAATAACACTATCACAAAATTAAAAAAATTGGAACTCAACAACCTGTTGTTTTGAGAAGTAGATGTTTCTCTAATCTGTGGGGTGTTGTTCAAGGATTAATTTTTGGCGCTTCAGCTCCCTTAGATCACGCCCTTGCTCTTCCTGTTCCTTAAGCAGTTTGTAAAGCATGCTACCTTGATTGCTTTGTTCTTCCCTTATTTGGTCCATAGTGATGAGCGGATAATTTATACGCTTTTTGGCATTGTTTTTATATAGTTTTTAGTAAGTTTAAGCTACTTTTAGGGATGTTTTCATTAGTTTTTATGATAAATTCACATTTCTGGACTTTACTATGAGTTTGTGTGTTTTTTTGTGATTTCAGGTAAATTCTGACTGAAATTGAGGGATTTGAGCTAAACTCTGAAGAAGGCTGACAAAAGGACTGCTGATGCTGTTGGAATCTGACCTCCCTGCACTCGAAATGGATTTTCTGGAGCTACAGAACTCCAATTGGCGCGCTCTCAACGGCGTTGGAAATTAGACATCCAGGGCTTTCCAGCAATATATAATAGTCCATGCTTTATTCGAAGAATGACGACGTAACTTGGCGTTAAACGCCAAGTTCATGCAGCTGTCTGGAGTTAAACGCCAGAAAAACGTCATGATCCGGAGTTGAACGCCCAAAACACGTCATAACCTGGAGTTTGACGCCAAGAAATGCCTCTACACGTGAATTCATCAAGCTCAGCCCAAGCA
>NC_029777.3:85391701-85392221 GCF_000817695.3 Arachis duranensis
ATTGATCACAATTTCGTCCACCAAGTTTTTGGCGCCGTTGCCGGGGATTGTTCGAGTATGGACAACTGACGGTTCATCTTGTTGCTCAGATTAGGTAATTTTCTTTTCAAAAATCTTTTTCAAAAATTTTTTCTTTTATTTTTCGTTTTTGCAAACTTTATTTTCGAAAATAATTAATAAAAATCCAAAAAAAAAATTAGAAAATCATAAAAATCAAAAATATTTTGTGTTTCTTGTTTGAGTCTTGAGTTGAATTTTAAGTTTGGTGTCAATTGCATGCTTTTAAAATTTTTCTTGCATTTTTTTCGAAAATCTCATGCATTCATAGTGTTCTTCATGATCTTCAAGTTGTTCTTGATAAGTCCTCTTGTTTGATCTTGATGATTTCTTGTTTGGTGTCTTTTGTTGTTTTTCATGTGCATTTTTGCATTCATATTTCCCATGCATTAAAGATTTCTAAGTTTGGTGTCTTGCATGTTTTCTTTGCATTAAAAATTTTTTAAAATTATGTTCTTGATGT
>NC_029777.3:85392321-85393572 GCF_000817695.3 Arachis duranensis
TCCCTTTCAAGCTCAAAAAGAATGAGTATCCGGAAATCCGACATGAAATTCAAAGAAGAGGTTGGGAAGTCATAACCAACCTCATGCAACAAGTTGGAATACTGATGGTTCAAGAGTTCTATGCTAATGCATGGATCACTAGGAACCATGATCAAAGTATGAACCCGAATCCAAAGAACTATCTCACAATGGTTCGGGGGAAATACTTAGATTTCAGTCCGGAAAAAGTGAGGTTGGCGTTTCATTTACCCATGATGCAAGGTGATGAACGACCCTACACAAGAAGGGTCAACTTTAATCAAAGGTTGGACCAAGTCCTAATGGATATTTGTGTGGAAGGCGCCCAATGGAGAGTAGACTCCAAAGGCAAACCAGTCCAACTAAGAAGACTGGACCTCAAGCCTGTAGCTAGAGGATGGTTGGAGTTCATCCAAAGATCCATCATCCCTACAAGCAACCGATCTGAAGTTACTGTGGATCGGGCAATCATAGTATCATGATTGGAGAGGAGGTAGAGGTTCATGAAGTCATAGCCAATGAACTCTACAAAATAGCTGACAAGCCTTCACACATGGCACGGCTAGCCTTCCCCCACCTCATATGCCATCTATGTTATTCAGCCGGAGTTATCATAGATGGAGATGTCTCCATTGAAGAAGACAAGCCCATCACCAAGAAAAGGATGGAGCAAACAAGAGAAGTTCCTCACGGCCCTCAAGAAGAACATGAGGAAGTTCATCAACAAATGCCTCATGGAATGCACTTTCCTCCCAACAACTATTGGGAGCAACTCAGCACCTCCTTAGAAGATTTGAGCCATAATGTGGAACAACTAAGGGTGGAACACCATGAACACACCCTCACTCTCCAAGAAATAAGAGAAGATCAAAGAGCTATGAGAGAGGAGCAACAAAGGCAAGGAAGGGACATAGAAGAGTTGAAGAACATCATTGGTCCTTCAAGAAGAAGACGCCACTAAGAGGTGGATTCATTCCTTGTTCTTTATTTTCTTTCTGTTTTCGGTTTTTAAAGTATTATGTTTATCTATGTTTTTGTGTTTCTACTTCATGATCATTAGTGTGTAACCATGCCTTAAAGCTATGAATAAAATCCATTAGTCCTTCACCTCTCTTAAAAGAAAAAAATGTTTTAATTCAAAAGAACAAGAAGTACATAATTTTCGAATTTATTATTGAATTTAATTTAATTATATTGATGTGGTGGCAATAACTTTTGTTTTCTGAATGAATG
>NC_029777.3:85395117-85395792 GCF_000817695.3 Arachis duranensis
CATTCGTACCCAAGAACATGATGAATGTGATGAGTCAAATTATCCTCATTATCATTCTCAATTATGAACGCGAGTGATTGACAACCACTTCTGTTCTACATGCAACAGAGCTTGAATGTGTATCTCTTAGATTCCCCAACAGAATCTTCGTGGTATAAGTTAGATAGTTGGCGGCATTTATGAGGGTCCAGAAAGTCTCACCTTGTCTGTGGTATTCCGAGTAGGATCCTGGGAATCCGGAAAGTCCAACCTTGTCTGTGGTGTTCCGAGTAGGATTCTGGTAATGAATGACCGTGACGTGCTTCAAACTTTAACCTGCTGGGCGTTCGTGACAGACGCAAAAGAGGGATTCTATTCCAGTAGGAGCGGGAACCAACCGGTGATTAGTCGTACTGTGACAGAGTGCGTTAGCATAGTTTTCACTGCGAGGATGGGATGTAGCCATCAACCATGGGTGATGCCTCCAGACTGGTTAGTTGTGCGAGTGACAGCCGCACAGGTTATTTCCCCGTGAGGAATGAAAGTAGCCACAGTTGATGGTGAACCCCTATACAAAGCTTGCCATGAAAAGGAGTAAGAAGGACTGAGTAGAAGCAGTAGGAGAGCAGGCGTCCAAGAGCTCTACAGCACCTCCATCCACTTATCTGAAATTCCTACCAATGAATCTGCATAAGT
>NC_029777.3:85396748-85397050 GCF_000817695.3 Arachis duranensis
CTCAAGCAAAAGAGGAGAAAGAAGAGGGATAGGAGGAGAGCAAGTGTGGGATGGTGATGATGAGAGGGGCGCCGAATTCAAGATATAGGGAGGGGGTGGGAAATTTTCGAAAATAGGAAAAAGATAAGATAGAAGATATGATTTGTAAAAGATAGATATGATAAGAAAAAGATATAGTTTAAAAAGAGAAAGATTTAACTAATAATTAAAAGATAGATCTAAATTTTTAATTTTGAAAAAGATTTTAAAAAGATAATTGAGTTTTGAAAACAAACTTAAAAGAGTTGGATTGGAAAACAATT
>NC_029777.3:85397131-85397948 GCF_000817695.3 Arachis duranensis
ACATGGATTTTTAGAAATCAGGGTTTTTAGAAAACTAATTTGATATGAGGGATGACAATTTGAAGCATGTTTATGTAAGAAATCATGAATTGAAACATAAAAAATTTAGAAAAAATATAAAGAAAAACGAATTTTTACCTCCTCCCACCATCCTGGCGTTAAACGCCCAAACAATGCATGTTTTGGGCGTTTAACACCCAATTGCTGCTTCTCCTGGGCGTTCAACGCCCAGCTGATGCCTCTTTCTGGCGTTGAACGCCAGGAGGTCCTTTGTCACTGGCGTTTTTCTGAACGCCCAGGATGCTAACAATCTGGCGTTGAACGCCCAGAAGGTGCTTCTTTCTGGCGTTCAACGCCCAGAAAATGCTCCTTTCTAGCGTTCAACGCCCAGATGGCTACCCTTACTGGCGTTGAACGCCCAGTGGGTGCTTCTCTTGGGCGTTCAACGCCCAAAACGTTTCTTATTGGCTTTTTGATGCCAGTAAGCTTTCCAAATTTCCCTATAACTCTGTGACTTCAATCAATTGTTAATTTACCTTTTGAAGATACTCTGGCATCTACCTGTAAAACTTGATCAATTAGAAAAAAGAACAAATAAAATTAAATTTTGTGATTTGGCTGGGTTGCCTCCCAGCAAGCGCTTCTTTAATGTCATTAGCTGGACTATTACTGAGCTTTAATTAAGTCTCAGTTTTGAGCATTCTTGCTCAAAATTACCTTCAAGATAATGCTTAACTCTTTGTCCATTAACAATGAAGTTTTTGTTAGATTCATTATCCTGAAACTCTACGTATCCATATGGTGATACACTTGTAAT
>NC_029777.3:85398655-85399469 GCF_000817695.3 Arachis duranensis
CTGGAGGAATTTTAACACTGTCTTAGTGTCATTAGTGGGTGTTGCAATAGCTTCCACCCATTTGGATACATAATCCACTGCCACCAGAATATAAGTGTTTGAGTATGATGGTGGGAAAGGTCCCATGAAATCAATGCCCCATACATCAAACAACTCAATCTCCAAGATCCCTTGTTGAGGCATGGTAACTGTGAGGTAGGTTGCCTGATCTTTGGCAACTGTCACAATTAAGCACAAATGCTCGGGAATCTTTATAAAGAGTAGGCCAATAAAAGCCACATTGGAGGACTCTTGTGGCTGTTCGCTCACTTCCAAAATGTCCTCCATACTGTGATCCATGGCAGTGCCAAAGGATCCTCTGTGCTTCTTCTTTAGGCACACATCTACGGATTACTCCGTCTGCACATCTCTTAAAGAGATATGGTTCATCCCAAAGATAGTATTTTACATCCGTGATCAATTTCTTTGATTGCTGCCTACTGTACTCTTTGGGTATGAATCTCACTGCCTTATAGTTTGCAATGTCTGCGAACCATGGCACTTCCTAGATGGCAAACAATTGCTCATCCGGAAAGGTTTCAGAGATCTCAGTGAAAGGAGGGGACGCCCCTTTCACTGGTTCTATTCGGGACAGGTGATCTGCTACTTGATTTTCTGTCCCTTTTCTGTCTCTTATTTCTATATCAAACTCTTGCAGAAGCAACACCCATCTTATGAGTCTGGGTTTTGAACCCTGCTTTGTGAGTAGATATTTAAGAGCAGCATGATCAGTGTACACAATCACTTTTGATCCTACTAAATAAGATCTGAACTT
>NC_029777.3:85400624-85402962 GCF_000817695.3 Arachis duranensis
AGCCTTCTATAATCAATACACATACGCCACCATGTAACTGTTCTTGTAGGAACCAGTTCATTTTTTTCATTGTGTACCACTGTCATGCCTCCCTTCTTAGGGACGACTTGGACAGGGCTTACCCAGGGGCTGTCAGAAATAGGATAAATAATCCCAACCTCTAGTAATTTAGTGACCTCCTTCTGCACCACTTCTTTCATGGCTGGATTCAGCCGCCTTTGTGGTTGAACCACTGGCTTGGCATCATCCTCTAATAGGATCTTGTGCATGCATCTGGCTGGGGTAATGCCCTTAAGATCACTTATGGACCACCCAAGAGCTGTCTTGTGTGTCCGTAGCACCTGAATCAGTGCTTCCTCTTCCTGTGGATCTAAAGCAGAGCTTATGATCACTGAAAAAGTGTCATCTTCTCCCAAAAATGCATATTTCAGGGATGGTGGTAGTGGTTTGAGCTCAGGTTTAGAAGGCTTCTCCTCTTTATGAGGAGTTATCAGAGGTTCTTCTGTTTTCTCTGGTTCCTCCAGATCAGGCTGAACATCTTTAAAAATTTTCTCTAGCTCTGATTTGAGACTCTCAGTCATATTGACCTCTTCCACCAGATAGTCAATAATATCAACGCTCATGCAGTTGTCTTCAGCCATATTGACCTCTCTTACCAGAGAGTCAATAATATCAACACTCATGCAGTCGTTTGGGGTGTCTGGATGTTGCATGGCTTTGACAACATTCAACTTGAACTCCTCCTCATTGACTCTCAAGGTTACTTCCCCTTTTTGGACGTCAATGAGGGTTCAGCCAGTTGCTAGGAAAGGTCTTCCTAGAATGAGAGTTGAACTCTTGTGCTCCTCCATTTCCAGCACCATAAAGTCGGTAGGAAAGGCAAATGGCCCAACCTTGACAATCATGTCTTCAATCACGCCTGATGGGTATTTAATGGAGCCATCAGCAAGTTGAAGACATATCCTGGTTGGTTTGATTTCTTCAGTCAAACCAAGCTTTCTGATAGTAGATGCAGGTATTAGGTTGATACTTGTCCCAAGATCACATAAAGCTTGCTTGGTACAAGTACCCTCTAATGTGCATGGTATCATAAAGCTCCCAGGATCTTTAAGCTTCTCAGGTAAGCTTTTCAGAATGACTGCACTGCATTCTTCAGTGAGGTATACTTTTTCAGTTTCCCTCAAATCCTTCTTATGACTTAAGATCTCTTTCATGAACTTAGCATAAGAGGGTATTTGCTCAAGTACTTCTGCAAACGGGATCTTTATTTCAAGAGTCCTAAGATAGTCTGCAAAGCGGGCAAACTGCTTATCCTGTTCTGCTTGACGGAGTTTTTGAGGATAAGGCATTTGGCTTTGTATTCCTCAACCTTAGTTGCTACAGATTTATTGCCTACAAATGTGGTTTGTGAAGCCTTTTTTGATGGGTTATTAGTTTATTACCTACAGGAGTGGGTTGGGAAGCCTTTTTAGAAGGGTTGTCATCAGCACTTGTATGTGACTGATCTCCCACTGGCATTTGAATGCCAGGGGTGGAAGCTGGAGTGGCGTTAGACGCCACTTCCTTGTTTGTTACTGGCGTTTGAACGCCAGAACCATGTTCCCTTTGGGCGTTCAACGCCGGATTCATGCTTGTTTCTGGCGTTGAACGCCAGGAATGAGCATGGTCTAGGCGTTCAGCGCCAGCATTATTCCTCTCTGGGCTCTGATTGTCCTCAGAGGGATTTTGAGTAGCTATTTGTTCATTTCTTGGCTTCCTGCTGCTTTGAAGTGAGGTATTTAATGTTTTCCCACTTCTTAGTTGAACTGCTTGGCATTCTTCTGCTATTTGTTTTGACAGTTACTTTTCTGTTTGCCTTAACTGTACTTTCATATTCCTGTTAGCCATTCTTGTTTCCTGTAGCATTTCCTTGAATTCGGCTAGCTGCTGAGTCAGAAAGTCTAATTGCTGATTGAATTCATTAGCCTGATCTACAGGACTGAGTTCATCAGTTACTGTTTTAGCTTCTTCTTTCATGGAAGATTCACTGCTTAGGTACAGATGCTGATTTCTGGCAACTGTATCAATAAGCTCTTGAGCTTCTTCAATTGTTTTTCTCATATGTATAGATCCACCAGCTAAATGGTCTAGAGAAATCTGAGCTTTTTCTGTAAGCCCATAGTAGAAGATGTCTAATTGCACCCACTCTGAAAACATTTCAGAGGGGCATTTTCTTAGCATCTCTCTGTATCTCTCCCAGGCATCATAAAGGGATTCATTATCTCCTTGTTTGAAGCCTTGGATGCTTAGCCTTAGCTGTGTCATCCGTTTTGGAGGGAAATAGTGATTCAGAAATTTT
>NC_029777.3:85403026-85404024 GCF_000817695.3 Arachis duranensis
CTATTCCCATATGAAGCAGTAGTGGGGTTAGCATATGACCCCAGAGTCCTCCTGGACTGATCATTCCCACTTAATTCCATGATGGAATAAAAGAGATGATATGTATGTTGCTATTATTTATTTTACAAAAATTAATTTTTATAAAATAAAATAAGAACGAAATAAATAAAGGAAATTGGAAATATTTTGAAATTGAAATTTGAATTTTTATATAAAATTTTCGAAAAATGTAGTTCAAAATTAGTTAGAAAGTATATATTTTTTGAATTTTGAATTTTATGATGAAAGAGAAAAATATGCCAAAGACACAAGATTTAAAATTTTTAGATCCAATATTCCTAATTTTCGAAAATTTTGGAGGGAAAACACCAAGGAACACCAAACTTAAAAATTTTAAGATCAAAGCCAAGAAAGACTCAAGAACACTTTGAAACTTCACAAGAACACCAAAAACAAAAGAAAGAACACCAAACTTAAAATTTTTAGAAAACCAAGACAAATTTTCGAAAATTAAAGAAAACTTAACAAGAAAACACCAAACTTAAAGTTTGGCACAAGATTCAATAAGAAATTAAAAATTAATAAAGAAAAATAATATTTTTGAAAAGAAAATAAAAGACTCTGACCCAATTACCAAAATCTTCCTAATCTAAGAAATAAAACAAACCTTTAGTTGTTCAAACTCGAACAATCCCCGGCAACGGCGCCAAAAACTTGGTGCACGAATTTGTGATTCGCACAACTAACCAGCAAGTGCACTGGGTCGTCCAAGTAATACCTTACGTGAGTAAGGGTCGATCCCACGGAGATTATTGGTTTGAAGCAATCTATGTTTATTTTATTTGTCTTAGTCAGGATACCAATAGGATTCTTTAGCCTCGTATTTTAATAAAGAAAAGGGCATAAAATAAATGGTTATTACTTTAATAATGGAGAATAAAAGCGCTACTTGTTGTGCAGTAATGAGAAATATGTTGGAGTTTTGGAGATGCTTTGTC
>NC_029777.3:85404219-85455027 GCF_000817695.3 Arachis duranensis
CGCCCAGCCTTCAGGAGTTTGAAGCTCGTCACAGTCATTCAATCCCAAAATCCTACTCGGAATACCACAGACAAGGTTTAGACTTTCCGGATTCTCATGAATGCCGCCATCAATCCGGCTTATACCACGAAGATTCTGATTAGGGAATCTAAGAGATACTCATTCAATCTGATGTAGAACAGAGTTGGTTGTCAGGCACACATTCATGGATTGAGGAAGGTGATGAGTGTCACGGATCATCACCTTCTTCATAATTAAGCGCGAATGAACATCTTAGATAAGAACAAGCGTGTTTGAATGGAAAACAAAGGAATTGTATTAAATCATCGAGACGCTGCAGAGCTCCTCACCCCCAACAATGGAGTTTAGAGACTCATGCCGTCAAAAAGTATGTAATTTAGATCTAAAAATGTCATGAGGTACAAGATAAGTCTCTAAAAGTTGTTTAAATAGTAAACTAGTAACCTAGGTTTACAGAATATGAGTAAACTAAGATAATTGGTGCAGAAATCCACTTCTGGGGCCCACTTGGTGTGTGCTGGGGCTGAGACTATCTATTCCGAGTGCAGGGAGGTCAGAATCCAACAGCATCAGCAGTCCTTTTTCAACCTGAGTCATATTTTTGCTCAACTCCCTCAATTTCAGCCAAAAAATACCTGAAATTATAGAAAAACACACAAACTCATAGTAAAGTCTAGAAATATGATTTTTGCCTAAAAAATAATGTTATTCTACTAAAAACCAATTAAAACATGCTAAAATCTACATGAAATTACCCCCAAAAAGCGTATAAAATCTCCGCTCATCAACAAGCAACAATTTAAGTTTGGTGTTGTGATGAGCAGATAATTTATACGCTTTTTGGCATTATTTTTAGGTAGTTTCTAGTAGGATCTAGCTATTTTTAGGGATGTTTTCATTAGTTTTTATGCTAAATTCACATTTCTGGACTTTATTATGAGTTTGTGTATTTTTCTGTGATTTCAGCTATTTTCTGGCTGAAATTGAGGGGCCTGAGCAAAACTCAAAATGGATTTTCTGGAGCTACAGAACTCCAAATGGTGCGCTCTCAACGGCGTTGGAAAGTAGACATCCAGAGCTTTCCATCAATATATAATAGTCCATACTTTATTCGAGATTAGATGACGTAAACTGGCGCTCAACGCCAGTTCCATGTTGCATTCTGGAGTCAAACGCCAGAAACACGTCACGAACCAAAGTTGAACGCCAAAAACACGTTACAACTTGGCGTTCAACTTCAAAAGAAGCCTCTGCACGTGTAAAGCTCAAGCTCAGCCCAAGCACACACCAAGTGGGCCCGGGAAGTGGATTTCTGCATCAATTACTTACTTCTGTAAACCCTAGTAGCTAGTCTAGTATAAATAGGACATTTTACTATTGTATTAGACATCCTAGATCCTAGATTGTATTTTTGATCCTGTGATCATGTTTTGGGGGCTGGCCATTCGGCCATGCCTGGACCTTCATCACTTATGTATTTTCAACGGTGGAGTTTCTACACATCATAGATTAAGGGTGTGGAGCTCTGCTGTACCTCGAGTTTCAATGCAATTACTACTATTTTCTATTCAATTTGACTTATTCTTATTCTAAGATATTCGTTGCACTTCAACATGATGAAGGTGATGATCCGTGACATTCATTATCATTCTCACCTATGAACGCGTGACTGACAACCACTTCCGTTCTACCTTAGACCGGGCGCATATCTCTTGGATTCCTTAATCAGAATCTTCATGGTATAAGCTAGAATTGATGGCGGCATTCATGAGAATCCGGAAAGTCTAAACTTTGTCTATGGTATTCCAAGTAGGATTCAAGGATTGAATGACTGTGACGAGCTTCAAACTCGCGATTGTTGGGCGTGATGACAAATGCAAAAGAATCAAGGGATCATACAACAAGCACTAACATGATATGCGTCGTAAGTAACAATAATATCAGGGTATGAAAAATAGCGAAGTAAAGTGTTAGTGCTTGTTGTTTGATCCCTTGATTCTTTTGCGTCGTAAGCACTAACATGACGAGCTTCAAACTCGCGATTGTTGGGCGTGGACTGCAATGATATCAGGGTATGAGAATAGTTTTCTTCCCCATAAAGCACTTGAAACATATAAAATGATGTAATCGGAAGGCATCATGCCGGACGAAATCACCATAGCGAGTGCACTATGCGCTTGTACTTGTTTAAGCCGTTTAGATTCAGGAATATACCTTCATGAGGTGGCCAAGAAGACAGGGCTCATCTCTTACATTATAGTTGCAAACACACTCATTGACATGTATGCTAAGTGTAAATGCATTGACAAAGCTCTAGAAGTTTTCCACTCTACTCACAACAAGAATATTATATCTTGGACATCTATCATCCTTGGTCTACGGATTAACAACCGGTGTTTTGAAGATTTATGTTTCTTCAAGGAGATGGTGCTTAGACTAAAGCCGAACTCTGTTACATTAATTTCTGTCCTATCAACATGTGCTAGAATAGGAGCTTTGATGTGTGGGAAAGAGATCCATGCCCATGCATTTAGAACTGGAGTTAGCACTGATGGTTTTCTGCCGAATGCGATTTTGGACATGTATGTAAGGTGTGGAAGAATGGAATATGCTTGGAATGTTGAATGTTGAGTAAGAAACGTACTCTACAACATCATATGACGTAAAATCTAGAGTGAAATGCGTTGATCTTGTGATGCAATTCACCATTCCTTTGAATTGTGCTTGAACTTCCTTGAACTTCTCATGAGTATACATGTGGTGAAATTGAGCCTTTATTGGTGATTTTGTTGCACATGGTATCACGGTGTGAAAATTTGTAGCATCAAATTCTCTCTCTCTTTGCTCTCTGCTTCCTAGGCAATTATCATATTCCTTCACAAATTGAATCAAGGAGCTATTGCATGTGATAAACTTGTTAAAAAAAAGTATGCATGCTCTCGCTCCTTCATGTGCTTCTCATCCCGACCAAAAAGTGGTGATCGAGATAAATTGGAATCCATAAATGAATATCTTCAAATAGCTTTGCAAATAAACCAAAAATTAGACACAAGTGAACCAAAAGTTATACTCGTTTTAACCGAAAAAGTAACAACATCAATTAATTCGAATGAAACCTCGGTTACCTGAAAGTCACTTGTTGCCTCTAACATCATCCTTCATCGGAAAATTATTCCAATTTCTGTCAAATGCCTCTTTTGTAAACGAGTTCCAAACAACATGGCTCATCTCTTGTTTGATTTCTTCGTGTCGCTTGTAGCCATTTAATTTTCTTGGGATCTTTTTCATGATATACCAAATGTATCACCGGTAAATTATTGTTGGCATATAGGTCTCAATAGCCCTTTGCATCTATGCACATTAATCGGTAAGAATCCCTTTTGGTGCCTTCCCTCCTATGTAACAAAGCTAATATTCGAATAACCATTTGAATGATTGGATGTCCTCATTTTTCATCAAAGCACATCTGAGAAGTGTTGATTGACAGTGGTGATTCACACCCACAAAAGAACTAAAAACTATATTGTACCTGCAAAAATGAACACTCACAAAAGTTATGAACCAAAATTTGTTGGCTCTATGAACCGAAAACTATATCACAGTTAACCGAATACCTGTTGTGTTATAAGTGGTATCAAATGAAACAATATCTCCAAAATACTCGTATGCAGCCTTGCTTCTTGTATCGGCCTAAAATGCATTTTTGATGGAGTGATCAGCTTCAAGGTTAAGCTCAAAAGAGAATTTTTTATTCTTCTCTTTCATTTTTAATAACTACTTGCCAAATTCTTTCACATCGTCTTATTCAAAAACATTCCGTACTTCCCTTGTAATGTAATTTCTCACATCTTTTTCAATAAAACTTAGCTTCCGATGACTGTCTGCTACTGCTACAAATGACTTATATGTTTTACTCGGTCTGATTCCATCTTCCTCGTTGTTTTCAATGCTACAATGCATAAACATGCTTAGTTCCTTGTGTTGTTTAAGCATCTCTGCTTGATCTGGATAGCAAGAGTGTGAATGATTCAGAATAACTTTCGAAATTATCCAAAGACCAACGTCCTTCAATATATGTACATAAATCCTTGCTGGACAATTTATTTCAGTTGAGCGGTTTGTCTTCAGAGTTGGAAATATCTTGAATTTTTACTTTCCCTCCCTACTACATATAATTAGTTGATTCTTAATCTCATCTCCCTTCCGAGTGGTGTTCTTTATCTTCGTAGAAAAATCAACAAATTTGGAATAATCTTTGTAAAATTTTCTAGCTTCTTCCAGTGTCTTGAAATTCATCCCAACCTTTGGAACAAATTGTTCATCCACAACACACCTGGACTGTAAAATGAACCAAAATATTATCATAAAAAGACCATCGTGTAATAATCAATGAATCGAAACTTGTGCATTCTGTAAATTCAGAAACTTTAGCATTCTATCCAAACTCTATTCATTATCACTTTATTTAATTGCATTTCATTGCATTCAATTCAAAATCGTTGGAGAATGAACAGAAAAATATTATCAAAACGAAACTATTGTATAGTAGCAAATGAACAAAAAATTATCCATTATATAAATCCAAATTCAGAAACACCTGCATCTCGAATGAACTAAAAATATTATCAAAATGATACCATTGTATAATATCAAATGAACCCAAAATAGTGTTAATAAACAACTGGATTTAATGATTGCATTCGATTCCATTCAATTCAAAATTGAATATTCTAAACCTCATCCACTTGATTCGATTTAGAAGAATAATCCAAATCGCTCTTATTCAACTGATTTGAACTTGAATCATTCATTGTTTTGATATGTTATTGAAATTTAAAAATGAAGAAGAAATCTGAAATTTGAAATCTAAAATCTAAAAACGAAGAACATAAATACAATGCAAATCAAAATCTAAAAACAAAGTTTAGTTTGAAGAAAACGAAAAAAAAAAAGAGAAATCAGAACAGAGAAGAACGACGAGAAGCTTTACATTGAGGAAGAGAAGCTCTACGTTGAGGAAGAAGAACAAAGAGAAGCCTTACGTTGAGAAAGAGAAGCTCCACGTTGAGAAAGAAGCTTTACGTTAAAAGGTGACAGGCGCGTGAAGCAAATACAACTTGGTTAACTTAGTTAGAAAAATTACATGGATATAGTACATTATTGTTACTATTATTATTATTATTATTATTATTATTATTATTATTATTATTATTATTATTATTTAGGTGAATATTTTATCAATTTTAAATAAAATTTATTTATTTATTTTAATTAATTTATTTATAATTTTATTTCTATTTTTATATTATTTTTTATTTTTTAAAATATTGTTAAAATTTATTATGACATGATTGATTATTTAAAATTTAATATTAAAAATTATTATGTATATTTAATTTTTAAAATTATGAATTCAATTCAATTTAAAAATTTAAAATTAGATCAGATTCTCTAAAAAAATCATCAAATTTAAACTGCACTACAAATCAAATTAATATTTTAAATCAAATAAATTTTTTACTCAAAATCAATTTGAAAACACTCGTGGTAGCAGCAGCATAATATTTAGATTATTATTGTATTCTAGCTAACCTCGATTAGTAGGCTGGTATGGCATGGAATTCTGGATTTATGAGGTTTAGGGCTCGGAAACATCTGCACATTTTTTTGTTATTTTTTGGAAATATTTTTTTATTGGGCTAGACAGCTCCCAACCCTAGGCCCAACAATCAGAAAAACCATCTGCGCTTTCGTATCCTTGTTGTAGCCTAATTTTGTAATTGGGCCTCATTATTGTTAGGTTCATTAAGTCTCCATTTTGTAGCTCATATTACCACTTTCTGAACTTAAAAAACAAAGAGATCCCCTCTCTTCTTCTTTATGTATTTGGGCTGGGTATTCCTAGCCCTTACCCTTATCAAAAAAAGAAAAAAAAATGTACAAACTACAAACCATATCGATAGTCCACTCTGCATGGTTTACCAAAAATAGAAAAAAATACTACAACTAGATAACATCACAGAGCATATTACTGAAAAATATTATACTTTGATTAAATATAATATAATATATGAAAATTTAAATTTCATATGTCAGAATTTTATGGATTGCAGTTTTATAAGCTATTTTATTCTCTTGGAACCATATTGAAACGACAGAGATGAGCATATTCATCTTAAATTGAAAAGGAGCTTTAATAATATTATTTATTATCTATGAACTAACTTGTCACAACCCTTTTCCTTTCTTTGGTACAACTTGAGGTTTTCAGCAACCTTAAATCCTTAAATCCATAATTAAACATATCAACAAGAATTTTCTTCTTCTACTTTAATGTTAACTAAACTCTAGCAAAGAGTTAAGAGAAAAAAGCAGAAAAGGTGAAGATGACCATAAATCACCTTGAATTGCATCAATGAACAAATAATAATAATAATAATAATAATAATAATAATAATATATTTTGAATGCTAAAGCTTCCTTCTCGTGCCAAATTCACATATAGCTCAAGAGGGTAGAGGTATAATAAATGGCAAAGAGCATCTATAAAATATCAACGGATGGTGATAAAGAACCACCGTAATATGTAGTTAAAGGAAATACTAATAATAGCATTGGATTAAAAGATTCATCATCATCATATATGATTCCAATACCCATAATTGATGTGAGTCTGCTGTCATCATCAGAACCTGAGATTAAGAAGCTTAGATATGCTCTCACATTAGCTGGATACTTTCAGGTGCGAATTTATTTAATTAAATCACAAATCTTGACCTTTTTTCATTAGGCTTGTGTGCTATTCACTTTACAAACAAGTGATACATAAATGTTTCTAATTTGACCACAGACAATTGGTCATGGAATGTCAACATCATATCTTCACAAAATATGCCAAGTTTTAAAGAAATTTTTCCAACTTCCAGTTGAGAAAAAACAAAAATATGCACGATCTGCTAATGACTCAGAAGGGTATGGAAATGACAAAATAGTTTCAAAGAAGCAACTCCTTGACTGGTCCTATCGCTTAATTCTTTGAAATTTTTCAGAAAAGAATAGAAGGTGTTCTCTTTGGCCACAAAATCCTATTGATTTTAGGTACTTCCTTTGTACCCTTAATAGTTCATTAACATGTTATAGGAAAATAAAGTTAAGTTTGGTTTTCTTGCTACTATGCAGTGAGATATTAGAGGCCTTTTCTATTAAAGTAAAATCAATGATAGATTATCTATTGAGATGCATGGCAAGGTCATTGAATATGGAAGAAGGTAGGTTCTTGGATCAGTTTGGAGGGCAATCATTATTTGCAATGACGTTCAATTTATAACATTGTTCAAGATCCGCTTTGGTTCTTGGACTCAAGCCTCATACATATAGATCAGTGATTACAGTTCTATTGCAAGACAATGAAGTGGAAGGTCTTTAAGTTCTTATAGATGAGAAATTGGTCAATGACCTTGTTGCCAATCTTGGTGATCAAATGCAGGTAGAAGCTTAATCCTTGCTTGCCAAATTCATGTCACTAGAATGCTTAATAGTAAGTTGTTATGCAGATTATGAGTAATGGAATATTCAAGAGTCCAATGCATAGTGTTATGACAAACAAAGAAAAGATGAGGAAGTTAGTGGCCATGTCCTATGAACCAAAAGCAGAGAATGAAATTGGACCTGTGGAAAGCTTAATAACTGACACATGTCCAAGGTTGTATAAGATTGTAAAAAACTATGGTGAAATCAACTACAGGTGTTATTAAGAGGAGAAGATACCACTTGAAATGGTCAAATATACATAACAATTTTCATCAGCATTAAGGCTATTGTTCCTACTTGAATTCCCTATGACAATAAAAACCAGTTGGAACTTGGAACAAGCTAAATGATACTTTTACTAAGTCAAATTATAAAAAAAAAAAAAAATTGTGAATTCCCTTGCTGCCACAACTCATTTTATATCTATAATTTTCTGACAGAATAGCATATTATTAGTTTTTCCTTGCATGCAAGTCATTCTTTGGTTTATTCTAATTTATAATTTTGATGCAGGCTGTCAAATTTCTCTTTTATAATAAACCTTTTTAGGTTTATATAATTATTGATTATTTTAACATATTTTTCAACCCAAAAAGAGAGAGAAAAGCATTTATTCCCAATTTAAGTAGACATAACTTGTACTACTAAAATTTGTTTCACCCTAATAGTAGTAAAGTGATTACTAAGAGGTGGTACAATCATGAACTAAACAAGGTGAAATAATTAAAGGAAAGAATTAATGAATCATATACTATAATACTACTTTTAATGGAGACAACTATTTGATTAATTATACAATTTTCTCTCTATAAATATGTGAAAGGTACTAGTATTACAGGAAGCATACATTACAAAAAGTATTGGTAAAAATGGCACTAATTTTATGGCAGGTCAAAAAAACTGCCATTATGTTTGTTAATTACGGTAGCACCAACTCATGCCATAATGTTAATAGTTTTTGTGGCAGCTTTGTTGATTGTGGCGTTTCAAACTGCCATAGAATTTTTTTTCCTTCTTTAACTCGAGCGATGTTGCATGTGAGAGTGTAATTAGTATTGTTGCATATGAGAAAATGAGGATGAGTGTCAATGACGGACCCTAATTTCTTGCCATTATTCATCTTCCTGATTTGTCATTCAACTCCTCGCTATCGCTCATTCCTTTGTTGCAGCTCATCTCCTCGCTGCTGCAAGCAACGCCGTTGTTGCTGCCTTCAATGAGCTTCTACGATTTGGCTTTGATCTGAAGATTCGTCAGCGTTCGTCTCATCACCATCGTTCATCTCCTCGCCATTGCAAGAAACACCGTTGTCGCCTTCAGCGAGCTTCAACGATTTGGCTTCGATATGAAGATTTGTGGCCGCTCATCTCATCGCCATCATTTATCTCTGCACCATCACAAGCAACACCGTTGTCGCTGCCTTCTATGATCTGATTTTCAATCTGGCTCACCTCCTCACCTCGGCAAGCAACGCTGTTGTTGCTGCCTTCAACAAGCTTCTACAATTTGGTTTCACTATCTCTGTCACTTCTAATAGGTAATCTACTTAATCTTCTTCTTTGATTTTTTCCTTCCTCTTCATCCTTTTAGATCTAGTTCATGCTCTAGTAGGAAGAAACAAAGAATGCTGGTTCTTTTTGTGTATTTTAATTTTCATTGATCTTTTGTGATGTTGCTGTTGTTAGCTTGTTACTGCTGTATTTTCTGTTCTGTTGTTATTTTTTTGCTTCTGATTTTATTTAGTTTGAGTCCTAATCTGTTTTATTAAACTGAATGATCTTATAATCTGCATCATTTGTCTGAAATTAGTACAACACAACACTTTACTTTCTCTTCAAACAAGTCACGGCATTGTGGAGGAACTGATTGGGTTTGGAGCAAGAGTGCACGCGTGTGCAAGGAACGAAGCTGAGCTCACTAAGTCTCTCATCTAATGAAATGATTCTGGTTTTGAGGTTACTGACTCTGTTTGCAATGTCTTTGTTCCTCATCAGAGGGAGAAGCTGATGGACTCTGTGTGTTCTGAATTTCAAGGGAAACTCAACATCCTTGTAAGCTCTCTTCTTTCTCTGCATTTCATCTGTTTGATATTATTCCCCAACTAAAACTATTGTGTATGTTTTGAATTTACATTAATTGATATTATTCCCCAACTAACACTATTTTGCATAATTCGAGTCTATAAATTTTCAAACATTAATAGGAAAAAAAACTTTTATTCTTATAGTTGAAATATTCAAGCTGCACTATAATTTGAAGGTGCAGGAGGATGATTTTACAATTCTTCAAGATCCCTCTTAAGTCTTTACTCTTCCAATGCTTCCTGCTGTTACTCTTTCAATTATGACAACATTTTTGTATATTAAGCTTTCATTATAATGTATAAAAAATTAATCATGATTTGTATATGATTTGCATTTTTATGGTTGAATGATATGTTTAATTGGGAATTTCACAAGTTTGAGGTTTTAGAAGAGATGAGGGAGCTATGATTAAAGGCAAGGCATTTATGTTTTGAAAACAACTCTACTGAATTTGGCTTTTCTATTAGGAATATTATCTACTATTCATAGCAACATCTTTCCTAGCTTGTTCAAAGTTCAAAGTCCATGAATTTATTTTATTCTTGTTGAACTGGGACTGTACATTATTTATAAGTAGTATAAGCGGTATTTAGTTTCAATTCTTCATAATATATCATGAGAACCTCTTTTTGAGTAATTTCATAAGTGGTTTTAGAAGCTATTATATATATTGATGCAGCTCATGTGTATGTATAGTGATTGTGTTATTTTTTTCAGTAAAATTAAAGCTTGTTCACTACTTTAATTCTTCTCTACTTTTGGCCATGAGAAGCTCATGGTTCTTTGTAGTCAGCTCAGCGTTGTAACTTGGATTGATTACTGTTAATCCAAAGATATTTGATCAAATTAGATTAGATTTGATCTGGTTCAATGAAGTTTGTAGGTGTAGGTGTTGGACCACACCTTCTACAAGTGTGGAAGAGTAAGAGTGTGTCAACAAAAACAAGAAGTCAACTTAACTACTTTTTTAAGAGTGACCAATGTTGTCAACAGATGACTTGAAATAAGACTATTATAGTTTTCCAAAACTAAATTGATTTTGAGCATTTTCAACTTTTAGCTTGAGTTGGATGTTCCTTAAAGAGATGAGATAAATATAATATAGCCAAAAGACTTATATTATTATGTAATATTCGGATAATTTTTTTATTAAATCTATCCCACTTTCCTTTATCACAACTGTGTGGCTTTGGACTTACTAGGCACATATGGCACTCCATGACATAGATGCTGCAGTTGAAAGTTTTAAAAATGCATTAGTCTTAGAGCCAAATGATGGTAAGTTGTGATTTTGTATAAGGCCTTAGTTAGACAAGAACTATTAATGTACTTACATAGTTGGACATTTAATTTTGTCATCTATTTGGTAGGTTCATGATTTATCAGAAGTATTCAATTATTATTTTCTTTATATGAAATATCTTTTCAATACAATCTGAACATAAATGAAATTAACTGTCATTTTTTTATTAAGATTTGAATTTGTTAGGAAATCCAAATGAAGAGGGGGGATATATATACTTAAAAGATGAAAAGACTTAAATGGTTATCTTCATCTGTTTGCTCTGGCAATGGCGCAGAGAGAATTTTGGGCAACCCAAACCAAAGTTTGAAGTGAAAAAGACAAGAAACTGAGGACTCTGAGTGCCACAGTGAAGTTAATGTTACTAAAATTGTACTTTCATACATGTTTACTTATTATCTTACCTATGTTGACAGTTATTCTCTATTAACCAAAAATTAAATTTCTTTTACTAATAGGATATTGAGGAAGAATCAGTGGGTGTTAAAAAGGCATGTCCAACACGAGATGTTAAGAGAAGTCGTTCAGCCGAAGTACATAATCTATCTGAAAGGGTGAGTGAAGACCGTATGCCAATTGTGTACTGTTGCAAATAAATAGCAAATTTTCCATCTGTAGCATATGTTTTGTTGCTTGTGATCTGTATGATTATCATTGTGATCTTCTACTTATACAGAAGCGAAGAGACAGGATCAATGAGAAGATGCGTGCATTGCAAGATCTCATACCAAACTGCAATAAGGTTTACTCTTCCATTTTCACTTTTGTTATGCGGACTAGAGAATTTTCATAAGCATAATAGAATATTTATTATCACTAAGAATTTTAACTTGAAGCAAAAATATTATAGAATGACAGCAATAGATGTCAATATATAACATCTATGTTGTTGTGCACAACAACAGCAAAATATTACTTCTCTATCTATGGGGTCAAAAGGATGAACTTCAATTTTTTTTATTTAGAACTAGTTATACTTGTGCCAACCGATGCATAATTCTTCTTCACTTTTAATAGGTTCACTTGTTTATACTTTCAAACCTTGAGCCATATTTGCTTCTCCTTGAGCCGAAAATGCAACCAGAGAAACAGAGAAATGAAACAAAGAGGCAGGAAGCATGGCAAGTATATGGGGCCTTGTTGGTGGGTTGCAATGTTTTAATATATATATAGATAGATACCTTGTTTTTGGTATGCATTAATATATTTGTTTCCCAGAAACATCTCTTTAGTTAATTACCTTGGTCATAAACCTTTCAGTGTGCTGTTGGGCAATGTATGCATGAAAAGGCCAAAATCTTCAGCAATTTGCTCTCTCCAACACGTGCTTTTTCTAGACCCAAAGCCATGATTGCTATGTCAAGTATGACTTCACTTTGCTGCAATGAGATTTATACTGGTGTTTCAAAATAATGCATGTCCTTTCTTAAATGGATGAATTTGATAAATTACTTTGTGTGCATACCTTTCGATGAATCTTGTATGCTTTGGTTTCCTCTCATTTTAACTTTTCAATTTTTAATTCTTGAAAGAAATACAAACTAAAGGGGGGTAATTGCAGGGCTGATAGTGGAAAATATTTTCTTCTTGATAGAAGATAATGAACAAATGTATTGTAGGTAAAAAGAAAATGCGACAGATCTACTAATCTAATTTTATTTTTTCTCTTTATATTATTTGACTAGTTATATATTGTTTCTAATGACATTTTTTCTTTATTATAATTTCAATTTATAACAGCCGGCTTGATAGAAATTCCCTGACAGGAGACGTTCCTACAAATCTTTGTAAGAGATGAGTTTGGATAATGAAAATGGAGTGTTGGAGCAAGAAACAAAGATGTTGGAGCAAGTTTCCGGGATGAAATTCACACAAGAGACCAAGAAAATAAGGCAGGCTTGTTTTAAAGTTAATTACAAAAGGAGGAAACTTTTGGCCTCCAAATCTTATTCATCATCACTTAGCTAAGCTACTTGTCTTGTATATTCATATTCTAAGTAGTAAAAACAGCACTTATTAGATGGTTTAAATACATTATTAGATATTAACATAGTTTAGGGAACTCGATGGTAGATTTGACTGAATAGTGTTTATTGTAATGCTTGTATTTTGATAAGTTTAGTAAGACAAGATTTTGTATAGGAGTTATTACTTTTGATTTTCAATAATAAAAAATTATACATTATATTAATATTTTGTTTATGAGTTATATAATATTTCATTTATGGATTATGATTTTTTGCTATTATGAAATTTTAATCACAAAATTATTTATTTAACGCGATAAAAATGACGGTAAAAATTGTTTTTTTTTTAACGATAAAAAATGTCATTGTCAGTGTAAAATGGCAGTTCAAAAATGCAATTTTAATCAACCAAAACGTTACTGTCAGGGTAAAAATGGCGGTTCAAAAATGCCGTTTTAACCAACTAAAACGCCACTTTGTCAGGGTAATAATGACGGTTCAAACCGCTGTTTTAACCTATTCAAAAATCGCCATTTTAACCGTGGAAATAACGGCGGTTTGAACCGATGTTTTAACCAATCAAAATGCCACTCTGTAAGGGAATAACGGCGGTTCAAACCGCCGTTTTAACCTATCCAAAAACCGCCGTTTTAACCCTGGAAATAATGGCGGTTTGAACCGCCGTTTTAACCTATTCAAAAACCACCGTTTTAACTCAGGGAATTGTGGCGGTTTTTAGAAAACCGCCGTAATAACCAGAATGGCGCCCAGAATTACGGCACTTTACGAAACCGCCATTCTTGGTAATAATGGCGGTTCAAACCGCCGTAAATATCAAAAAAACCGCCGTTTTTACCATAATTTTTTGTAGTGATAATAATGAAAAAAAAACTGAGAGGAACTACTCACTCACAACTACCTAAATTACAAACTTCTGAATTCAGAAAGAATATATGCGACCCAAGACATAATCACCATTCAGATTTATTTTAAAGATGACAAAAAACATGTACAAGTTGGAAAAGATCCCCATCTTATTATTAATTTACTTATTATAAATTGAAAATCAATACTTAGTTTACGTACCAAGACTATGATCTTGAACATTTATCATCTTCTAATACACATTGAAGAAACTGTTGCTAATTATTTCAACGGGGCATCTTCAGAGACACCATAAAAAAGGGGACAATGATAATGACTCCTTACGTTGGCTCTTTTACCTTCCATTTAAGTCAAGGTGTGGCCACCAGGTTTTTTTAGAGTACAAACTAATTATACATACACCAGCTATATCAATAACTTGATAAAGACAAGTTTAATTTTTCTTGGGGCAAAATCTTTTAGGGGCATCAATTGCTTAATCAACGTTATGAAATAAAAAAAAGTCAAGAAAACTACATAGAATTATACGGGATCAAATGAACACAACATAGATGTAATACAACCATTGGTAGAATAAGTTCAACTGAAATAGACTATAGACAGTAGATTATAGACTAGGATATGAAGGAAACTTAGTATCATTATATCGCATTAGGGATGGCAATGATCTTCATGGGGGTGGGACCCCTCCTCCGCACTCCGTTCCCACCACGGATCTCTGTTTATTTCTCTCCGTGAGAGAGGCAGATACCCACAGGTATCTATGAATAATTGGATATTATTAAGTTTTAAATTTTTTTAAAAGATAATTAACATAACTATAATAAAATCTTATATAATTCAACCAAATACATCAAATCACACATAATTCAAACACATAAAATTTTCAACATATAAATTAAAATAAAATGAATTAGAGTTACTTACAAAACTTATATACATAAGAACATTTAAGTAAATTATTTTTGTGGGCATTTCGTGGGTTCCTGTGGGGTGAAAACCTCAATCCCGGCCCCGTCTCCATTTATTTGTGGGGGTGAGTTTCCATCCCCGTATAAATTTTGTAAGTCCCCGTTAACTTCCTCGTCGCAGGTAATCCCAGCGGATATTCGTGGGTGCAAATTTTTCTGCATCCTTTAGCATTGTCCATGACCAAACTTCACAACAGTTTTCATTATCATTTCCTGCTTTCACGTTATACCAAGTGAATATTTGTATTTTAAGTCACTCAATTCCTACAAACATCTAACTTTTATTTGAAGTATCTATGTTTTTCAATTCAATGAATATTTCACTTCAGATTTAGAAGGAAAGTTTTAGAACAACAGTTGAGTTGTCTTTGTGTGAACCCAAGATCACGGGTTAAAGCTATGAAAACAACCACTAATTTAATTATTAGGTTAGGCTATATACATCATATCCTTTAGGTGCGGCTCTTTCTCAGACCCTGTGTTAACACGGATGCTTGTCAACTGGACTGCGCTTTATCTCACTTAAGATTCAAAACTCTTAAGTCTATATTTAATGCCAATAACTGTATTGGCACCTAAATACATGATCATTTAGCTTTACTGTTATCAATGCAACAAGCTAGACATGGAATGAAAATTAAGAAATATAGGAGAATTAAAATATATTGAAAATTACAACATTTTTCTTTTAATTTCAATGGGATAGAGTAGTCAAACTCTGAGAATTATTGAATGTGACATTTTAGAATTAACAGATTTATTTAAACCTACTATTAGAATAATTAGGGGTGCAATGCTTACTAATGAGATAGAAATCTTTGGCATAAATTCATTTGGTGTCTATAATTTTTGAAAGAGGTGATGATACATCACTGTCTTAAGATTTTTCTGGCAACATAAACCTCTCTGGCAAAGCAAGGATCTATTCTTCATTTTCAAATAGCTACTTTTGGTATATACTATGCAATCGGCTGAAAAGCTGCTTCTTCAATGATTTAAAAACCAAATCGAATCTTTCTAGTTGCTCTATAGCATTTAAATTGTACAAGAATAAACCATGTTACATATTATAACTATCTCCCATGGTATTTTCCACCAAACTCAACAAAGTTTCATAACCCTTTGTGTTGATTAGTGTTGTTTCTAACCCCCAATTTTTTAAAAAATCTTCCTGTTGTGTGTGTAACAAACTAGGATCCAGTTGCATGCCAATCATATTCAGCACAAGACATTTCAACCATTCGGCATCCTTCACTAGCAAAAATATTGAGAAACCGATAACATCACAATATTCTTGATTCTTCGTTCCTAATTCTAACTTTGTCATAAACAAGAGGAAGTTTTTCCAGCCATTGTTTCCACTCTTCGGTCCAAACATGGGATGTGTGCAGAGAACATCAAAATCAGGAGGCAAGTGTTAAAGGAAGAGGTTTCTAGGGAACTCTTTGACGGATAGTACATCAACAAACAATGTACTTCTCTTCAACCTTTGGAAAGGTAATTATTTAATAACTTTAACCGTAAAAAAGATGGAAGTGTAAAGTAAGATCACTTCTGGATGCTGCTCACAAAGATTATCTGCGTCGCTGAAATACGAAACCTCCAACTCCTCATGATCTTGACTAACTGTAGTTTTTGCAAGGAATTGACAAAAGTTCCAAAACCAACTATTGGAATCTTGAGCTTTGTTTTTCTCATCAGACGGGCTAGAATAGTTTGAAATGAAACTACTTAGCAGAGCAACATCATTGGATCTGCATTATAAGCATCATTACTCATTAATCATTATTATGTATTAACCCTTTTTCCATCACAAGAACAACATCTTTCAAATTCAAAATGATTAAGTTGCATGCTCTCAATCTAAACAAACACAAACGCTCTCTAAAACATCAATCACAAATATTCACACAAGGTAGCAAAAACCCCTAAATTTTTTTCAAGTTCCAAATATCAAATACCTGGAATGTAGCAATACAGATCCATTACGCTCTTGCCAGAGCAGTGCATGGTTGTTACTTCTATCCAGCTGCTGTAACCTTTCACCGTTCTCCATCAACTAATTCTTAACCACGTGATGCAAGCATGCAATGACTGCTTCCTAATATCTTCAAATGTCAAATCAAGCTTCTCCAGCACCTCCAAAGAATTCTTATTAAATATTAACAAACCATAATACAAATCAAAGCTATCCCAAGTAGTGTTCTCCACCAACCCCAAGATACTCTCGTACCCTTTCGTATTAATCAGTGTCGACTCTAGCATCAACCCTTCAAGAATCCTTCCAATGGCATGAGTAATGAACTGTGAATCGGTGGCATAACAGTTGTGATCCTCGCAACTCATCCCTACCATCCTGCAACCTTCCCTATCAAACATATTGAGGAACTTCTAACAGGGACAAATATGATGCTCCTCATCGAGGATACGAACCTTCTCGAAGACGAATGGGAGGTTGGTCCATCCTATAAGAGGAGTGGTTTTGGAAGAACGATACGCCAAACTTTTTGGCTACGACGGAGTGGTCGGAGCGAGAGTGGGCAAGGACGGTGTGGCCCTGGCAGACTAATGTGGTGGCAAGAAACTGGCCGAAGTTGCCGAAGCCGACAATTACAATTTTGAGGCATTGGAAGATAGTGAACACGTTGGAGAGCTTTGACTTATAGTCGAAGAGCTGAGCGGCGTCGATGGCGAGCACCTGAAGTGGTCTGTAGGTGGAGGATGAGCAATATGGATTCAACTTGGATGGTAGTAAGGATGTTGATGGTAGGAGAGAGTGACGATTGAGGATACGGCAGACAGTGTAATTTGGGAAGTGATTGAATGGGGTTAAAGGGTTGAGGATTTCAATGGAGAGCATGGTTGTTTCGGCAGCAGGTTTAAGTGGTTAGCCTTGGCCGATTTTCTAAAACTTGATCTGGACGACATCGTTTGGTTTGTGTTTAGGCTCAGGAGGTTGCGACGGAGTATAGGGAGCGGACACTAGCGGGATTATGCGTGAGCATCATTAGTATCTTTTTTATGTGATTTACATGGTATTATACTGATTTATTAGAGTTTTCTAGTGGATTAAGCTCCATTGGATGCTACTTTGAGTTTTTTGACTTTTGATTGATTTCAGGTAGCATTCGAATGAAGAATTGGTGAAAAAAGACATAAAGAAGCAAACAAGGTTCATGTGTATGCATCATTGGAGTAGAAGGAGGAGCCATGCGTACGCATGTGCTGTGTGTACGCACAACTACAAGGGCTTAAAAGTGACAATTCTCCTCTAGATGGGTGGCGCTAAATGCCACGACTCGGCGTTTAGCGCCACACATCAAAACGCCTGGTGCTAAATGCCCAACCACCGATGTTTAGCGCTGAGACCACTTCTCCGAGTACAAAGCTTGCTGTCTAGGTGGCACTAAATGCCCAATACTTGGCGTTTAGCGCCGAATGCGTATACAATAATGGGACCACAGGTTATAACAAATCAATGTGGCTTTTGAAGATTTGCTTTTTTATAATAAAAAAGCTATTAGAAAAGATCTCTTAGGGTTTTATTTAAGTTTTAAATCTATTTTTAATTTGGACTATAAATAGGATTTAGATCTGTCTTCGCAGGAACTTCTCTTCTCCTAATTTTCATTATGCACTTTTACAACTTTTGCTCCGTTAGGATTTTCTACACCATGAGTAACTAAACCTCCATTGTTAAGGATGGAAGCCCGATTTACTTGAATATATTAATAAATAATTATTCTTCTACCCTTAGTTAATGCCTTGATTATTGTTTAAGGATTGGTTTCATTCTTCATCCTAGGGATTAGTGAGTATTGAAAAATAACTCTAATTCAACTTGAATTCTATTTGAGTCCTGGAAAAGTTATATTATTAGAATTGCAGCTTGAAACTAATTTCTCACAACTTCTAATTATCTGGACTTAGTGTGGTACGTGACATATAATTGTATTATGCTTTGGATTCTTAGGGTTGTTGGTGCACGAAATTGTGATCATCAACAATGGCGCCAAAAACTTGGTAGCGCTCTCAAACGTGAATCACATTTTGTCACAACTTCGCACAACTAACCAGCAGGTGCACTGGGTCGTCCAAGTAATAAACCTTACGTGAGTAAAGGTCGATCCCACGGAGATTGTTGGTATGAAGCAAGCTACGGTCATCTTGTAAATCTCAGTTAGGCGGATTCAAATGGTTATAAAGGTTTCGAAAATAATAATAAATAAAGCATAAAATAAAGATAGAGATACTTATGTAATTCATTGATGAGACTTTCAGATAAGTGTGTAGAGATGCTTGTCCCTTCTGAATCTCTACTTTCCTACTACTTTCATCCAATCCTTCATACTCCTTTCCATGGCAAGCTGTATGTAGGGCATCACTGTTGTCAATGGCTAATTCCCATCCTCTCAGTGAAAATGGTCCAAATGCTCTTGTCATAGTACGGCTAATCATCTGTCAGTTCTCGATCATGTCAGAATAGAATCCATTGATTCTTTTACGTCTGTCACTACGCCCAACAATTGCGAGTTTGAAGCTCATCACAGTCATTCAATCCCTGAATCCTACTCGGAATACCACAGACAAGGTTTAGACTTTCTGGATTCTCAAAAAAGGCCGCCAAAGGGTTCTAGCTTATACCATGAAGATCTTGATTAAGGAATCCAAGAGATACACGCTCGTTCTAAGATAGAACGGAAGTGGTTGTCAGTCACGCGTTCATAGGTGAGAATGATGATGAGTGTCACGGATCATCACATTCATCATGTTGAAGTGCAGCGAATATCTTAGAATAAGAATAAGCATGAATTGAATAGAAAATAGTAGTAATTACATTAATACTCGAGGTATAGCAGAGCTCCACACCTTAATCTATGGTGTGTAGAAATTCCACCGTTGAAAATACATAAGTGATGGTCCAGGCATGGCCAAATGGCCAGCCCCCTTTGAAGTTCTAAAATCGCATACACTGATTAAAGATCAATCAAAAGACGTCTAATACAATAGTAAAATGTCATATTTATACTAGACTAGTTACTATGGTTTACAGAAATAAGTCTAAATGCAGAAATCCACTTTCGGGGCCCAGTTTGGTTTGTGCTTGGGCTGAGCTTAAGCTTTACACATGCAGAGGCTTCTCTTGGAGTTAAACGCCAAGTTGTAACATATTTTTGGCGTTTAACTCTGGTTTGTGACGTGTTTCTGGCGTTTTACTCCAGAATGCAGCATGGAACTGGAGTTGAACGCCAGTTTGCATTGTCTAAACCCAAACAAAGTATGGACTATTATATATTGTTGGAAAGCCCTGGATGTCTACTTTTCAACGCAATTGAGCGTGCACCATTTGGAGTTCTGTAGCTCCAAAAACTCCATTTCGAGTACAGGGAGGTCAGAATCCAACAGCATCAGCAGTCCTTTTTCAGCCTGAATCAGATTTTTGCTCAGGTCCCTCAATTTCAGCCAGAAAATACCTAAAATTATAGAAAAACACACAAACTCATAGTAAAGTCCAGAAATGTAAATTTTGCATGAAAACTAATAAAAACATCCCTAAAAGTAGCTAGATCCTACTAAAAACTACCTAAAAACAATGCCAAAAAGCGTATAAATTATCCGCTCATCAGTTGTGTGGCTTATAAATCGGAAATTAAACTTAATCCTGTAATATAATTGAGTAATCAAGGAATTGACGGTTAGTTAGATTAGAGGAGGTTGGATTTCCTAAGAATAGGAATTTAATCACTTGGGGTTTGCTGTTAATATAATCATTGCATGATCAAGGTAGTTGACATTGAATATTAATTCGGTCATTTAAGCATCTCCAAAACCTTAACTCCATTCTCATACCGTTTTCTCAAGCGTTCATTGTTTGCTTTCTTATTTTATTGTCTTTTATGGTAATTGATAATCAAACCCCCATTTCAATTTGTCTAACTAGAATAGCTAATCAACCATTGTTTGCTTAGTCCATTAATACTCGTGGTATCGACACTCACTCACCATGAGCTATTACTTGGTATGACCCAGTCTACTTGTCGGTAAGTTGTGGTTTGTGAAATTTTGCGACCGTGGGATAGTCACTGCGCGACGGAGTTCAGGACAGTGGCTTCAAAGTTCGAGCGGTGGTTGCGTGATGAAGGGAAAGGAAGTTCGTAATAATCAGCGTCGACTCCAGCATCAACTCTTCAAGAATCTTTCTAATAGTACGAGTAATGAACTGCGAAGCGGCATCGTAACGGTCGTGATCTTCGCAACTCATCTCCACTATCCTATAACTTTCTCTGGAAAACGCATTGAGGAATTTCTCACAGTGAGAAACATGATTCTCCTCGTTGAGGATACGAACCTTCTCGAAGATGAAAGGGAGGCCAATCCATCCGTCAAGTGCGAACTCAGATCCAAATATTGAGTGAGTGCAGAGGACGTCAAAATCGGAGAGGAAGAGATCAAGGAGGAGCTTCTTGGGAAATTCTTTGACGAAGAAGACGCCAACGAAGAAAGTGCTGTGCTTAAGACGCTAAAGAGGGAGCGTCAGGAGCACGCGCTCCGTTGAGATTATGGAGTAGTAAAGGAGGATCACTTCGGGATGCTCCTCCCATAAGTCGTCTGGGATTTAGAAGAATGATACACCAAAATTTCTGGCTGCGATAGAGTGGTCGGAATGGGAATGGGCGAGGATTGTGTGGCCCTGGTGGACTAATGTGGTGGCAAGAAAATGGCCGAAGTTGCCAATGGCGACAACTGATATCTTGAAGCACTGGGAAATAGTGAACTCCTTAGCGAGCTTTGACTCGTAGTCGAAGTGCTGAGCGGCATCGATGGCGCACAACAGGAGTGGTCTGTAGGTTAAAGAAAAGCAATAGGGATTCGATTTGTACAGTAGTGAGAATGTGGATGGGAGGAGAGAGTGACGGTTGAGGATACGGTGAACAGTGTAATATGAGGAGTGATTGAATGTGGTTGAAGGGTTGAGGGTTGTAATGCAGAGCATGGTTGTTTCAGCGGTTCTGACGAGTTTGTCGTGGCCAATTTTCTGAAAAATTATTTGGACAATGTCGTTTAGTTTGTGCTTAGGCTTAGGCAGTTGCGACGGAGTTCAGGGAGTTGGCACCGGCGGGACAATGGCTGGACGACGAAGGCAGGGGGTTGCGACGGAGTTCAGGACAGTGACTTCGAAGTTTGAATGGTGGTTGCGTGATGAAGCGAAAGGAAGTTTGTATTAATCGACATCGACTGCAGCATCAACCCTTGAAGAATTCTTCCAACGGCATGAGTAATGAACCGCGAACCGGCGGCATAAAGGTTGTGATCCTTGCAACTCATCTCTATCATCTTGTAACCTTCCCTGGAAAACGCATTGAGGAACTTCTCACGGGGAGAAACACGGTGCTCCTCTTCAAGGATACGAACCTTTTTGAAGACGAAAGGGAGGCCGGTCCATCCGTCAGGTGTGGACTCAGGTCCGCACATCGGGTGAGTGCAGAAGATGTCAAAATCAGAGGGGAAGAGCTCAAAGAGGAGCTTCTTGTGGAATTCTTTGACAGAGTGGAAGTCAACGAAGAGAGTGTTGTGCTTGAGGCACTGGAGAGGGAGCATGAGGAGCACGCGCTCGGTTGAGATTATGGAGGAGCAAAGGAGGATCACTTCACGATGCTCCTCGCTTAGGGCATCGGAGTTTTGCAAGAATGATACGTCAAGCTTTCTGGCTGCGGTGGAGTGGTCGGAGCTGGAGTGGGCGACGACGATGTGGCCCTGGTAGACTAATATTGAGGTAAGGAATTGGCTGAAGTTACCAAAGCCAACAATTATGATCTTAAGGTGCTGGGAGATAGTGAACTCCTTGGCGAGCTTTGACTCATAGTCAAAGAGCTGAATGGCGTCGATAGCGCGCACACAGAGGGGTCTATAGGTGGAGAAAGAGAAATAGGGATTCGATTTGGACAGTATTGAGAACATGGATGGGAGGAGAGAGTGACGATTGAGGATACGACAGACAGTTAATCTGTCGAGTGATTGAGTAGGGTTGAAGTGTTGAGGGTTGCAATGGAGAGCATAGTTGTTTCAGTGACAATTCTGAGTGGTTAACCGTGGCCAGTTTTCTGAAAATTGATCTGGACAACATCATTTGGTTTGTCTTTAGGCTCAGGAGGTTGCAACAGAGTTCAGGGAGCGAGCGCTGGTAGGACAGTGGCTACGCAACAGAGTTCAGGACAGTGGCTTTGAAGTTTGAACTATGGTTGTGCGATGGAACGAAAGGAAGTTCGAATTAATCGGCATCGACTCCAACATCAATCCTTCGAGAATCCTTCCAACGGAACTAGTAATGAACTACAAACCGGTGGCAAAACGATCGTGATCCTCGCAACTCATCTCCACCATCCTGTGGCCTTCTCTGGCTAAGACATTGAAGAACTTCTCACAGCAAGAAACATGGTGCTCCTTGTCGAGGATACAAATTTTCTCAAAGATGAAGGGGAGGCCGGTTCATCCGTCAGGTGCGGACTCAGGTCCAAACATCGGGTGAGTGCAGATGACATCGAAATCAGAGGGGAGGAGCTCAAGGAGTATCTTCTAGGGGAATACTTTGACGAAGAAGACGTCAATTAAGAGAGTACTGCGCTTGAGGCACTGTAGAGGGAGCATGAGGGGCATGCGTTCTGTTTGAGATTATGGAGGAGCAGAGGAGGATCACTTTGGGATGTTCCTAGCATAGGTTGTCAGGGTTTTGGAAGAATGATATGCCAAGATTTCTGGTTGTGGCGTAGTGTTCGGAACGGGAATGGGTGAGGACGATGTGACCCTGGGTGACTAATTTGGTAGCAAGGAACTGGTCAAAGTTGCGAAGTCGACAATTCCGATATTAAGGCATTGGGAGATAGTGAACTCCTTGGCGTACTTTGATTCATAGTCGAAGAGTTGAGCGGCATCAATGGCGCGCATGTGGAGTGGTCTGTTGGTGGAGGAAGAGCAACAGGGATTCGACTTGAAGGGAGTGAGAATGTGGATGGGAGGAGAGAGTGATGGTTGAAGATATGGTAAACAGCATAATCTGGGAAGTGATTGAATGGGGTTGAAGGGTTAAGGGATGCAATGGAGAGCATGGTTGTTTCAGCGGCAGTTTTGAGCGGTTAGCTGTGGCCGATTTTTTTAAAATTGATCTGGACGATGTCGTTTGGTTTGTGTTTAAGCTTCGAAGGTTATGACGGTGTTTAGGGAGCTGGCGCCGGTGAAACAGTGTCTATGCAACAGAGGCAGGAGGTTGCGATAGCGTTCAGCACAGTGGCTTTGAAGTTCAAACAGTGGCTACGTGATGGAGGGGAAGGAAGTTTGTATTAATTGGCATCAACTCCAGCATCAACCCTTCAAGAATCCTTTCTTTGGCATGAGTAATGAACAGCAAATCGACGGTGTAACGGTCGTGATCCTCGTAACTCATCTCCACCATCCTGCAACCTTCTATGGCAAACTCATTGAGGAACTTCTCACAGTGAGAAACACGGTGCTCCTCATCGAGGATACCAACCTTCTCAAAGATGAAGGGGAGACTGGTCCATCCATTAGGTGCGGACTCAGGTCCGAACATCGGGTAAGAGCAAAGGATGTCGAAATTGGAGGGTTGGAGCTCAAGAAGGAGCTCTTTGGGGAATTCTTTAATGAAGAGGACGTCAACAAAGAGAATGTTGCGCTTCAGGCACTAGAGAGGGAGCGTGAGGAGCACGTGCTCGGTTGAGTTTACGGAGGGGCAGATGAGGATCATTTCGGGATGCTTCTTGCATAGGTTGTCAGACTTTCAGAAGAATGATAGGCCAAGATTTTCGGCTATAGCGAAGTGGTCGAAGCGGGAGTGGGCGAGGACGGTGTAGCCCTGATAGACTAATGTTGTGGCAAGGAACTGACCGAAGTTGCCGAAGCCGACAATTACGATCTTGAGGCAGTTAGAAAAAGTTAACACTATGTCAAGCTTTGACTCGTAGTTGAAAAGCTGAGCGGCGTCGATGGCGTCCACATAAAAGGCTCTATAGGTGGAGGAAGAGCAATAGGGATTCGATTTAGATGGTAGTGAGAATGTGGATGGGAGGTGTTCCGAGGGTTACCTGAAACTGTAGGTCGATCTCGGATGAGATCTACTGTTGTGGTCAGAGATGCTGTGTCCAACCTGTTCAGAGCTGGTGGCCAGAGCTGACGTGTCCGACTTGTTGGACTTGGCAGAGCTGCTGATCCTTCGTCACCGGAGGGTAGTGGTACCTGCAAGGGACTTCGATGCTTAAGTTAGCAAGGGTATTAAGAAGGATTTTAGTAGAATTAGAGTATGAGTTATACCTGGGTACTCCAGTGTATTTATAATGGTGTGGAGTGATCTTCTCTTGAGATAAGATAGTTATCTTATCTTATCTTTGAGTGAAGTCATCTTATCTTCAAGGGAACCACCCTTATCTTTCTAGGCTTGGGCTACCTTTAGATTTGGGTCGTATTCCTCTGTTTGGGACTTATTGGGCCTCTGTAGCGGTTTTGGCCAATCTCTTTGGGAAGAGGTCGGATATTCCTGACCTGAAGAGGTTGGTTGTCCTGTCGCCAAGCAGCTAGGGTTGAACAGTTCGACCCAGGGTATGAACAGTTCCCCTGCTCGAGTGCGGTCTTCCTCTTGAGGTCGAGTCCTTTGTTTTAGGATTTCGATCCATTTCGGGAGAAATCGTGCTCGAGCATTTTGTCGATTTACTTTTGTAGAGACTCCTCTGAATGCGGAACATTTTTCTTTTTCCTTCATCTTTTGAAAACGCGCGTCCCTTTGCTTTGGGAATGTGCGAGGGTTTAATGACCCATTAATTCCTTTTTAATGCTCCATTTCTTTTGCCTCCCACTTTTTGAATTTACACCAAAAAAATGGTTTTCTCTTCTCTATTTTGCTGGAACTTCCTTCTTTTCTTTCTATTATTCTGTTTGGGCTCATTTTTCGTGTTTCTCTCTGTAACGCCTTTGGTGGTTCTTTGCTCGAAATCAATTCATGATCTCTTCGTCTTCAACTTCTTCCGCACTCTCCTCCTTTTTCAGGTTGGTTCTTCCTTCTGTTTTTTCTTTGTGCTTGCCTTGTTCTATTTTTTGGGACTTTACTTGAGTATATATTGGAAAGCTTGAACCTTTTCGCATTTTTATACATTTTGTCACTGTGATTTCTGGTTCTCTTTTCTTGATGTTTTCCTTTGAGGCTTTTTAGGGCTTTGCATGTTGTTGCCTATTTCTGTATTTTTTAATTTTGGGGCTTTTTGATAATGGCTTGCTTGATTCTGAAGAAAGATTGTGTCTTTGACAATTTTCCACTTGGCATGCTCTTACTGTTTGGTAGTTCCTTTTGTTGATAGACTGAAACTGTAGTTTGAGAGGTGGCTATTTTGATGACTTTAGTTGGTTTATGGCTCGTGGCTTTTCAGAGTGTCGCTTTTGTTGAAATAGAGTCATTGTCTTCCTGTTAGGAAGTGTAGAGGATGTAAACTTGTAGATTTTTCTGAGTCTTTGTTCCATACTTGCCTCCAAAAGATGCCCCTGGATATTTAGTATGGGTCCTGGGGTCTCCTTTTGTTGCTTTGTATGGCTTCTTGACACCTATATACTTTAGTTCGAGTTGTATCCATTTATGCCCAAGTTGTTTGATTAGTAACCCCTTTTCCTTTTTTCTTACTGTAGGATTTTAGTTGACCCATATTGTCTCGCAAAAATATTGTCGAGACCTCTTCCAGAGTCCCTGAGGGCATGTCGGACTGGCTGGATTCTCTCGTGTTGATGTGTGTTTCTATGGTAAATTCTGAGTACTGTGTGGAGCTGAGAAAACATCACAGGATTTGTGGTGGTTGAGAGCAAGAGAAGAATTATGAATTGATAGCGCCTGATTCTGAGGAGAGGGTTTGCTTTCCTGCACTGACCCGGGAGGAACGCCCTTTCTTTTATACTTATGACTGTTTTTTCAGCCAGTTGAATATTACTTTTCCTTTCACTTCCTTTGAAACCGACTTATTGTGCTCGTGTAATGTAGCTCCATCCCAACCCCATCTGAACTCTTGGGGTTTTATCAAGATTTTTCAGTTGCTTTGTCAAGAGCTGGGCGTCACCCCTTCTCAGACTCTCTTTCTGTATCTTTGTTTTGACTAAGCCTAGGACTACCAAAAAGAAAGCTTTTTGGGTCTTTTATGTCTGTCCAGGGACATAAAGTTTTTGCTATGTATGATGAGTCCTTTAGGGACTTTAAGAATTACCTTTTTAAGGTCCGAGCTATTGAGGGAGCTGGGCTTTTTTCTTAGAAGCAAATAATGAGCCTACCTTACCCTTGTGTTGGCAAAAGAATGTGGTAGTATCTCGGTATACATGGGAGATGCTTGACGAGATTGAGCAGTCTTTTGTGAATGTCTTGGAGGATATTTGGGGGGAACCTCCCCATCTTGATACTAAGAAATTTTTGAGGGATCGGTCCCTCGTCCGAACTGTGTTGGGTATTGATCGATATATTTTGCTCTGTTTTTATTTTGCTTCCTTCTTTTTCCCGTTTTGTGATCCGCTTCTATGGTTGATTTTGTTTTTCAGAGATGGCCAAGAATAATGACTCTATGAAGGCTTTTAAAAAGGCAAGGAAGGCTACGGTGGCCCAAAACATCTCGACCAAGGTGGTTGGGGAAGGATCTTCTCATGCTTTGTCCAAGCCATCGGTACCGAGCTCTCTCGGATCGAGGAGGATGATTCCTAGCCCTCGAGTTCATTTGGTCGATCCCCCACAGCCTTCTGCAATTACCTCTTCTCTTACGGGCGCTCTTCCTCCGAAAAACAGAAAACAGCTGAGCCCTTTAACCTTGATGCCCCTGATTTTGATGCTATCGAGTTTGTGGAACAGCAAATTGGTCCTTATGGTACCATACCCACTGACGATGTTTCTCTTCTTTGCCATCTGGATTTTATTACTCGGAGCAGCATCAAGATGGCACACATGGGGGCGGCTTTATATTGGACTGCCCAGGATCTTCCCATTCATGCTACGAAGGCTTTTATGGAGGATGCTAAGTTGGAATTCGACCGGATGAAGGGTTTAAAGGAGGAGCTCGAGGCGAAGGTGACTAAGTTGGCGAAATAGCTAGAAGGTGAAAAAACTACTGCTATTGCTTTGGCGGCTTCTGCCAAGTTGGCTGAAGATACGGCGTTGAAGCATAAGGATAGCTATGTCACGACCTATAGGGAGATGATGCGCCTCAGGGAGGATTTAGAGTCTGCCCGAGCTAATTACGCCGAGCTCCAGGGTCATCTTGTGGACAGTGTCAATGCTGCTTACAAGAATTTGAAGGATCAAGTTCGAGTTCTTGCGCCCGGTCTTGACCTCTCTCTCTCTTCAGCTTAGACAACATTGTGAAGGATGGTAAGATTGTCCCTGATGACCCTGTCGATCCTTCTCCTGTGCCTTCCGCCAAGGTATGTGTTGCGCCGACTTCTTCAACCCCTGCAGTTATTTGTCTCGAGCCAGACCCTGATTGTCAGATCTTGAACCGGGATGATGGGACGGTAGATGCGGTGCCTCTTCAAACTCGCCCTCCTTCACCCCGTGCTGATGCTGCTGAAAAATCTTTGGATCCTTGATTATTTCTTTAGTGTTTTTGTGTATAGCCTGGCTTGTGGGCTTTGAACTTTATTTTTTGTGGTAACTATTGGATACTTTTTAGTTGCTTTTCTGTTAGCAACTTTATTTTTGAAAAAACAAAGGTAGCTTTTTAGGCTCTTTGAGGTTGACTTCAGGTGGCCTCTTGAGTCCTGTTATTATTATAACCTTTTTGAATTATATGTTTGTCTGCACCTGTCTGACACCTTTTAGGTTGGAGCCTTGTCGTCCGACCTCCTTTGATTGCTTTCGTATTTCCTGCTTGTTTCTCTTGAGGTCGTGGACTTTTTGGTCCAACTTGTGTCGGCCGACTTTATCATGTCGATTATTTTCTGGGAATCCTCTTTTTTGGACCGTTGTCAGGTCTCTTTTAGGGATTACCTTTTATGTCTTTTTGGTTTTGGGCCGACTTCTTTATGTCGGTTCCTTCTAAGTTATTTCTAGTAATCCTCTTTCTTGGACCTTTGTCAGGTCTCTTTCAGGGATTACTTTTTATAACATTTTGGTTTTGGGACGACTTCTTTACATCGGTCCCTTCTAAGTCATTTCTAGTAATCCTCTTTCTTGGACCTTTGTCAGGTCTCTTTTAGGGATTACTTTTTATAACTTTTTGGTTTTGGGACCACTTCTTTACGTCGGTCCCTTCTAAGTTATTTCTAGTAATCCTCTTTCTTGGACCTTTGTCAGGTCTTTTTCAGGGATTACTTTTTATAACTTTTTGGGTTTGGGACGACTTCTTTACGTCGGTCCCTTCTAAGTTATTTCTAATAATCCTCTTTCTTGGACATTTGTCAGGTCTCTTTCAGGGATTACTTTTTATAACTTTTTGGTTTTGGGACGACTTCTTTACGTCGGTCCCTTCTAAGTTATTTCTAGTAATCCTCTTTTTTAGGGCAGGCCAGGCCTCTTTCTAGGGATTTACTTTTTATAACTTTGGTTTATTTATAGTTTACTGGTCTAACTACTTCATGTCGGTCCGTCTTTTAAGTTATTTTTTAGCAACCCATTTTTATTAAGACCTCGTCAGGTCCTTTCCTATGGGTCACTTTCAATAACTTCTTGCATTTAATCTATTTTGTCGCTTTTCATCTTTGCTGATTTTTGTAGAAATTGGGTTTGATCCCGCCTGGCCGACCTCTGATGAATTTGGTTTTCATCTTTGCTGGTCTTTATAATGATCTGGCAGTGAATTTAATTTCACTTTCGCCGATTTGTAGCTTTATAATTGGGTGATGAAATTTTGCGTTTTTAGATTAATGCATCTTGATAAAAGATTTGTAGAAAATCTGAAAAAATTTTATTCGAAAAAGAAAATATGCAAATATATACATGTGGGAGTTTGACCCTTCTAAGTTAGGTATTTCACGGATCTTGGTTTGGCACCTTGTTAAAAAACCATTTTGAGGAAAAAGAGTGCACCTCCTCCTAAGATCCTTTACTACCTCCTAACTGTAGTACCTTCTTAGGTTGCAGGTGTGCCATGACCTTGGGAGTTCTTGCCCCTCGAGTTCGGATAGCTTATAGTAGCCTCTTTCGAGTACTTCTATGACTCGGTAGGGTCCCTTCCAGTTTGCTGCCAATTTTCCTTCTCCAGGTCGAGTTGTTCCGATATCATTTCGGATTAGGATGAGGTCGTTCTTGGCAAAATCTCGCTGCACTACCTTTTGATTGTATCTTAAACTCATTCGATGTTTCAACACCTCTTCCCTGATTCGAGCTCTTTCTCGAATTTCTGGGAGTAGGTCGAGTTCTTCCCTTTGAAGTCGGGAGTTGGCCTCTTCACTGTAGTGGATCACTCTGAGTGGTCCTTCTTCGACCTCTACTGGGATTATTGCCTCCATCCCGTAAGCTAATCGGAAAGGTGATTCCTTTGTGGTAAAGTGTGGAGTGGTCCGATATGCCCATAGGACTTGCGGGAGCTCTTCCGCCCAGGCTCCTTTTGTGCCCTGTAATCTCCGTTTTAACCCGGCTAATATGACTTTGTTAGCAGCTTCTGCTTGTCTGTTGGCCTGGGGGTGTTCTACGGATATGAATTGGTGTTTTATGTTCAGATCGGTCACCAATTTTCTTAAGCCTGCATCTGTAAATTGAGTGCCATTGTCTGTGGTGATGGAGTATGGAACCCCAAACCTTGTGACAATGTTTCTATATAGAAATTTTCAACTTTTTTGAGCAGTGGCGTTAGTTAGGGGTTCCGCCTCAATCCATTTTATGAAATAGTCTACCCCCATGATGAGAAATTTGACTTGTCTGGATCCTTGAGGGAAAGGATTGAGAAGGTCATGTCCCGATTTTGCAAATGGCCAGGGTGAGGTTACGCTGATAAGCTCTTCTGGTGGGGCGATATGAAAGTTGGCATGCTTCTGAGATGGTGGACATGTCTTTACAAATTCTTTTGCTTCTTTTTGTAGAGTCGACCAATAGAATCTGGCCCAGAGTACTTTTTTTACAAGAGCCTGTGCTCTGAGATAGTTGCCACAGATGCCACTATGTACTTCTTCTATAACTTCTTTTGTGTTAGAAGTCGGCACACATTTTAACAGTGGTGTTGAAATTCCTCTCTTGTATAGGGTATTATTTATGATGGTGTAGTATTGTGCCTCACATTTTAACCTCTTTGCTTCTTTTGTATCTGTTCCGAGGGTTACCTAAAATTGTAGGTCGATCTCGGTCAAGATCTTTTGTATTTGTCGGAGCCGACGTGTCCGGCGGGTGTATTACGGCCGGAGCTGGTGTGTCCGATTTGTGGAACTGAAAGTGCTGCTGATCTTTTGTCCTCGGAGGGTGGGGGGTACCTGCAAGGGACTCCGATGCTTAAGTTAGCAAGGGTATTAAGCAGGTATTGAGTAGGATCAGAATGTGTGTTATACCTGGGTGCTCCATTGTATTTATAATGGTGTAGAGTGACCCTTTTTAGATAAGATAAGTTAGTTATCTTATCTTATCTTATCTTCTAGATGAGGTTAGCTTATCTTTCATGGGAACCGCCCTTCCCTCGGTAGGCTTGGGCTGCCTTAGGATTTGGGGTGTGTTCCTCTATTTGGGCCCTTTGTTTGGGCTTTCTCGTGACTTGGCCGAGCTCTTTTGAGAAGAGGTTGGATTGTCCTGACCTGAAGAGGTCGATCACTTTGTCTGTAGAACATCTTGGGTCGGACACCTCGACCCAGGATATGAACAGTGCCCCTGCTTGAGCTCGGTCTTCTTTTTGAGATCGAGTCCTTGACTTCGGTCTTTCTTTGGTGAAGCCGAACTCAAGCATTTTGTCGACTCCTTTATAGCAGCTTTGAATGTGGAACGTTTCTTCTAAAAGACGCACGCTTTTATATCGGCGCTTTTTTTGGGAACGTGCGAGGGTTTAATGCCCTCATTAATTGCCCCGTTTCCCTTTGGTTCTTTACTTTGATTTTGAAAACCCAAAAACGGTTTTTCTCCTTTAGCCTTTTCGTAACTCTTTTCTCTGCTTTCTTTGCTTTCTATTCTTTCGTTTGCACTTCTACTTTCTCTTGGAGTTTGTAGTTTTCGTGTTTTCTCTTCTGTGACATTGCTCTTTGTTCGCATTTTTGCTTGTGAGAGGGCGTCCCAGATTTTGTCTCCATCTTTGATTTCCTCGAAGCTTGCTGCTCTTTTCCTGGTAAGTACTGGCTTTTGTTCCGAGGGTTACCTGAAACTGGAGGTCGATCTCGGATGAGATCTTCTGTACGGGTCAGTGCTAATGTGTCCGGCTGGTGGGAGACGGCCGGAGCTGTTGTGTTCGACTTGTTGGACTTGGTAGTGGTGCTGATTCCTTTGTCCCCGGAGGGTGGGGAGTACCTGCAAGGGACTCCGATGCTTAAGTTAGCAAGGGTATTAAGCAGGTATTGAGTAGAATCAGAGTATGAGTTATACCTGGGTGCTCCAGTGTATTTATAATGGTGAGAAGTGACCTTTCTAGATAAGATAAGTTAGTAATCTTATCTTATCTTATCTTTTGGGTGAGGTCAGCTTATCTTCAACAGAACCGCCTTTATCTCTGTAGGCTGGGATTGCCTCTGGATTTGGGTTGTGTTCCTCTATTTGGACCCTTTATTGGGCTTTCCTGTCGATTTGGCCGAGCTCTTTGAGAAGAGGTCGGATAGTCTGACCTGAAGAGGTCGGTCGCCTTGTCGCTAAACATCCCGGGTCGGTCAACTCGACCCAGGGTATGAACAGTGCCCCTGCTTGAGCTCGGTTCTTCCTTTGGAGGTCGAGTCTTTGACTTCGGTCCTTCTTAAGTGAAGTTGAACTCAAGCATTTTGTCGATTCTTTTTCTTTGTAGAGTCTTTTTTGAATGTAGAACGTTTTTCTCTAAAAGTGCGTGCTTTTGTATTAGCGCTTTTTTGGGAATGCAAGCGGTTTTAACATCCGCATTTAATTGGCATTTAATTACCCCATTCTCTCTTGGCTTTTATTTTGAATCCCTCAATAAAAAAAAAACGGTTTCTCTTCTTCACTTCTTCTCCGTAACTCCTCCCTTTACTCTCTCATTTTTCTGTTTCTCTCATCTGCTCTCTGTCTTTCGCTTGCTCCTCTACTTTCTTGTGTTTGTGGCGTCGCTTGGCGTTCTTCTGGGCAGCCTTTATCTCTACGCTTCCACTCTTCCTCGAAGCTTCTTTAGTCTCCAGGTTAGTCCCATTTCGTATTTTGTTTTTAGCTTTTGGGATGAAATTTTCCCTTTGATCTTCTTTTTGGAGAAAGTTTGGATTTTTCTGTTTTTATCGTGCTTGACTTTGTTTGCATGCTCTGGAATTTTTTGGTGTGAACCTTTTTCTTGTTGCTTGAATCTTTTTCTTTTGCATGTTGCCGCCGTTTCTGTTTGTGCCTTGGCTGATGATTTTTTGCTTGATTTTGAAAAGTTTGTGCCTTTGCTATTTTCCGTTTGGTCTTTTTGGTGTCCTGATAAACTGTAGCAGTAGTGTTGGTAAACTGTAGGAGCAATGCTTTTCTTGATTAACTGTAGAAGGGTAGAACTTTTGCGTTTTTTGCTTCCCTTGCTTTCCTTTCTGGATTTTATTTTGATGAGTGTCGAGATGTTGACTGTAGAAATGTTTTTGAAGACCCTTTTTATTTACTGCCTCCAAGGGATGCTTCAAGACTTCTTCTCTTGAGTCTTGGGGTTTTTTCCCTTTTTGGTATATCCTTCCGTCGAGATGTTTTGACCCATGTCCGAGATGTTTTTAAGTAAACCACTCTTCTTTTCTTTTGTAGGATTTAGTTGGCCTCATGTCTTCCCGAAATAACATTGTAGAGATGCCTTCCCAGGTTCCTGCGGGTATGACCGATTGGGTTGGACTCCATGGTTCTCTTGTGTGTCTCGCTGGCTGATTCTGAGTTTTGTGCTCAGCTTAGGCAGTTTCATAGTGTCTGTAGCAATTCTGGTGATGAGAAGAACTATGAACTTGTCCCTCCTTCTACTGACGAGAGAGTCTGTTTTTCAACTCGGGTTGTTGATGGTCGCCCTTTCTTTTATGCTTACGACTTTTTCTTCGGTCAGCTGGGTATCACCCTTCCTTTTACTCAATTTGAAATCGACCTGTTATGGTCTTGTAATGTTGCCCCTTCTCAACTTCACCCCAACTCCTGGGGTTTTATAAAAATTTTCCAATTGTTGTGTAATGGCTTTGGTATTCCTGCTTCCCAATCTCTCTTCTTCTACTTGTTTGTCTTGACTAAGCCTGGAGTGGTGAAAAAGAAAGCGGCTTGGGTCTCCTTTCATTCCACCCAGGGAAAGAAGGTTTTTTCCATGTTTGACGAGTCATTCCGCGATTTTAAAACCTACTTTTTCAAGGTCTGAGCTGTTAAAGGAACTCGGCCCTTTTTTCTGGACGAAAATGATGAGCCCGCCTTTCCCCTAGTGTGGCAAAAAGATGTGAGGGTCTCCAGGTATTCTTGGGACATGTTGGACGAGGCTGAGCGAGCCTTTGTGACTATTTTGGAAGAACGCTGGGGTCAACCTCCCCATCTTGATACAAAGAAATTTCTAACCAATCCTTCTCTTCTTCAAACTGAACTTGGTATCTTGTGTTTTCTTTGCTGTTTGTTTATGTTACTTGTAGCTGTATTTCCGACTTGTTCGATTTGTAGCTTGACTTCTGTTTTATTTGCAGAGGCAATGAAGAATAATGAATCTATGAAAGCTTTTAAGAGGGCGCAGAAGGTGACTGCTGCCTGGAATATTGCCGCCAAGGCAGCTGGGGAGGGGTCCTCCCAAGTGCGCGAGAAGCCATCAGTGCCAAGTTCCCCCATGGTGAAGAAAGTGATTCTGACACCTCGGGTCCGCTTGGTGGATCCTCACCCTGCGTCTGCCGTTCCATCTGCTGCCCCTCCAAGTAAGAAGCAAAAAACGGTTGAGCCTTTCGACCTTAATACCCCTGACTTCAATGCCATCGAGTTCATAGATCAACAAATTGGGCTCTATGGTACCCTCTCGATGGACGATGTGTCCATCCTCCACCATTTGGAATTTATGGCCCGGAATCACGTGCAAATGGCGTTTATGGCGGTCGCTATACACCGGACTGCTCAAAGTCTCCCTCTTCATGCCACCAAGGCATTTATGGAGGAGGCAAAGCAAGAGTTTGACCGGATGAAGGGGCTGAAGGAGGAGCTCGAATTAAAGGTGAACATGTTAGAGAAGGGTCTAGAGAATGAGAAGGCGAGTTCGCTTTCATTGGCGGCTTCTTTGTGGTTGGCCGAGGACACAGCCCTGATGCATAAAGATAGTTATGTTACAACCTATCGGGAGGTGATGCGTCTGAGGGGGGAGTTGGACAGTGCTCGGGAGGATTATTCTAAGCTCCAAGGTCATCTTATCAGCATCGTGACTGCTGCTTATGAGAACTTGAAGGAGCAAGTTCGGGTCATTGCTCCCGAGGCCGATCTCACCCTTTTCAGTTTAGACAATGTTGTCAGAGATGGCAAGATTGTCCCTGATGACGAAGGTGATGATGATACTGATCCTCCTCCTGTGTCCTCTGCCAAAGTGTCGACCACTTCTGTTCCTCCGGTTGCACCTGATTCGGATTGCCAAGTTCTGAACCGGGAGGACAGAACTATAGATGCCGTGCCTATTCAGACTCATCCACCTTCTCCTTGTCCTGATGACGCCACGAAAGTTTCTGAAGCTTGTTGATCTGTAGCTGGCCCGACTTGTGGGCTTTTGAAACTTTTTTATTCAATTGCTGACTCTTCTTAGTTGCTTTATCTAGCAACTTTTATATTTTGAACAATAGCTTACGGTCTTTTGATAGAAGGTTTTGGTGGCCTTTCACGGCCTTTTAAAAAAAAGTAGTCTTTTGACTTGGCATCTGTTCCGAGGGTTACCTGAAACTGGAGGTCGATCTCGGATGAGATCTTCTGTGCTAGTCGGTGCTAACGTGTCCGGCTGGTGGGAGACGGCCGGAGCTGTTGTGTCCGACTTGTTGGACTTGGTGGTGGTGCTGATTCCTTTGTCCCCGGAGGGTGGGGGTACCTGCAAGGGACTCCGATGCTTAAGTTAGCAAGGGTATTATGCAGGTATTGAGTAGAATCAGAGTATGAGTTATACCTGGGTGCTCCAGTGTATTTATAATGGTGAGAAGTGACCTTTCTAGATAAGATAAGTTAGTTATCTTATCTTATCTTATCTTTTGGGTGAGGTCAGCTTATCTTCAATGGAACTGCCTTTATCTCTTTAGGCTGGGATTGCCTCTGGATTTGGGTCGTGTTCCTCTATTTGGACCCTTTATTGGGCTTTCCTGTCGATTTGGCCGAGCTCTTTGAGAAGAGGTCGGATAGTCTGACCTGAAGAGGTCGGTCGCCTTGTCGCTAAACATCCCGGGTCGGTCAGCTCGACCCAGGGTATGAACAGTTGCCCTGCTTAAGCTTGGTTCTTCCTTTGGAGGTCGAGTCTTTGACTTCGGTCTTTCTTAAGTGAAGTCGAACTCAAGCATTTTATCGATTCCTTTTCTTTGTAGAGTCTTTTTTGAATGTAGAACGTTTTCTTCTAAAAGTGCGCGCTTTTGTATTAGCGCTTTTTTGGGAACGCAAGCGGTTTTAACATCCGCATTTAATTGGCATTTAATTGCCCCATTCTTTCTTGGCTTTTATTTTGAATCCCTCAATCAAAAGAACGGTTTCTCTTTTTCACTTATTCTCCGTAACTCCTCCCTTTACTCTCTCATTTTTCTATTTCTCTCATCTGCTCTCTATCTTTCGCTTGCTCCTCTACTTTCTTGTGTTTGTGGCGTCGCTTGGCGTTCTTCTGGGCAGCCTTTATCTCTACGCTTCCACTCTTCCTCGAAGCTTCTTTAGTCTCCAAGTTAGTCCCATTTCGTATTTTGTTTTTAGATTTTGGGATGAAGTTTTCCCCTTGATCTTCTTTTTGGAGAAAGTTTAGATTTTTCTGTTTTTATCGTGCTTGACTTTGTTTGCATGCTTTGGAATTTTTTGGTGTGAACCTTTTTCTTGTTGCTTGAATCTTTTTCTTCTGCATGTTGCCGCCGTTTCTGTTTGTGCATTGGCTGATGATTTTTTGCTTGATTTTGAAAAGTTTGTGCCTTTGCTGTTTTCCGTTTGGTCTTTTTGGTGTCCTGATAAACTGTAGCAGTAGTGTTGGTAAACTGTAGGAGCAATGCTTTTCTTGATAAACTGTAGAAGGGTGGACCTTTTGCATTCTTTGCTTCCCTTGTTTTCCTTTCTGGATTTTATTTTGATGAGTGCCGAGATATAGACTGTAGAAATGTTTTTGAAGACCCTTCTTATTTACTGCCTCCAAGGGATGCTCCAAGACTTCTTCTCTTGAGTCTTGGGGTTTTTTCCCTTTTTGGTATATCTTTCCGTCGAGATGTTTTGACCCATGTCCGAGATGTTTTTAAGTAATCCACTCTTCTTTTCTTTTGTAGGATTTAGTTGGCCTCATGTCTTCCCGAAATAACATTGTAGAGATGCCTTCTCAGGTTCCTACGAGTATGGCCGATTGGGTGGACTCCATGGTTCTCCTGTGTGTCTCGCTGGCTGATTCTGAGTTTTGTGCTCAGCTTAGGCAGTTTCATAGTGTCTGTAGCAATTCTGGTGATGAAAAGAACTATGAACTTGTCCCTCCTTCTTCTGACGAGAGAGTGTGTTTTTCAACTCGAGTTGTTGATGGTCGCCCTTTCTTTTATGCTTACGACTTTTTCTTCGGTCAGCTGGGTATCACCCTTCCTTTTACTCAATTTGAAATCGACCTGTTATGGTCTTGTAATGTTGCCCCTTCTCAACTTCACCCCAACTCATGGGGTTTTATAAAAATTTTCCAATTGTTGTGTAATGGCTTTGGTATTCCTGCTTCCCAATCTCTCTTCTTCTACTTGTTTGTCTTAACTAAGCCTGGAGTGGTGAAAAAGAAAGCGGCTTGGGTCTCCTTTCATTCCACCCAGGGAAAGAAGGTTTTTTCCATGTTTGACGAGTCATTCCGCGATTTTAAAAACTACTTTTTCAAGGTCCGAGCTGTTAAAGGAACTCGGCCCTTTTTTCTGGACGAAAATAATGAGCCCGCCTTTCCCCTGGTGTGGCAAAAAGATGTGAGGGTCTCCAGGTATTCTTGGGACATGTTGGACGAGGCTGAGCGAGCCTTTGTGACTGTTTTGGAAGAACGCTGGGGTCAACCTCCCCATCTTGATACAAAGAAAATTTCTAACCAATCCTTCTCTTCTTCAAACTGAACTGGGTATCTTGTGTTTGCAGAAGGTGACTACTGCCAGGAATATTGCCGCCAAGGCGGCTAGGGAGGGGTCCTCCCAAGTGCGCGAGAAGCCATCAGTGCCGAGTTCCCCCATGGTGAAGAAAGTGATTCCGACACCTCGGGTCCGCTTGGTGGATCTTCACCCTACTTCTGCCATTCCATCTGTTGCCCGTCCAAGTAAGAAGCAAAAGACGGTTGAGCCTTTCGACCTTAATGCCCCTGACTTCAATGCCATCGAGTTCATAGATCAACAAATTGGGCTCTATGGTACCCTCTCGATGGACGATGTGTCCATCCTCCACCATTTGGACTTTATGGCCCAGAATCATGTGTAGATGGCGTTTATGGCGGCCGCTATACATCCAACTACTCAAAGTCTCCCTTTTCATGCCACCAAGGCACTTATGGAGGAGGCAAAACAAGAATTTGACCAGATGAAGGGGCTGAAGGAGGAGCTCGAATTAAAGGTGAACAAGTTAGAGAAGGATCTAGAGAATGAGAAGGCGAGTTCCCTTTCATTGGCGGCTTCTTTGCGGTTGGCCGAGAACACAGCCCTGATGCATAAAGATAGTTATGTTACAACTTATCGGGAGGTGATGCATCTGAGGGGGGAGTTGGATAGTGCTCGGGAGGATTATTCTGAGCTCCAAGGTCATCTTGTCGGCAGTGTGACTGCTGCTTACGAGAACTTGAAGGAGCAAGTTCGGGTCATTGTTCCCGAGGCCGATCTCACCCGTTTCAGTTTAGACAATATTGTCAGAGATGGCAAGATTGTCCTTGATGACGAGGGTGATGATGTTGCTGATCCTCCTCCTGTGTCCTTTGCCAAAGTGTCGACCTCTTCTGTTCCTCCGGTTGCACCTGATTCGGATTGCCAAGTTCTGAACCGGGAGGACGGAACTATAGATGCCGTGCCTATTCAGACTCGTCCGCCTTCTCCTTGTCCTTATGATGCCACGAAAGTTCCTGAAGCTTGTTGATCTGTAGCTGGCCCGGCTTGTGGGCTTTTGAAACTTTTTTATTCAATTGCTGACTCTTCTTAGTTGCTTTATCTAGTAACTTTTATATTTTGAACAATAGCTTACGGTCTTTTGATAGTAGGTTTTGGTGGCCTTTCACGGCCTTTTAAAAAAAAAGTAGTCTTTTGACTTGGCATCTTCTTGCTGATGTTTGAAATCTTGAAGCTTGACCTCCTCGGATTGTTTTATTTTATCATTTATAGCTTTGATCCTTTGAGGTTGTGACTCAGGGGTCCAGCTTGTTTCTTGATGGGTCTTTTGCGCTGGTCCCTCTTTTAGTTATTTCTGTAATCCTCTTTTTTGGACCTTTGTTAGGTCTCTTTTCAGGGATTACTTTGATAACTTTGAAGTGGTAGGAGTCCGACTTGGTTTACATCGGTCTCCTTTAAGTTATTTTTTGTAGTCCTCTTTCTTGGATCTTTGTCAGATCTCTTTCAGGGACTACTTCTCATAACTTTTAGTGGTAGGAGTCCGACTTGGTTATGTCGGTCTCCTTTAAGTTATTTTTGTAGTCCTCTTTCTTGGATCTTTGTCAGATCTCTTTCAGAGACTACTTGTATAACTTTTTAATGATAGGAGTCCGACTTGGTTTACGTCGGTCTCCTTTAAGTTATTTTTTGTAGTCCTCTTTCTTGGATCTTTGTCAGATTTCTTTCAGGGACTACTTCGCATAACTTTTAGTGGTAGGAGTCCGACTTGGTTATGTCGGTATTCTTTAAGTTATTTTTTGTAGTCCTCTTTCTTGGATCTTTGTCAGATCTCTTTCAGGGACTACATGTATAACTTTTTGTTTTGGGCTGACTTTGTTATGTCAGGCCTTCTAAGTTAAAGTAATCCTCTTTAATAGGGTTGGCCAGACCTCTTTCCAGGGTTTACTTATAACTTGGTTTGACTTGGTTCGTTCGACCAGTCCTTAAGTTATTATTTTTGCGATCCGTAAGACCTCGTCAGGTTCTTTTTTAGATCACTTTCGATAACTTCTTACATTATTCTGTGTTCATCTTTGCCGATTTGTAGAAAGTGGTTGGCATCTTTGGATCGTCCTTTGGGTGAATCGCGTTTTCACCTTTATCGGACAATTTATCTTTATCGTGGTCGTGCAGTGAAATTGTTTTTCACTTTTTGCCGACCTGTCGCTTTATAATCGGACGATGAATACTTCAGATTAATGCGTCTTGGATTCTTTGTAGAATATCTAAATAGACTTTATTCAAAGAAAAAATGCAAATATATACATGCGGGAATTTTCTTATCCCTTTAAGTCGGGCATGACCTAGATCTTCAACAAAGTGCCTCATTAAAAAACCTTTTCAGGAAAAAGAGTGCATCAAATGATGAGATCTTTTGTCTTAGCTGTAGTACCTTCTTAGGTTGCAGGCGTGCCATGACCTAGGAAGCTATCGTCCATCGAGTTCAGACAGTCTGTAGTAGCCCTTTCCGAGTACCTTTACAACTCGGTAGGGTCCTTTCCAGTTTGCTGCCAGCTTTCCTTCTCCTGGTCGAGTTGTTCCAATATCATTTCGGATTAGGATGAGATCATCCTTTACAAAACTTCTCGGCACTACCCTTTGATTATATCTGGAGGCCATTCGGCGCTTTAGAGCTTCTTCCCTGATCCGAGCTCTTTCTTGGATTTCTGGTAGCAAGTCGAGCTCTTCTCTCTGATGTTGGGAGTTTGCTTCCTCATTGTAGTGAACTACTTTGGGCGATCCTTCTTTGATTTCTACTGGAATCATTGCCTCCATTCCATATGCTAATCGGAAAGGGTATTCCTTTGTGGTGGAATGTGGCGTCGTTCGGTATGCCCATAGAACTTGTGGAAGCTCCTTTGCCCAGGCTCCCTTTGCGTCTTGTAATCTCCGTTTTAATCCGGCCAATATGACTTTGTTAGCGGCTTCAGCCTGTCCATTGGCTTGTGGATGTTCAACGGATGTGTACTAGTGCTTTATATTCAAGTCAGCCACTAGTTTTCTGAAGCCTGCATCTGTGAATTGAGCGCCATTGTCTGTGGTTATTGAATATGGAACCCCAAACCTTGTGACAATGTTTCTATATAAGAATTTCCGGCTTCTCTGAGTGGTGGCATTGGCTAGGGGCTCTGACTCTATCCACTTTGTAAAGTAATCTACCCCTACTATGAGGAATTTAACTTGTCCTGATCCCTGTGGGAAGGGGCCGAGAAGATTGAGTCCCCATTTTGCAAACGGCCAAGGCGAGGTCACGCTAATGAGCTCTTCTGGCGGGGCGATGTGAAAGTTGGCCTGTTTCTGTCATGGTGGACATGTCTTTACAAATTCTGTAGCTTCTTTCTGTAGAGTTGGCCAATAAAGTCCCGCCCGGAGTACTTTTTTTGCGAGAGCTCGTGCTCCGAGATGATTGCCACAAATGCCGTCGTGTATTTCTTCTAGCACTTCCCTTGTGTTGGAGGTCGGCACGCATTTTAGTAAAGTTGTTGAGATTCCTCTTTTGTACAGGATGTTGTTTATGATGGTGTAGTACTGTGCCTCCCTTTTTAACTTCTTTGCCTCCTTTTCTTCTGTGGAGAGCGTTCCTGTTTTAAGGTAGTTGATTATGGGGGTCATCCATCCTTGGTCCTGACTTGTTATAGTCAGGACTTTTTCTTCTTCCGAGATTGACGGGTTTTGCAACATTTCCTGGATGAGGCTCCTATTGTTGCCTCCTGGTTTGGTGCTAGCTATTTTTGAGAGTGCATCAGCTCGGGAATTTTGCTCGCGGGGTATGTGGCAGATTTTATACTCCCCGATTTGTCCAAGCTGTTCCTTGGTTTTATCCAAATATTTTTTATGGTGGGATCTTTGACTTGGTAGCCCCCTGTAATTTGTGATGTGACCACTTGTGAATCACTGTAAATGTTGAGTTTTTGAGCTCCGATCTCTGTAGCCAGCTTCAAACCAGCTAATAATGCTTCATATTTTGCCTGGTTGTTTGAGGCTGGGAACCCAAACTTGAGGGAGAGCTCAACTTGGGTTCCTTGGTCGCTTTCTATTATCACGCCTGCGCCGCTTCCGATTTTATTTGAAGAATCGTCCACGTAAAGATTCCATTCTGTGGGGGTTTCTAGGGCATCTGTGAATTCTGCGATAAAGTCGGCCAGATACTGTGATTTGATGACCGTCCGAGCTTCATATTGGAGGTCAAATTCTGACAACTCGACTGCCCATTGTAGAATTCTGCCTGCCAGATCTGTTTTCTGTAATATTCCTTTTATGGGCTGATTAGTTCGAACCTTAATGGTGTGAGCCTGGAAGTACGGGCGAAGTCATCGTGATGTTAGAATGATGGTATAAGCAAATTTTTCTATTTTTTGGTAGTTCAGCTCGGATCCCTGTAGTGCTTTGCTAATGAAGTAGATGGGTTGTTGCTTATGTTCGTCTTCTCTGACTAGTGCTGAGGCTATTGCCCGGCTCTCTACTGCGAGGTATAATATGAGCGGGTCTCCTTCTCGTGGTCGAGATAGGATAGGTGGCCGTCCTAAGAACTCCTTGAAGTCTTGGAAGGCTTACTCACATTCTGTCGTCCATTCAAACTGTTTTCCCTTTCTTAAAGTAGCATAGAAGGGGAGAGATCTTATCGCAGCTCCTGCTAAGAATCGGGATAGGGCGGCCAACCTCCCGTTGAGTTGTTGTACTTCTTTGACACAAGTTGGGCTCTTCATGTTGAGTATGGCTTGACATTTGTCTGGGTTTGCTTCAATTCCCCTTTGTGTGAGCATGAAGCCTAAGAATTTGCCTGCTTCTACTGTGAAGGTGCATTTTACGGGATTGAGCCGCATGTTGTGCTTCCTTATAGTGTAAAACACTTGAGTCAAGTCGGATAATAACGTATCTTCGCTTTGTGTCTTTATCAACATGTCGTCCACATAAACTTCCATGATTTTTCTGATTTGATTTGAGAAGACTTTATTCATTAGCCTTTGATAAGTAGCTCCTGCGTTCTTAAGACCGAAAGGCATCACAATGTAGCAGTAGTTTGCTTTCACTGTTAGGAACGATGTCTTTTCTTGATCTGGTGGATACATGGGGATTTGATTGTACCCCGAGTATGCGTCCATAAACGAGAGATATTTGTATCTGGAGGAAGCATCTACTAGAGCGTCGATACTTGGGAGTGGGTATGGATCTTTTGGACAAGCCTTGTTGAGATCGGTGTAATCGGTGCACATTCGCCACTTCCCATTTGATTTTTTCACCAAGACAACGTTTGCTAGCCACAGCGGGTATTTGACTTCTCTTATGAATCCGGCTTCCAGTAGTGCCTGTACTTGCTCGTCCACAGCTTGGGATCGCTCTGCCCCAAGTTTTCTTCGTCTCTGCTGCACCGATCGAGATCCTGAATAGACCGCCAACATGTGACACATTAGCGTCGGGTCGATACCTGGTATGTCTGCGGCTTTCCACACGAAGAGATCGATGTTATCTCGCAAGAATTGTATTAGTAATTCTTTTAAATCTCCTTTTAGGATTGTGCCGATATTGGTTGTTTTTTCCGGGGTGTCTCCGATCTGAATCTTTTCTATCTCGCCTTCTGGCTGGGGACGAAGTTTTTGTCGTCGATGAACTCCGCCCAGCTCGATTGTGTGGAACTCTTCTCCTTTGCCTCTGAGGTTTAGGCCTTCGTTATAACAGCGACGTGCCGTCTTTTGGTCTGCTTTTATCGTGGCTATCCCTTTTGGGGTTAGGAACTTCATACATAGGTGTGGGGTCGAGACTATTGCGCCGAGTTGGTTGAGTGTTGTCCGTCCTATGAGAGCGTTGTAAGCTGAACTTACATCAACTACGATGTAGTCTATTTTGAGGGTCCTGGATTGGTCCCCTTTTTCGAAGGTTGTATGTAGCGGTATGTATCCGAGTGGTTGAACCAGGGTATCTCCTAGCCCAAACAGGCTGTTTGGATATGCTTTAAGTTCTTTTTCTTCCAAGCCGAGCGTACCAAAGGCTGTTTTGAATAAGATGTCGGCAGAACTCCCTTGGTCTATCAAGGTGCGGTGTAGGTTGGCGTTTGCCAATATGATGGTGATAACCACGGGATCATCGTGTCCTGTGATGACGCCGGATGCATCCTCTTTAGTGAATGTAATTGCCGGAATGTTGAGTGCTTTCTCCTCTCCCTCGACATGATATACTTCTTTGAGATATCTTTTGTAAGAGGATTTGGAGATCCCACCTGCTGTGAATCCGCCGTGTATCATGTGGACATGTCTTTCTGGTGTCCGAGGTGATCATTCTGTTCGTTCGGTATCTTCATCCCTTCGTCTCTTTCTTTGATCATCATCTCGGGTGGCCAGGAATCGATCTAATTTTCCTTCTCTCACCAATTTTTCTATGATGTTTTTTAGGTCGAAGCATTCGTTTGTGGAGTGTCCTCGGACTCGATGGTATTCACTATATTCCTTTCGGTTTCCTCCTCCCCTTTTGCCTTTGAGTGGCCGTGCTGGGGGGATTTTTTTCGTATGGCAGACTTCTTTGTATTTCTCGATCAGAGATGCCCTGAGAGGGGTGAAGTTATGGTATTTTTTATTTTCTCCCCTTGTCAATCTTCTTTTCTTTTGGATTCCTTGTCTTTGTCTCGGTAGGAGGCCCCCGATTTTGAAGTTTCTCCTAACCAAGCGTTTTCCACTATGTTGATATACTTTTCTGCCCGCTCCTGCACTTCGTCTAAGGAGGTCGGGTACTTTTTTGATATAGATTGGCTGAAAGGTCCCTCTCGTAGGCCATTGATGAGTCCCATGATGGCGGCCTCCGTTGGTAAACTTTGTATGTCCATGCATGTTTTGTTGAATCTCTCCATGTAGCTGCGGAGGCTCTGCCGATCTCCTTGTTTGATCCCTAGTAAACTGGGAGCGTGCTTGGCTTTATCTTTCTAAATGGAGAATCTGGCTAGGAATTTTTTGGCTAAGTCATCGAAGCTTGAGATGGACTTTGGGGGTAGATTGTCGAACCATCGGATTGTTGTCTTTGTGAGAGTTGTTGGAAAGGCTTTACAACGAACAGTATCTGGGGCATCAGTAAGGTACATTCTGCTTCTGAAGTTGCTGAGGTGATGGTTGGGGTCCGTGGTGCCATCATACAGGGTCATATCCGGGAGTTTGAAGTCTTTGGGAATTTTGGTTTTCATGATTTCCCTAGTGAACGGATCTTGCTCTTTGTGTGAATTTTTCTCGAGATTATCCCGGGGGGCTTTTGATTTGAGATCGGCTTCCAATTGCTGTAGTTTTTCTTCCAACTCCCGACGTCGCCGCACCTCTCTTTGGAGATCTCTTCCAATTTCCCGTTGTTGTTAGGTTTCTTTTTCCAGTTGTTTTAAGCGTTCCAGGAGCGCTTCCATTGCCCTGAATTTGGTGAGTCTTTGTCTTTGTTGGTTTCTGGAGTGTTTTGTAGCGTGACATCCGCATTTTTGTGCGGTGTCCGATCCTCCAGACCAGAATCGTGGTCGTTGTCATGGTCATCCGCCATGATGATGGGATGACGTCTAGGTCCCCGGCAACGGTGCCAATGTTCCGAGGGTTACCTGAAACTGGAGGTCGATCTCGAATGAGATCTTCTATGCTGGTCGGTGCTAACGTGTCCGTCTGGTGGGAGACGGCCGAAGCTATTGTGTCCGACTTGTTGAACTTGGTGGTGGTGCTGATTCCTTTGTCCCCGGAGGGTGGGGGTACCTGCAAGGGACTCCAATGCTTAAGTTAGCAAGGGTATTAAGCAGGTATTGAGTAGAATCAGAGTATGAGTTATACCTGGGTGCTCTAGTGTATTTATAATGGTGAGAAGTGACCTTTCTAGATAGGATAAGTTAGTTATCTTATCTTATCTTTTGGGTGAGGTCAACTTATCTTCAACGGAACCACCTTTATCTCTGTAGGCTGGGATTGCCTCTGGATTTGGGTCGTGTTCCTCTATTTGGACCCTTTATTGGGCTTTCCTGTCGATTTGGCCAAGCTCTTTGAGAAGAGGTCGGATAGTCTGACTTGAAAAGGTCGGTCCCCTTGTCGCTAAACATCCCGGGTCGGTCAGCTCGACCCAGGGTATGAACAGCATCTTCTTGCTGATGTTTGAAATCTTGAAGCTTGACCTCCTCGGATTGTTTTATTTTATCGTTTGTAGCTTTGATCCTTTGAGGTTGTGACTCAGGGGTCCAACTTGATTCTTGATGGGTCTTTTGCGCTGGTCCCTCTTTTAGTTATTTCTGTAATCCTCTTTTTTGGACCTTTGTTAGGTCTCTTTTCATGGATTACTTTGATAACTTTGAAGTGGTAGGAGTCTGACTTGGTTTACGTCGGTCTCCTTTAAGTTATTTTTTGTAGCCCTCTTTCTTGGATCTTTGTCAGATCTCTTTCAGGGACTACTTCATATAACTTTTAGTGGTAGGAGCCCGACTTGGTTATGTCGGTCTCCTTTAAGTTATTTTTGTAGTCCTCTTTCTTGGATCTTTGTCAGATCTCTTGCAGGGACTACTTCGCATAACTTTTAGTGGTAGGAGTCCGACTTGGTTATGTCGGTCTCCTTTAAGTTATTTTTTGTAGTCCTCTTTCTTGGATCTTTGTCAGATCTCTTTCAGGGACTACATGTATAACTTTTTGTTTTGGGCTGACTTTGTTATGTCAGGCCCTTCTAAGTTAAAGTAATCCTCTTTAATAGGGTTGGCCAGACCTCTTTCCAGGGTTTACTTATAACTTGGATTGACTTGGTCCGACTTCTGAACGTCGGCCAGTCTTTAAGTTATTATATTAGCTATCCGTAAGACCTCGTCAGGTTCTTTTTGGATTGCTTTCGATAACTTCTTACATTATTCTGTGTTCATCTTTGCCGATTTGTAGAAAGTGGTTGGCATCTTTAGATCGTCTTTTGGGTGATTCGCGTTTTCACCTTTATCGGACGGTTATCTTTATCGTGATCGTGCAGTGAAATTGTTTTTCACTTTCTGCCGATCTGTTGCTTTGTAATCGGACGATGAATACTTCAGATTAATGCGTCTTGGATTCTTTGTAGAATATCTAAATAGACTTTATTCAAAGAAAAAATGCAAATATATACATGCGGGAATTTTCTTATCCCTTTAAGTCGGGCATGACCTAGATCTTCAACATAGTGCCTCATTAAAAAACCTTTTCAGGAAAAAGAGTGCATCAAATGATGAGATCTTTTGTCTTAGCTGTAGTACCTTCTTAGGTTGCAGGCGTGCCATGACCTAGGAAGCTCTCGTCCATCGAGTTCAGACAGTCTGTAGTAGCCCTTTCCGAGTACCTTTACAACTCGGTAGGGTCCTTTCCAGTTTGTTGTCAGCTTTCCTTCTCCTGGTCGAGTTGTTCCAATATCATTTCGGATTAGGATGAGATCATCCTCTACAAAACTTCTCAGCACTACCCTTTGATTATATCTGGAGGCCATTCGGCGCTTTAGAGCTTCTTTCCTGATCCGAGCTCTTTCTTGGATTTCGGGTAGCAAGTCGAGCTCTTCTCTCTGATGTTGGGAGTTTGCTTCCTCATTGTAGTGAACTAGTCTGGCCGATCCTTCTTCGATTTCTACTGGAATCATTGCCTCCATTCCGTATGCTAATCGGAAAGGGGATTCCTTTGTGGTGGAATGTGGTGTCGTTCGGTATGCCCATAGAACTTGTGGAAGCTCCTCTGCCCAGGCTCCCTTTGTGTCTTGTAATCTTCGTTTTAATCCGGCCAATATGACTTTGTTAGCGGCTTCAGCCTGTCCATTGGCTTGTGGATGTTCAACGGATGTGTACTGGTGCTTTATATTCAAGTCAGCCACTAGTTTTCTGAAGCCTGCATCTGTGAATTGAGTGCCATTGTCTGTGGTTATTGAATATGGAACCCCGAACCTTGTGACAATGTTTCTATATAAGAATTTCTGGCTTCTCTCAGCGGTAATATTGGCTAGGGGCTCTGCCTCGATCCACTTTGTAAAGTAATCTACCCCTACTATGAGGAATTTAACTTGTCCTGATCCCTGTGGGAAGGGGCCGAGAAGATCGAGTCCCCATTTTGCAAACAGCCAAGGCGAGGTCACGCTAATGAGCTCTTCTGGCGGGGCGATGTGAAAGTTGGCATGTTTCTGACATGGTGGACATGTCTTTACAAATTCTGTAGCTTCTTTCTATAGAGTTGGCCAATAAAGTCCCGCCCGGAGTACTTTTTCTGCGAGAGCTCGTGCTCCAAGATGATTGCCACAAATGCTGCCGTGTATTTCTTCTAGCACTTCCCTTGTGTTGGAGATTGGCACGCATTTTAGTAAAGGTGTTGAGATTCCTCTTTTGTACATGATGTTGTTTATGATGGTGTAGTACTGTGCCTCCCTTTTTAATCTCTTTCCCTGGTGTAGTACTGTGCCTCCCTTTTTAACTTCTTTGCCTCCTTTTCTTCTGTGGAGAGCGTTCCTGTTTTAAGGTAGTTGATTATGGGGGTCATCCATCCTTGGTCCTGACTTGTTATAGTCAGGACTTTTTCTTCTTCCGAGATTGACGGGTTTTGTAACATTTCCTGGATGAGGCTCCTATTATTGCCTCCTGGTTTGGTGCTAGCTAGTTTTGAGAGTGCATCAGCTCGGGCATTTTGCTCGCGGGGTATGTGGCAGATTTTATACTCCCTGATTTGTCCGAGCTGTTCCTTGGTTTTATCCAAATATTTTTTCATGATGGGATCTTTGGCTTGGTAGCTCCCTGTTATTTGTGATGTGACCACTTGTGAATCACTGTAAATGTTGTGTTTTTGAGCTCCGATCTCTGTAGCCAGCTTCAAACCAGCTAATAATGCTTCATATTTTGCCTGGTTGTTTGAGGCCGGGAACCCAAACTTGAGGGAGAGCTCAACTTGGGTTCCTTGGTCACTTTTTATTATCACGCCTGCGCCGCTTCTAGTTTTATTTGAAGAACCGTCCATGTAAAGATTCCATTCTGTGGGGGTTTCTAGGGCATCTGTGAATTCTGCGATAAAGTCGGCCAGATACTGTGATTTGATAGCCGTCTGAGCTTCATATTGGAGGTCAAATTCTGACAACTCGACTACCCATTGTAGAATTCTGCCTGCCAGATCTGTTTTCTGTAATATTCCTTTTATGGGCTGATTAGTTCGAACCTTAATAGTGTGAGCCTGGAAGTACGGGCGAAGTTGTCGTGATGTTAGAATGAGGGTATAAGCAAATTCTTCTATTTTCTGGTAGTTCATCTCGGATCCCTGTAGTGCTTTGCTAATGAAGTAGATGGGTTGTTGCCCATGTTCGTCTTCTCTGACTAGTGCTGAGGCTATTGCCCGGCTCCCTACTGCGAGATATAATATGAGCGGTTCTCCTTCTCGTGGTCGAGATAGGATAGGTGGCCGTCCTAAGAACTCCTTGAAGTCTTGGAAGGCTTGCTCACATTCTGTCGTCCATTTGAACTGTTTTCCCTTTCTTAAAGTAGCATAGAAGGGGAGAGATCTTATCGCAGCTCCTGCTAAGAATCGGGATAGGGCGGCCAACCTCCCGTTGAGTTGTTGTACTTCTTTGACACAAGTTGGGCTCTTCATGTTGAGTATGGCTTGACATTTGTCTGGGTTTGCTTCAATTCCCCTTTGTGTGAGCATGAAGCCTAAGAATTTGCCTGCTTCTACTACGAAGGTGCATTTTGCGGGATTGAGCCGCATGTTGTGCTTCCTTATAGTGTAAAACATTTGAGTCAAGTCGGATAATAACGTATCTTCGCTTTGTGTCTTTATCAACATGACGTCCACATAAACTTCCATGATTTTTCCGATGTGATTTGAGAAGACTTTATTCATTAGCCTTTGATAAGTAGCTCCTGCGTTCTTAAGACCGAAAGGCATCACAATGTAGCAGTAGTTTGCTTTCGGTGTTAGGAACAAGGTCTTTTCTTGATCTGGTGGATACATGGGGATTTGATTGTACCCCGAGTATGCGTCCATAAACGAGAGATATTTGTATCCGGAGGAAGCATCTACTAGAGCGTCGATACTTGGGAGTGGGTATGGATCTTTTGGACAAGCCTTGTTGAGATCGGTGTAATCGGTGCACATTCGCCACTTCCCATTTGATTTTTTCACCAAGACAACGTTGGCTAGCTGATGCCAAGGCATCTTAGGCTAGTTTCACTAGCATTTTTCTGTTAGTTTTAGTTGTTTTATGCATTTTCTTGAGCTTAAAGTAACCAAGAATGGTTAAATGAACAACAAAGTAATGAATCATCCAAACAGTGTGATTTTGATGCAAATTCCATGAGTTTTTAGTTATATTACTTGAATGCTATGAATGGAAGAATTCTCATGAATTTTTGCAAGACTTTGATGCAATTGTGTGGATGATTTCAGGGAAGAAGAGGCTAGGCAAGGAAGCAACAAAATCAATAAAGGAAGCTTGAAGATCATATGTGCCAAACCATACAATGTGAAAGTGGCGTTTAACCTCCAGTTTAACCTTAAACTGGAAGTTAAACGCCAGAATGAGAAATGCACCAAAGCTGAAATTGGCGTTTAACCTCCAGTTTAAGGTTAAACTGGAAGTTAAACGCCAGAATCATGGAAGTTGAGAAATGCTGAAACTGGCGTTTAACCTCCAGTTTAACCTCAAACTGAAGGTTAAACGCCAGAATGAGAATGGCACCAAGGGAGCATTTCCACGTTTAACCTCCAGTTTAACCTTAAACTGGAAGTTAAACGCCAGAA